>NW_022196248.1:521493-947136 GCF_008641045.1 Pistacia vera
AAGAACACAAATTTTTTGTCGCTCGTACTAGTGTCTTCCTAGAAAAGGAATTTTTCCTAAGAAGTACTAGTAGGATAAAAGTAGAACTTGATGAAGTTTTAGAACCACAAGATACATTAGAACAAGGATGGGAAGATGTGCCATAAGAGGTGGTTGAACATCGTGAGGAGGTTACTCCACAATTCGTGGATCAAAGTGAACCACCTCAAGTAGCACAGGAGCTGCGTAGGTCTGGGAGAGTACGTCATGAGCCTGAGAGATATGGTTTTCTCGTGACTCAACATGGTGACGTACTGGTCTACCAAGACAATGAGCCCAAAACCTACGAAGACGCTATATCGGATCCAGATTCTGTTAAATGGCTTGAAGCCATAAAATCTGAGATAGAGCCCATGTATCAGAACCAAGTATGGTCTCTAGTGGATCCACCTGAAGGGGTAAAACCCATAGGGTGTAAATGGTGTAAATGGGTCTTCAAGAAGAAGACTGACATGGATGGCAAGGTGCATACTTATAATGCACGACTGGTTGCCAAAGGTTTCAAACAAATTCATGGTATTGAATATAAAGAAACCTTCTCGCCAATTGCCATGATTAAGTCCATCTGGATTATGCTTGCAATTGTTGCCTATCTTGAATATAAAATTTAGCAAATGGATGTCAAAACGGCTTTCCTGAATGGAAACCTTGAAGAGGATATGTATATGACACAACCCGATAGCTTCATTCTTGATGGACAGGCTGATTAAGTATGCAAGTTGCAGAGGTCCAATTATGGACTCAAGAAAGCTTCAAGGAGCTGGAACATTCGTTTTGATGAAGCCGTAAAGGAATTCGGTTTTATTAAGAATGAAGATGAGCCCTATGTTTACAAAAAAAGGTAAGTGGGAGCGTAGTGGCATTCCTGGTGTTGTATGTTGATGACATACTTCTGATTGGGAATGATAAACCAAACTTGCAGTCGGTAAAGACTTGGTTATCCAAATGCTTCTCCATTAAGGACTTAGAAAAAGTAGCTTACATCCTCGGAATAAAGATCTACTGTGATAGATCACGTAGGTTGCTTGGCCTAAGTTAGAGTACATACATTGATAAAGTACTGAAGAGATTCAGTATGGAAGAATCCAAGAATGGATTTCTTTCGATGTCACATGGTGTCTATCTCTCTAAGGATATGTGTCCTAAAACGCACGATGAGAGAGATAGAATGAAGAGGATCATATGCGTCAGCAATTGGACCCATCATGTATGCCATGTTGTGTACTTGGATTGATGTCTCATGTGCATTGAGCACTTGTAGTAGTTATCAATCGGATCCAGGTGAGCGTCACTGGATAGCTATCAAGAACATCCTTAAGTACCTGAAGAGGACTAAGGACATGCTCTTGGTTTATGGAGGGGAAGATGAGCTCACTGTAAGAGGATAAAGTGATGCTAGTTTCCAAACAGACAAAGATGATTATTGTTCGCAATCCAGGTTTGTATTTTGTCTTAATGGGGGTACGATGAGCTGGAAGAGCTCCAAGCAAAGCATTATAGCTGACTCTACAATGGAGGCTGAGTATATCGCATTATCCGATGTTGCCAAAGAGGCGGTATGGACTAAGAAGTTCATCACCGAACTTGGTGTGGTCTCCACAATCGTTGATCCAATAGATATCTATTGTGACAACAATGGAGCAATAGCTCAAGCAAAGGAGCCACGGTCTCACTAGAAGTCTAGACACATACTCAGACGGTTTCATCTCATCAGAGAAATGGTTGAGAGGAAAGATGTACAGATCAGTAAAGTGCATACTGATGACAATCTTGCCATTCCACTGACGAAGCCTCTGTCGTAGTAGAAGCATGAAAAACACTTAAGGTCATTCGACATTAAATACATGAATTATTGGCTATAGTGTAAATGGGAGATTGTTAGAGTTGGTGCCCTAGAGTCAATCAATTATTGTAAAATTGACTCTTTGTAATAATGTTTATTAATCAATAAAAGGCAATTTTCTTCTATATCATGTAAATCATAATTGCGTGTATTGATATATGTCCTTAGGATGGTAGAACCGTGACGAGAGTATCAAGTGTTTCAAATCTTGATAGTGAGAACCTTATGATCACATATGGTGGCCATTCTAGAAATATCTATAGCCCCAGTATTATTCTGACCAAGGACACAAATAATAGGGTTAGACTATCATAGTTTTGAATGACCTTATCGAAAGATAGTGACTGATCTCACTTATTAAGGTTGTTTGTCGACAACTTGGTGCGACATATGGGTGCTTGCTATAAGAAAGTTCACTGGACAGACCCCAGAGGATTCCATATGGATGGTAACCCTAGTGTCTATGGAATAAATCCTCTAACGAATGGTGGTGAATGTGATCCTTAGACTTGAGATCACAAGAGCGCCTTGTGCACCGATTGGTGTAGTTTAACACCAGCCTAACGTAGTTTTATTCAGAGCTATCAATACGGTAGTGATTGGCTGCATTGAGAAGTGTATCAAGACTATGGTGGATCAACAAAGGATTTATCACTCCTGGGTATGGGAGAAGTTATCTCATGGCGCAATTCAGTGAATGACAATGACACTAAAGCTGTGGCCATAATGGGATTGAGTTGTTGCTCAATCCAATTTATTATTCCGGTCATTGGTCCAGTAACTGAATACAAAGATATCGAAGATAACTGAGGTTGACACTATTTCTGTACCTCAGCCTCGATGAGATAATAGATGATAAAAGGATCGGTTTGCATGGTAACCATATCGTTGATCCGAATCTATCGAGTGGCTATGATGCCTTGCTAGAGGCCAATCTTGGTCTGTGTTTAGTGAGACGATTGATTGATGTCAATCACGAGACTACTCACTGCCAATATGATGAGGAGCCTTCGGGTCACACACATAGAAGACAGATTAAGGATGAATTGGTGAGAAAGGGTATTTTCGTCATTTGTGATGAAAGGGTATTTTCGTCATTTATGATAGAAAGGATATTTTCGTCTTTTGAGATGAAAGGGCATTTTGATAATCTCACAATGCAGTTAAATTTGCTGAGGTCATTGCCTATATTTAATTTCATATTGAAATTCAAATTAGTGAGATTATGTGTTTAAATATTATATATATTATTTAATATTAATATTTGATGATATTAATAAAGATAATATATGAATATGAAAATCATTTTTGAATTTGAATAAGATGTCATGTGGATTATTACCTTGTTTGGTAATGAGGATTTACTATTCTAGTCATAGAATAAATTTATTCCTAACTAAATTAGGGTTTTAATTTTTGTTTCATATAAAAGGAAACTTAAAATTAAAATAAAATTGGAGAACACATTAATTAAATCCAAGCCACTCACCTCGCTCTCTCTCACGTTTTTCTCTTGGTGGAGAAGAGAAATTTTCTTGAAGAAAAATTATGCATCCTTTTTGCTTGTGTGTCTTGCTAGCACTTGAGACTGCAAGTCGAAAATGCAATGGAAAACACACATAATTCCACGGGGGTTGATCTCGCTTCTCGTCACATTGGGTGAAGAGCATCAAGTAACCACAATGGCCACTTTTCTAGTGGTGGATTGCCCTTCAACATTTAATGTGATAGTTGGGTGACCTCTCCTACGAAGTTTAAAGGCTGCAACTTCGATATACCATCAAACAATCAAGCTCCCACACCGCGGGGAGTGGGTTATGTTAAGGGTTCTCAATAAGACTCCCGAGAGTGTTATAACAAAGCTATTCATATTGCTTGCCAAGGTTGCCATACGATGATGGTAATCGGAGCAAACTCCTGACAAAAGGAAGAGGAGATCGTCGATCCCCAAATTATTGAAGGAGAAACTTCTATCAGCCCGATTGAAAAATCAAAGAAGATCGTTATTGATAATAGCAACCCGGATTGCACTTTGCAAATTGGGAGTGATCTTTACAAAACAACTGCGGAAGAATTGATTGGTTCTCTTAAGGAAAACCAAGATGTATTTGCATGGACCCATAGTGACATGACAGGTATTGATCTGAAGGTCATGTGCCATCGCTTGAACATAGACCTGGATAAGCGGCCTATCCAACAAAAAAGGCAAGCTATGGATCCCAAACACTATGAAGCATTGAAAAATGAGGTGGATAAACTCTTGTCCATAGTTATTTGAGAAGCGCATTATCCTAACTAGGTCGCAAACCCAATTCTCGTAAAGAAATCCAACAGTAAATGGTGGACATGTGTTGACTTTATAGATTTAAACCAGGCATGTTCAAAAGACGCCTTTCCTCTATCGAGAATTGATCAGCTCATGGATGCGACCTCAGACCATGAGCTACTTAGCTTTATGGACGCTTACTTCGGTTACAATCAAGTCCCTGTGTATGGAACAGATGAAGATCATACCTTGTTCATCACCGATCGAGGTCTATATTGCTATAAGGTCATGCCATTTGGCTTAAAGAATGTTGGAGATACTTATCAACGCTTGGTGAATCACATGTTCACTGAGCAAATAGGGAAGACCATAAAGAGGTATGTAGATGATATGCTCGTCGAATCCAAACATGCCTCTGAAGATGTCCTCCACCTCGCAGAAACCATCAATATCCTTCGGAGGTATAGGAAGAAGCTAAATCCTTCTAAGTGTGCCTTTGGGGTTGGCTGAGGGAAATTTATGGCATTCATGGTCAGCCAGCGAGGAATCGAAGTAAACCCAAAAAAAATTTGGGCTTTGTTAAATAAGAGTAATCCAACTAAACCAAAGCATGTGCAAAGCCTAATCGAAAGAGTGGCGGCCCTCATCCGATTTATCTCAAAGGCTACTAATCGTTGTCTTACTTTCTTTGAAGTCTTAAAAGGAAATAGAAAATTTTAGTGGATGACGGAGTGCAAGCAAGCGTTCCAAGAACTCAAGAGGCACCTTGGACAACCACCTCTCCTTGCAAAGCCTATTCCAAGTGAGATATTACTGTTATATCTATCAGTTTCTTTATACACGTTTAGTGTCGTGTTAATTCAGGAGGAGGAGCGAGTTCGATGGCTAATATATTACATAAGTAAAAGGTTGCTTGAAGTTGAAACACAATATTCTGAGATGGAGAAGCTTGCTCTCGCTTTGATCACTGCATCAAGGAAACTATGCCCCTATTTTCATGCTCACACCATCCATATTTTGAGAAATTACCCTCTCCATCAAGTCCTACAAAAGCCCGAGGCCTCTGGTAAATTGCTCAAATGGTCGATAGAGCTAAGCCAATTCGATTTGCAATATAAATCATAAACTGCAATTAAAGGACTGGCACTTACGGATTTTATATCGGAATTCGCCTACCAACCAAGCCAGCAAGTAGGACCAAAGGTACACAAAGATGACGCAAAAATTTCGCAGTAGGCATTCAAGGTACTCACCTTGTGGAGTTTGTACGTTGATGGTTCCTCCAATGAAAGGGGAGCTGGTACAAGTTTATTGCTAATTAGCCTAGACGACATATATATGTACAATGCCATTAGGTTCACGTTCAATGCCTCAAATGATGAAGCACAATATAAGGCACTGTTAGCTGGGCTACGTTTAGCCAAGGAAATGGGAGCTACATTGGTCAATGTAAACAGTGACTCCTAATTAGTCGTGTAGCAAATCCTTGGAGAGTACCAAGCAAAGGAAGAAAAAATGATCGCTTATCAACAAAAGGCCAAGTCCAAACTAGGATCATTTGAAAGCCACATGATTAGGCAAATCCCTTGGGAGCAAAATACCGGCGCGAACACCCTAGCACGCATAGCCTCAGCTCTGGGTTACAAAGTCCCTGACTGTATCCCTGTACGGCTCCTCAAGGTCCCACGTATATCAAACGATAGTCCTATGGCGATGGTTGTAGACTCAACTCCCACATGGATGGACCCTATCATCGCCTTTTTGAAAGAAGGGACCTTGCCATCAAGCAAGGTTGAAGCTCATACACTCCAAATGAAAGCAGCTCATTACAATATGATTGGAGACACGTTGTACAAAAAGGGGTATAACATGCTGCTATTACGATGCGTAAACGACGAAGAGGCCAATTACATCATGCGAGAAACCCATAAAGGAATATGTGGAAACCACGCAAGTGCAAGGTCGCTCGCCTAGAAGATCTTATGCCAAGAATATTATTGGGCCTGAGTTTACGATGACACATACCTGTTTGTCCAAAAGTACGACAAATGCTAAGGGTTTGCTAATATACGATGGGCTCCTTCACAGGAACTTACCACAATGACTAGTCCCTAGCCATTTGCGATGTGGGGGATTGATCTTATAGGGGCTTTGCCAACCAGAAAAGGAGGCGTCAAATACACTGTGGTCGCTGTTGACTACTTTACTAAGTGGGCAGAGGCAGAACCCTTGGTTGTGATAACCACCAAGAAATTTAAAGATTTTGTCTTTAAAAACTTAATTTATTGTTTTGGAATGCCTCATACCATTGTCTCTGACAATGGGAAACAGTTTGATAATGAAGACTTCAAGAAGTTTTGCAATGACCTAGGAATCCGCAAAAGTTTCACCGCTGTAGCGTGACCACAATCCAACGGGCAAGTTAAGGTTGTAAACAAGGTCATCAAGCATATCATGAAAGCCAAATTAGAAGAGTCAAAAGGTAATTGGGCAGAGGAGCTCCCGGCAACCTTGTGGGCATATCGGACTACCGCGAATACCTCCACAGGCGAAACTCCTTTTTCCCTAGCTTATGGGTGCGAGGCCATGGTTCCTATCGAAGTAGGAGTAGGATCCCTTCGAAGAGACACCTATAATGAAACAGATAACGAAGAGCTTATGCATTTAAATCTTGATTTGTTGAAGTCATACCACAACTCTGCACAATTACATTCTGCCGCCTACTAGCAAAAAATACAAACGTACTTCAACCTCAAGGTGAGGGTGTGGAATTTCAAGATTGACAACTCGTCTTAAGAAAGGTGATGCCAAACATGTGAGAAATGAACGCTGAGGCTCTCAGACCCAATTGGGAAAGCCCCTATCAGATAGCTAAGATTTTGAGACCAAGAACCTACCATTTGAAATAGCTTGATGGCATAGTTGTGCCTAGAGCATGGAATATTGGGCATCTACGACCCTATCACCAGTAAATAACGAGCTCACAAAGCTTGGTTCACAAAGCGAAAAAGGGAAAAGGATCCTCAGGTACGTTAAACTTGCATTTCCCCATATCTCTCCATAACTCGCATCGGTTGATGGTTCGTGATAAGTTAAAAGTGCTTACGCTTTAAAACCCACCTGATAGTCGCCTAGTATGCTAACGTTGTACAAACCCAGTGCACCTGTTCACGCCAAAGGGTAGACTAAAAGCAAGAACCTGCATGGCTAAAACTAGGGGGTGCACAATAAGGTAAAATGTCACGGACACTAGCGCGAAACCAAAACCAAATAGAAAGAAATCATGGGAATTAACCCGGCAGAACAATTACTATTTTAACTGGCACAATTACAAAAAATTGTATTTCATTAGCATTAGATAATATCCTATTTACAAAAGTTTGTGTGTACAAAAAAGAAGGGGAAATGCTTGTAAGGAGATTAGGAATCTGGAGCTGGAGGCTTTCGATGGCCATACAATTTCTTGAGCTCTTCCTCGTAATCTGGAGGGATCACTGAATAATCAAGATCTGCGTAAGCTTTATAGATCAACTTGAGAAGTTCGAGAGTGAGATCTGCTGCTTTTCCTTCAACATCGTCCTCAAGCTTATTTAGCTCGCCTTAAGGTCCTCGACCTTTTTAGCTGACACTTCACTCTCTCGTTTAGCCTCCTCCACGAGTCTCTGCATTTCTTCTGCCAATCTGCTCGCTGTTAGCAGCTGCTTCCTGAGCTTGCTGGATTCTGCCACTGTCTGATCTCGTTCAGCTTCACAGGCCGCCAACTACTTTGTTATAAATTATGTGTGATCGTCAAAATGATCACACTCTCGCTCAACTTCCTTTATCTTTCTCTCGGCAAACAACAAATCTGTGGCTAATTGGTTCAGTTGTTTGTTACCATCTGTCGAGTCATCTCTGTAAGTAATCGATGAACATTGGTAGCAGAAAAAAAAAAATTTCGCTCATCGATCACTTTGATTTTGCCAAGATCAGGGTCTGATGTCTATATATTTTCATGCTTAAAACAAAAAAAAATATAAATCCATACAAGGATTTGACTATACCTGCGTTTGGAGGCTCCTTTTCTGGATGTTGAATTTCGCTAATCAATCTAAGCGAGGATTGCACGAACGTTGATCCACACAAGACAGGACAATGCACAATTGATTTAATTTGCTAGATTAAATCAGTGCAATAAGGATTAGAGGTGGCAGAATTTTCAAAGAAAAATTCTCTCTCTAGTGAAAATGTTGGGGGCTAGGGTTTTTGTGTTGTCACTTGTTTTACTTTAATAGCACCTTTATATAGTGTAACTTAAAATAAAACCCTATTCCATAACTTGAATAGCATTAACCCAATAGACAAACATTGCTGTTATGATATTTTAATTATTAATTATTATTATTAAATCAACCAATCAATTTATATAGTATATATTAATATATTAAAGCTAATATATATATATATATATATATATTAACATTAAATACTAATAACAATAATTCATTTAAATATACGCGTACGTATATTTAAATATAATCTCACATAATTTCAGTATTAAAATTGAATATAGGCAACAACCTCAGCAAATTTAATTGCACTGTGAGATTACCAAAATACAATTTCGTCTTAAAAGATGAAAATACCTCTTTCACACATTAATCCTTAAACCGTCTCCTTATGTGTGTGACTTGTAGGCTCCTTATCGTATCGGTAGTGAGTAGTATTGCGATTGACATCAATCAATTGTCTCAATACACACAGACCAAGATTGGCCCCTAACAAGGCGTCATGGCCACTTGATAGATTCGGATTCAGTGAAATAGCTACCTATCAATGATATGGTTACCATGCAATCAAATCCATTCATCATACGTTATTCTCATCAAGGCTGAGGTATAGAAATAGAGTCAACCTCAGATATCCCTGATATCTTTATATTCAGTTACTGAACCAATAACCAAAATAATAAATTGGATTGAGCAACAACTCAATCCCACTGTGACCCTAGCTTTAGTGTTATTGCCATTCACTAAATTGTGTCGTGAGATAACTACTCCCGTACCTAGGAGTAATAAATCCTTTGTTGATCCACCATAGTCTTGATACACTCCTCGATGTAACCAATCACTATTGTATTGATAGCTCTAAAAAAAACTACACTGGCTAGTGTCAAACTACACCAGTCGGTGCACAAGGCGTTCTAATGATCTCAAGTCTGAGGATCACATGCACCACTATTCGTTAGAGGAATTATTCCATAGACGCTAGGGTTACCATCCATATGGAATCCTCTAGTGGGTCTGTCTAGTGAACTTACTTACAGCAAACACCCATGTGTTGCACCAGATTGTCGGCAAACAACCTTGACAAGTGAGATCAGCTACTGCCTTTTGACAGTGTCGTTTAACACTATGATAGTCATACCGTATTATCTGTGTCCTTGGTCAGAATAATACTGGGGCTACGGACATTTCTAAGAGGGCCACCATATGTGATCATAGGGTTCTCACTATCAAGATTTGAAACACTTGAGACCCTCGTCACAATCCTACCATCCTAAAGACATATATCAATACACACAATTATGATTTACACGATATAGAATAAAATGTCTTTTATTGATTAATAAACATTATTACAAAGAGTCAATTCTACAATAATTGATTGACTCTAGGACACCTACTCTAACAATCTCTTGCATTTCCCCAAGTTAAGAGTGCGTGATGTCAAGATCCCTGCACGTCTTTGGGAGCTCTTCTTCAGCTTTGTTCAACCTCCCCCGATCGATGCTCGAATTAATTAGTAGGGTGAAGCTTCTCGAAATAGCAATGACCCCGCAACATAAGCCTGCAAGAACACGATAGGGGTGAGTCCACAAGTAAAAAGAAAAAATATAAAGTAAACATATCGTCAGGCACTTATTCTATGACTCCATGAATCGTTGCAAAAGGGCAACATGATTGTTCCTATTCAACTCTTCCCAAAATGTTGTCGACAAACAATCTGCCAGAATCAATGTAGGCACGGATATGTATTCTAGGAATTGCTCACCACCCTTCTTTGAGCCACCTTTGGTCCCAGCAGGACCTTAAGGTGTAGTGTTTGGTTCTCTCGAGGCCGAAGGGTCGTTGCCCCTTGATGGAACGCTCGGAACCTCATGATTACGCATTGTTTCCCCATGGGGAGGAGAGCGCGGGCGAGGTGGAGGAGCATCCTCACAGTAAGAACGAGACATATTTAGTCTCTTCCCCGAAGGAGGACTAGGGTGATGTTTCTTCCTTTTCTTCAGATCTGGGATCTATATTTTCTTCCCCTTCTCTTCTTCAGTAAGAGGCCTCCTCGGCCTTGAAGAGAAAATGGGGGTTTGGTCGTTCCTACTAGCTCCAACAATAGGAGTCCTCTCTGTGGCTCCTTCTCCTTCGCCTTAAGAGGCAAGAACCTCAGCCGGTGTTGGGACCTCGGTTTGTTGTGCCCCATTTCCAGTGACAGGATTTCTCTCTGCGATTCCTCCTCCTTTGCTTCAAGAGACAAGATGTAATGCCCCGTTTTTTTAATGGAATTTTATTAAATTTTATTTTGTGATTTTGGGGAGTAAAGTGTAAGAATTTGAAAGTTTTGGGGAGTATAATGTAACAGTCGAAACAAGTGGGGGCTAAATTGAAATTTTGTAGATATTTTGATGAACAGTGACCATTCAAAGAAAAGAAAAATGGAGAAGAAGAAGGAAAAAGAGGGAAGAAAAAAGGAGAGAAAGAAAAGAAAGAAAGAAGAAGAAGAAGAGAAGGACAGGAAGAAGAAAAGAAAGAAGGGAGAGAAAGATGAAACCAAGAATAGAGAGAGAAGAGAGAAGAGAGCAGCGGAGGTGGCTGGAAAAGTGGCCGCCGGTGAGCAAAACTCCGGTGATCAAACAGCGGAGGAAGATCAAGCATATGGGAGGTGAGTAAAGCATGATATTTCCCTTTTTGGTGATTTATGATTCAATTGGTTTAAAAAACTCTCTTTGGATTGTTTTGTCTATGATTTGGTATAAATTCATGAAAACAAAACTGAAATGTGGAGATCAATTGCAATAATTTAGGTGGGTAGAGCATATATGTTGTTCTTAAACCCAATTTGTTATAGATGTGATTTTGGGTATGGATGTTTACACTGTGAAGCCTGACCATTTGGAATTTCGAAAAATTTATCTAAACTCTGGGTTTTCGGTTGGAGCTCAAATCCGGATATGTTTTTTTAGACTTCCTGAGGAGTGTTTGAAAAATTATTTCACTCAAAAATTCGAATTATTGGATTTTTTATAGATTTTTTAAATCTGCCTGGAAAATTCTGGAATTTCGTTTTCTGCAGAACATGTATTTTTGGAAAATGATTTATGTATCTATTCTTATTTAAATTGGGTGATTTTAAATTTTGGTGAATCCTATATGCATCTATTTTAATTCTGGAGAGTTTCATGAGGTTTAGATTAAGGGCTGAATTGTTATGAATTTTACAAGTCAGTAATCTCAATTCTGGAAACAGTTGGCAGATTTGAATGAGTTGAAAGAAAATTGTGTTTTAAATAGTTATTGATTCTAGAATTACTTGAGAAAATTATGGGAACAACTTATATATCTCTAGAATGCCCCATTAAATTATGGCTTAAATTGATGAATGAAATTTTTATGAAAAATCCGAGAGTGACCGATGTTCGGTTATGATACAGTTTTGTTAAAGAAGAAGTTAGGTTAATCTTTTGGTGTGTGAAGTATCCAATGATTTTAATATTGAGGTGTTACCTTAGGGGGACTTATGTATGGAGGATTTATTGGATTTTGTATATAGGGAGGCAAGCGGGGGCATTGTTAGAGGATTTCAATCTTTTTCGGCTTAAGGATTGAGCTCAAAAATGTGAGTAGAAAATCTAAACCCTTAACTTATTTTAATAAAGTTATCTCTAAATGCTTATTTATACTTGTTTATTGTTTTAAATTGCCTAATATGTTTGATTTCTTTATATAAATGAGTTCTATTGCAATGTTATTGTTGGAAATTGTTGATTGACATGAGAAAGATGGAATTTTGATGCTTTTGGGCAACAGTTTGAAAAGAAATGAAAATGGATTGAAATTGTTAGATTTGAAAACATTTGAAAACTTGCATTTATATTTTTACGTTACATGAGATGTTATGAAATTATTATATTTTATAAGAAAAATGTTTTGAGAATATGTATGAAATGTTAGTGGTTTTCAATCCACCCTACGTAGTACCCATCCCCCTCATGATATTGATTTGATTCTACGCATGCGTATGATTGATGATTTATCCGTCCAAGTGGGTCAAAGGCCCAAGCAAGGCAGAAATTGCTACACAGGATTTCATTTACTAGCTCAAATGGGTCGAAGGGCCGAGCGAGGAAGATGTCGCTACAAAGGATTGATTTGTCGACCCAAGTGGGTCGAAGGGCCGAGCAAGGTAGATATCGCTAGACATGATTTGATTGTGCCGGCCCAAGTGATGCTTGGTCTCACTAGGTTGAAGGCTTGAGCAGTGACCAATTCCATCTAGCAAGATGGATTTAGTGGTTCAACTCGCGCGATGTTAGATCTTGTCGGGTTGGACGGATTTACCCCTGGGTACTAGTTGGGTGAGAGTTTGCACATGTAATTGAGAAATGGTTTGGATATATAAATGTATGTCGTTTTTTTTTTAAAATGGAAATTTGTAAATGCAAATGTTATCTGTAGATGAATGTTTTTAAAAATGATATTTTTAGAGAAGCATGAGTATATTTTTGTTTACCATAAAAGTTTTTAAAAAGAAGTTTTGCAATGAGAGATTTAGCATTAGTTATGAAAGATGGTTTATATTATAAAATGTGTTTATGAAAATGAGATTCTACAATGATGAATGACGACCTTTTTTTTTTTTTTTTTTTTTTTTTTTTGTATATTGAAATGTTTTGTTGCATACTAACCCATTCTCCACTCACTAAGCATTTCTAGCTCACCCCTCGTTTTCAAATGTTTTTCTTTTCCCCCTAGCAAGTTAAGAAAGAGATCGTGCAGAGGAGTGGATCCCACTCAAGGTTGGGCCACACGACTTCATTTCATCATATGATCCATAGTTGTGCTTTATTTTCTGCTGCAAAGTTTATGTTTCTTCATCGTGTATTTATTTCATGTTCTGGATTGTTAAAGAAACGGAAAAATCTGATACCATATATTTCATTTTGTAAACATTTAGTTGCATTTGTTTATTTGCAAATGATGTTATATTTACTTGTGAGAAACAAAAAAATAGTGCTTATAAATGTTTTAGCTAGAAGAAGTTTTTGATGTTTTAATTCATAAACAGGTTTCATAGTTTTCCCACATGGCACGTTTCAATCACCCGAGTCTCATGGGTGCGCCCGGAGCCTATGGGATAGGGATGGTGGAGACAGGTCGTGTCACAGGAACCTTGGCTTGTGCTGGGACCTCAGTTTGTTGTGCCCCACTTCTAAGAACCCATGGCGATGATGTATCAACACCATGGGGAGAAGGAGACGACTCTTCCTCGTCTATTATCAGCTTTTGTTTCAACCTGCGATGGCCCGTCAACATCTTTTTCCTCATAAAAGGGGTCGGAGGAGCCTCCGTAGTCTGTCTAGGGAGCTTGGGAATATGGATGGTGACTTTTTCAGCATGATTAGCCTCTCCCCGATCAAAACTCTTCGACGACAATTTCAGCTGTGGTTCTACATAAAAGGGGGAGAAAATACCTCGGATATTAGCTTGCATCTAACCAATAATTTGTGCTTCTTCAGTTTCTAAACAATAAGCAGATTCGTTATATCTCCAATCCTTAAAGAAAGTCCACTAAACTGTCAGATTCTAGCGCGAACCTGCGAGTTGAGAAAAGTCTGCGGCACGATTGGTTACATGAAAAACAAAGCTCGTATGAGTATTTTAAAATAATAGTGGACGTAGGAATTGCCCAGTGCATCCGAACCACTTTAAAAATCGCTCTTGTCTATTTCTCTATTTTCTTTACGCATTTATTACTTTATACCTCATTTTTTACACACACAAACCCCACTGAATCCTTTGGTTCAACATCAAATTTTCTATTTCACGATCTTGCATAGATCCTTTGCGCAAACTTCTCATAGGCTTGTGTACATCTTGTTGGTACGAAAAACCGCATCAACATACATAAATTTCGGTTATGTCCCCTACAATTTGGACATTTCCAGATTTTACATCCTATCATTACCTTCGGTCCATCTCAATTAACCAAGTACCATAATCAGCAACAAAATAGTGCCTCAGAGTCAGACACCCATCAACTATTACTATAGAACAAAATAAGTTGTCGAGTTATAGATTTAATAGTTAATACAACAAACAACTACATTACTCACAACACCCATAAATTTTTATCACATGCATGCTTCTCAATTAATCTCAGTCATATATCAAATGCATACTTCTGGGGCATTATTCCTGGGGACCGCCACCCTGTAAATTTTCAAGCCAACATTTATTTAGGACATACATCACCAACGATAACTCGAACAATGCAAGACAAGCCTCTCAATTCATAACTTAATCTAGATCATTGCTGTTGATGCTGGATTTCGGCACCAACTAATTGTCACGTGCGCAGCGTTGATTGGTCAAGAAGCACACGTGAGTACGAATATCGAAAGCAAAATAAATGCAAAGAGAGTTTTTAAAGTGTTTCGGATGCTAAGGTAGCAAGTCCTACGTCCACTAATTTGTATTGATATTAGTGTGGGTCAGGTCGCCACAGCGAACTGACTTACAAAAGATTTAGAGAAAGTAAATGTGTTGTTTATAGGAGAGAGAGAGTTTTTCCATGTAAAAATGGCCGAATCCCCTTAATGAAGGGGTCTTCTTCATTTTATATCAAGCTGAAGCGTGTAATTATCATTAAATCCATGGGTTGGTGTGATTGTCAGGATATAATCCGGCTTTATGTCCCATTGCTCTCTTCCCAAGCTGATTTCGCATGATTTATTGCAGGGTATATGGACACGTGTGAGCTTTATATCATTTTGCAGGTCTTACGTGTGCGTGTTGCTCTGACGGGAGTATGTCACCCTTCACGTGACTTTCCCACGTCAGCCCTTATTTTTCCGGGCATAACAAAAGCCCCCTAGTTTTTAAGGTTTAAGGATCGAATCTTGGAAACTAAGTCATGCCGCGATTGGAGGTTCTGGTCGCTCCGACCTGAATGGGATGAGCTCGGCACAGGACTCTTGGCGAACATGATCTCACGCAATTCCTTGCCTAAGCGACCCGACAACCTTCATCCTGGCGACCCGGATTTGTTGGACGCTCCTTTCTGTACCTTTGGGTTAGAGATTCAATGAACCTGGTTCCACGCTGTCAGACGCTCTGCACGTGCCGCAGTGTTTGCCAGGAACATTAAATGCGCTGTGCTGACTCGACGTCGTTTCGATAGCCCTGACTGCACGGCGCACTTGAAACGACGACTCTTATCACGGCATTTAATGCGACGTGAGGCTCATTAAATGCGGGGAGAGAGAGAGGGCTATCGTTTCGGTTCCGAGGGGTGGTAACCGTCGATTCGTGATCCATATAAAATCTCACATTTTTCAGATGACGCCACCGAAATTTCTTTTGCTTCGAGTGACAAACCTTTACAAACCAGAGATCTTTCTTTCCCAATTGGCACTTATCAGGCAACTGGAATGAGTTTCGGCCTCAGCTTCGCATCCCAGAGAGTAAGATTCTCCTTTCCCTTTTTTATTTTGCATTGGTTTGGTTGGGCCATGGCGTTGGGTCTCCCGGTGTTTCACCAGAGACGTGACGCTGTCATTGGATTCGAGCCGTGGATGGCGGCTTGAGTTACTGTTAGGGTTTAAGGGATTTGTCCCACGTTGCCTCGTGGGACATGCGATGGCTAAAATGACCTGCTTGTCGATGTTGCAGACTGGAATGGAACCGTCAACATCCAGACCCGAGGAAGGAGCCAGCTCGTCCTCGCGGGAAGTTCCCGAGGGCGCAGCCCTCGATGTCTACTCGGTTCTCACTTCTGAGGAATATGATAGAATAAAAAGGCAGTTTGACGTCCGCGCGGAAGTGTTCCTCGACCACACCAGGCCGTCACGGTGCCCGGCCGATGGCCTTGCCGCGATCTCTGAAGAGATCTTCAAGGGTGGAGGGAGGATTCCCCTCCATCCTTTCATCAGGTCGGTCTTGGATCATTTCGGGATCGCACCGATGCAGCTGACGCCGAACGCGTATGTCATCGTTGTCGCGATGTATATCGCATGCTGCGAGAGCGGCTTGGGCGAGCCAACGGCAGTGGAGCTCGGCGTCGCCTACTACCTTAAGAAGAGTAGGGACAAGGACTCGTACTATTTGTCTCGGCGACCTACCATTGCCGCGGGGATACACAGCTATCCCAGCAATGCGGGGGCCTACGAGACAAAGTTCTTCTTCTTCTGTTATGACGACTACTACCGCTTTCAGGATCCAAGTAGGTTTTTCTTCGCTGGGTTCATTACTCGCTCGGATGGTTTATAATAACGACATGCTTTTTTCCTTTTGCAGTTAACAGAACGACCGAACAAGCGCTACTCGCCGACCCAAATAGACTCGTATCTTTGGGAGTACTAGACGAGGAGAGCCGGGACGCGAGGAAGCTTGTGACGACTGTGAACTTGCGGAAGTATGGTTTTTTCAGCGACAAGGCGTCGTTAAAACCCCCAGAAGGTAAGTTATACTGGTTCCCTTCTGGTCGTAGAATAATTTTGCTTACTAACGAACTTAAATGCAGAAACCATGCCCCCAAAGGAGTCCGGGCAGCCCCGCCGAGTACCATTCATCTTCCCTCGATCGAGGAGAGAGAGGACGGCCGAAGCTGCCCATCCTATTCCGGCACAGCCGTTGCGAGCTGCTACGCCTTCGCAGCCCCCTACGCATGATGCGACCAGGGCTAAACAGGTCGCTCAAGCACCACCAGCACGCCCAAGGCGTAAGGCTCCGGCCCAAAGGTCCAAGAAGAGGAAACAGGTCCAAGCCGAAGAGTCTGAGACCGAATCCGAGGAGGAGCCCTTGAGGTCGCGGAGGGACTCAAGGAGGTCGGGCAAGGAGCCTGCAAGTGAGGCGATCACCTCNCTCAAGAAGAGTAGGGACAAGGACTCGTATTATTTGTCTCGGCGACCTACCATTGCCGCGGGGATACATAGCTATCCCAGCAATGCGGGGGCCTACGAGTCAAAGTTCTTCTTCTTTTGTTATGACGGCTACTGCTGCTTTCAGGATCCAAGTAGGTTTTTCTTCGCTGGGTTCATTATCTGCTCGCCTGATCCATAATAACGACCTGTTTCCTTTTACAGTTAACAGAATGACCGAACAAGCGCTACTCGCCGACCCAGATAGGCTCGTATCTTTCGGAGTACTGGACGAGGAGAGCCGGGATGCGAGAAAGCTTGTGACAACCGCGAACTTGCGGAAGTACGGTTTTTTCAGCGACAAGGCGTCGTTAGAACCCCCAGAAGGTAAGTTATATTGGTTCCCTTCTGGTCGTAGAATAATTTTGCTTACTAACAAACTTAAATGCAGAAACCATGCCCCCAAAGGAGTCCGGGTAGCCCCGCCGAGCACCATTCATCTTCCCTCGATCGAGGAGAGAGAGGGCGGCCAAAGCTGCGCGTCTTATTCCGGCATAGTCGTTGCGAGCTGCTGCGCCTTCGCGACCCCCTGCGCATGATGCGACCAAGGCTGAACAGGTCGCTCAGGCACCACCAGCACGCTCAAGGTGTAAGGCTCCGGCCCAAAGGTCCAAGAAGAGGAAATAGGTCCAGGCCGAAGAGTCGTAGACTGAATCTGAGGAAGAGCCTCTGAGGTCGCGCCAGGAATCTAGGAGGTTGGGTAAGGAGCCCGTGAGCGAGGCGGTCGCGGCCGACAAGGCGAAGGACGCACCAGTTCTAGACTCATTAGGGAGTCTGCCCGAGCACCTGCAGCCGATAGTCTATGGCCTGCTCGAGTGCGAGCTATCGGAGTCATACGACGAGTTTGCTGACACGGGCGACGACCTGATGACCACGTCGTTCCAGCATCTGAGCAAGGTAAACGAGCTGTATTTGAAACTTCATTCTGATTTATTTCTAACTCATATCTTACTCGCAGGCGTTGTTTGCGATGCGGATGTCTATGGAAAAGACGCGGCTGGGGGCCACAAAGGGGACAAGCGACCTGGAGGAAGAGGTCACGAAGCTGAAGCAGGGCTTGGAGTCCGTCGAAGCGGAAAGAACACAGGCGTTCGAAGCAGCGAACAGGTATCTGAACCAAAAGGATGCTGCTTTACAAACAGTGGACTTCCAAAAGACGGAGCTCGATCGACGTGAGGAGGAAGTTAAGGAACTCCAAAGGACAGCCGCCAGGCTCTCTAAAGAGGTCGAAGAGAAGGATCAGGAGATCCAGGCGACCTTCGCACAGGCTCAGCGAGCTGAACAAGATAGGGAGGCCTCCGAACAGGAAAGGCAAGCTCTTGAGGCCGAACTCCAGGAGAGTCGGGAGAGAATTGCTTCCCTGATTGAAGAAATGCGGAATCAGTCAGAGGAGCTAGAAGAAAAGGCCGCAGACTGGGCAATTGGGTCTATTTACTCCCTGCGAGCAAAGAACCCAGATCTTGATATGTCCGACCTCCCGAAGGGTTGGCAAGCGACCTTGCGGATCATGGCCGAGGAGGACGATCAGGAAGCCGCGGCCGCCCAATGACCCGACTAGGCAGGGGGTTCTGGTTCAAAGGATCCCCCCGACCAGCCTTAGCGTAATGAGTTGTCCCCATTGTAATCGGGTCTTTTGACTTCTTGTTTGTACATAAATGGAGACATTTTCTTTACAATTGTAGTTCGCTTTTTCATATATGTGTACAATTTACAATTGTGATTTACATAAGCAATTGCATACAAATTCTTACATGCGAACAGAACACATGCGAACTGTTTCGAGCGAACAAAGTAATACTTGAAAGAAATTAACAAAAACTGAGAGTTGAGTTCGGGATTACTGATAGTATGGCCAGAGGTGCTCGGCATTCCAAGCTTGGGGTACTTTGGAGCCGTTCAACCTTTTGAGGTGGTAAGTCCCCGGTCTGATTACTTTGTCGACCCGGTACGGACCTTCCCAGTTAGGCCCTAGTACCCCTGCACTTGGCTCTCTGGTCCCGAGGAGAACTTCCTTTAGCACAAGATCTCCGACCTGGAAGTCTCTTCGCTTGACCTTTGAGTCGAAGAACCTTTTTGCTCGCTGCTGGTAGGCTGCTATTCTTAACGAAGCCTTGCTGCGGTGCTCTTCGACCAGATCCAAACTTGCTCTCATAAGGGCTTCGTTTTCGACCTCATTGTACAAGTCCCTCCGAAGAGAACCAGTCCCGACCTCTACAGGGATCATCGCTTCGCAACCATAGGCTAGCGAAAAAGGGGTTTCCGAGGTGGAGATTCTTGGAGTTGTCCTGTATGCCCATAAGACTTCGGGGAGATCGTCAGCCCAATTTCCTTTGGCTGCCCCAAGCTTGGCCTTTAGAGTGTGCTTGATGGTCTTGTTGACTGCTTCAACTTGGCCATTTGCTTGTGGTCTGGCGACTGAGGCAAATTTTTTATGGATGCCCAGCTCGTCGCAGAATTGCTTGAACTCTTCATTATCGAATTGCTTCCCATTATCCGAGATAAGGGTGTGAGGAATTCCGTAGCGGCACACTATGTTCTTGAAAACGAAGTCTTTTAGCTTTTTGGTCGTGATCGCGGCTAGCGGCTCGGCTTCAACCTATTTTATGAAATAGTCTACCGCGACCACGGCATACTTGACCCTTCCCTTTCCAACTGGCATGGGGCCGATAAGGTCGATCCCCCACATGGAAAATGGCCAGGGGCTAGACATAGTAATCAGCTCGTGAGATGGGGCTCGCGGAATGTTCGCGAACCGCTGGCACTTGTCACATTTCTTGACAAAGTTATGCGCATCATCTTGGATCCAGGGCCAATAATATCCCTGACGAACAACCTTGTTCGCAAGAGATCGAGCTGCTGTGTGGTTACCGTAGATCCCTTCATGAATTTCCCTCATGATGTAGTCTGCTTCTTCACTGGTTACACATTGGAGGAGAGAGGCACTGAATCCTCTCCTGTACAGCTGATCCCCGATGAGTGTGAAACGAGCAGACCTTACTTGCAGGACCCTTGCCTCGACTTTGTCGCTCGGCAAGGTCTCATCCTTGAGGTACTGGACAATGGGAGTCATCCAGGAATCTGGATGAACCACATTCACGGCCTGTTCGGTCAAGTTGATAGTCGGAGCATCGACGAAACGAACAGGAATCTTATCAGGAGCCTCAGAATCTAACGATGAGGCTATCTTTGCCAAGGCGTCCGCTATAGAATTGCTCTCTCTGGGGATCTGAGCGATTTCAAAGTGCTTAAACGACCCTAGAGAGGCCTTAGCCTCTTTCAGGTAGCGGACCATGTTCTCTTCCTTGGCTTGGTATTCCCCTAAAATTTGGTTGACGACCAGCATAGAGTCGCTGTAAATGCTGATCGTGGTTGCACCCATTTCTTTGGCGAGTCACAACCCGGTGAGCAGAGCTTCGTATTTGGACTCATTGTTATTCGCCTTAAACCCGAACCGGAGAATACCATGAATTCGAGCCCCCTCGGGGCTCACGAGGAGAAGACCCGCACCGGCTCTTTTCTTGTTTGATGACCCGTCGACGTAGAGGTTCTAGGTCGACAGGTTCTGAATAATTTTTTGCCCGACTTCGCTAGGCTGCTGCTCGCTTGGGAGATAGGAAAATTTCGAGATGAAGTCCGCAACAGCCTGCCCTTTGATTGTCGACCTGGGCTTATACTTTAGGTCGAACTGGCTCAATTCCATGGCCCATTTGAGCAGTTTACCCGAGGCCTCTGGTTTCTGGAGGACCTGCCTGAGGGGGTAATTTGTCATTACATTGATTGTATGGGCATGGAAGTAAGGTCGCAGCTTTCTGGACGCGACCAGCAGAGCAAAAGCTAGTCGCTCCATTTTCAGATACTGCATCTCGGCATCCGATAGACGCTTACTTGCATAATATACTGGCCACTGAACCTTTTCCTCTTCCCGTATTAAAGCTGCACTGACCGCGAACTGAGACACGGACAGGTAGATGAGCAGGATCTCCTGTGGAAGAGGCTTAGAGAGGAGAGGTGGCTTCCCAAGGTGTTCTTTTATACTCTGGAATGCCTGCTCGCATTCGGGAGTCCACTCGAATTTCTTATTGGCCTTCAGAACATTGAAGAATGGTAAACAGCGGTCTGTTAGCCGCGATATGAAGCGACTAAGTGCCGCTATTCGCCCGTTCAGACTCATGACCTGTTTTTTGCTGGTCGGGCTCCCCATATCGAGCAGAGCTTGAATTTTTTCGGGGTTTATTTCTATGCCTCGCTGATTGACCATATATCCCAGGAACTTTCCTGACGATACCCCGAACGAACATTTGAGAGGGTTCAACTTCATTCTGTAGAGTCAGAGTACGTCAAACATCTCAGCGAGATGTTCTGAGGCGACCTGGGATTTGACTAGCATGCCGTCCACATAGACCTCCATTGTCCTCCCGATCTAGTCGGAGAACATTCGGTTGACTAACCTCTGATAGGTCGCGCCCGCATTCTTGAGGCCGAAGGGCATGACTTTGTAACAGTACAGCCCCCGGTCCGTAATGAAGGTCGTATGCTCCTCATCTGGCTTATACATCGGGATTTGATTGTATCCCGAGTATGCATCCATGAAGCTTAATAGCTCGTGCCCCGAGGTGGCATCAACGAGCTGGTCGATTCTCGGCAGGGGGAAGCTGTCTTTCGGGCAAGCTTTGTTCAGGTCGCTGAAGTCAACGCAGGTCCGCCACTTGCTATTTGGCTTCTTTACTAGGACCCAGTTAGCAACCCAGGTCGGGTAGAGAGCCTCGTGAACGGATCCATTTCGGAGAAGGTTCTCCACTTTCGATTTTAGTGCGGCGTACCGCTTCAGATCCATCGCCCTTCTTTTTTGGCGAACTGGCTTGGCTTCACTGCTGACGTTCAATGGATGGCAAATAATGTCCGGGCTGATCCCGACCATATCTGCGTGCGACCAGGCGAACATGTCAATGTTCTCCTTCAAGAAGCTTACCAGCTCGGAAGCGAGCTGAGGGTTGAGACAGCTTCCGATCCTTAGTACTCGGCTCGGCACTTTCGGATCAACCAAAACTTCGGACAGATCCTCAACCGGGCCGCTCGAGGGGATTTCCTGAATTCGTGGATCTATGTTATCCTCCACCGGACCAGGCTATGGCTTGATCCGGCTGATCGCCATAGCCTGGCGGGGTGCACATCGCGAAATGCCCTTTCCCTTGTTGGCCATTTGGACCGATTTTACATAGCATTCGCGAGATGCGCTTTGCGATCCACTTACCTCCCCTATCCCCGTTGGAGTGGGGAACTTCATCTTGAGATGATAAATGGAAGTGACTGCCCTGAAGGTTCTCAGCAGAGGTCGCCCCAAGATTCCATTGAAGGCCGATGGGCAGTCCACGACCAAGAATTCGGTAACCCTAGTCACCTCGTCGTAGTCGCCGAGCGTGACTGGGAGCTAGATTGTTCCGCTGCGGATTAGGTGATCCCCTGTAAAACCATACAGAGGCATCGAGGCTGGCTTCAGGTCGGCCTCGACCAGGTTCATTCTATCGAAAGCGGACTTGAACAGAATGTTCACAGCGCTTCCGTTGTCCACAAGCACTCTGCAGACATTATGACACCCTATCAGGGGCGTGATCACCAGAGCATCCTCATGAGGATGGTGCAAGCGAGCTGCCTCTTTCTCGCAGAAGGTGATTGGTTCCTCTTTTCTGGCTTTTTTAGGTCGCTGCGAAGTGTTCATTACCCTGATCGGGTCATGATGCACTTCGCGAGTATATCTTTCCTGCGCTCCTCGCGTGTTTCCTGCGAGGTGCGGACCTCCGAAAATTATGTTAACATTATCGTACCCGCTGCGATCACGGCGCTTTTTCTTTCGCTCCCCTTGGTTTTCTTTTGGGGAGTCATCAATGTACTCCTTGAAGTGCCCCTTCTTGATGAGCTCTTCGATAGCCTGCTTTAGAGCTCGGCATTCATCAGTGAGATGCCCATTATCCCGATGGTAACGGCAGTATTTTTTGCTGTTTCTGGCCGTAGCAGGGGTTTTCATGGGTTCGGGCTCACCGAGCAGGCTGGCCTCCTCGGATTTATTGAGGATTGCAGATATGGACACATTCAGTGGAGTGTATTGAGTCCCGTCGCGGTCACGACGAGGGATAGGAGCATAGGACTTTTTCTGCTCGTAGCAGGGTTTCTTCCCTTTTCGCTGATCGTCAATGTCGCCCTTGCGATCAGCTCGCATATTGGCTCCCCGACCTGACATACTGCCGAAGTGCCGTGATCGCGACGGCGGAGTGCCGCCAATGAATTCTCTATTCGGAGATACTTTTTTGTCAGGTTGTAGAATCTGGTGAGGGAAATATCGTCCTCAGCCTGCAGCTCTTTCCACAGGTCGATTTGCGGGCGAACTCCAGCTATTATAAGAGTTCGGATGGACTCTTCTGGGGCGTGAGCCAACTTGTTGAGTTCCCTGTGGAAGCGGTCAATGTAAGACTGCAGGGATTCGTCTCTTTCTTGCCTTATGTTGCTGAGGTAGCTCAAAGGCATTGAGAACTTCCGATTGGCTTGGAAATGCCGCAGGAACGTCGTGCTCATCTGAGGCCACGAATTGATCGATCCCGCTGGGAGTGACCTTAACCACCGTTTCGCATGAGAAGTCAGCGTCACGGCCAAACAATGACATTTTGCAAGGTCCAAAACCTGGTGGAGCTCCATTAGGTCGTTGAACTCATATAAATGATCCTACGGATCATAGTTTCCATCAAACGGCCGCATATCTGGCATTCTGAACCCTGGTGGAAGTGGAGCAGCTAGCACTTCGGGAGAAAAAGGGGATGTAGAGGCGACTTGCGCTTGTTCGTTTTGCTGCTCCCGTAACCTGTCCAAAGCTCGCTACAGCTCCTCAATTTGTGGTAACGGAGCTAATTGGGGGTTGCTTTCACCCGTGCGAGCCCGGCCTTCTCGGTTGCGGTTCAGGAAAGTCCGGAGGTCGGATTCCTCCTCGCCTCGGCCAGCATTTCCGACCGCACTTGACACACGCTGACTAGAGGCGTGTGAAGGCGAGGGATTGTGCGGGGCATTTTCACGACCCTCGCGGTGGTACGAACCGCCTCGCGAGGTGTGGGGGCCACCCGTTTGATAACGATCGGGATCGTTCTGCTGGTGGTGATAGGAATCATCGCGCCCAGCATTTTCACTTGGGTTTGCCTGCGACGTGGCATGGGACAGCTCGGGATTCATTTTTTCACTGAGTCTCAGCTTTGCCGACACCCTGCTCGGGGCGCCTTTTGTATTCACTGGTCCTTGGGAGCCCGTAGGCTTACTTTTTGCCACTTGCTTACCCTTGCGCCTATGCGCTGCAGTGCTCGCGGCACGGGCTATCGCCCTTTGCCGCGCTTTCGCGCGACCTGTAGGCGTCTTTGGCGGTTGTACCGCCCCGGCTGTTGTAGATGACATGCCTTGGTCCAAACGGTCCAGTCTTTGGTTGACCGTCTGGAGAGTATTGTCGAACCTCTCTAGGTAATTTCTGATGGCAGGGTCAAGTTGCGGAGCCGCCGGGATATCCCCAGCAGCATTTTGCGAAACTGGAGGTATGTTGGAAGGGGTTTCCCTCTGGGCTAGGGGGACTCCTTCAGCACGTTGGTTGACCTGCTCAGGTTCAGATTGGCGGGCCATTTGCTGTTGTCCGACCCGTAGGTCAAAGATTCTCCTGATGAAGGGTAGACACTAAATCAGGACCTTCCTTCTAGCGCCAAACTGTTGATGCTGGATTTTGGCACCAACTAATTGTCACGTGCGTATTGCTGATTGGAGGATAAACACACGTGATAATGAATATATAAAGTGAAATAAATACAAAGAAAGCTTTTAAAGTGGTTCGGATGCTAAGGTAGCAAGTCCTACGTCCACTGATTTGTATTGATAGTAGCGTGGGTCAGGTCGCCACAGCGGACTGCCTTACAAAAGATTTAGAGAAAGTAAATGTGTTTACAGGAGAGAGAGAATTTCTCAATGTAAAAATGGCCGAATCCCCTTAATGAAGGGGTCTTCTTCATTCTATATCAAACTGAAGCGTGTAATCATCATTAAATCCATGGGTTGGTGTGATTGTCAGGATATAATCCGGCTTTATGTCCCATTACTCTCTTCCCAAGCTGATTTCGCACGACTTATTGCAGGGGAAAGGGACACGTGTGAGCTCCATATCATTTGGCAGGTCTGACGTGTGCGTGTTGCTCTGACGGGAGCAGGTCACTCTTCACGTGACTTTCCTACGTCAGCCCTTATTTTCCCAGGCATAACAATATATATTTTTTAAGACATAAATAACCATAAAATTTGATTATAATGGGAAATTATTATTAGAAAATCACAAAAAAAGAAAGAGGAATTTAATGGATCAAAGTTCAGATAAACGTTAGCGAGCATTTGGTTCGAGGTCATAAAAGATAACATTGGTAATTTATTTTTTAATTCGGCAATTATCACGTTTGGGTGTTAAGTAATAAAATATTTCAGTAATCGACCGATACCAATAGTGATTACTGTAAGTAATATAGAATGTAATTCGATTACCGTCTGAAAGGGTGTTATTTTTGTTATTATTGGGGTAATCCCTTGTTCATACCAATTTTACCCTTAGTTAATAAACATTCTGGACACAAATACCCTCAAATGTCTACTAAATAACAGTTAGCCCAAATGAGCGAAATGACTTCTTTAACCTCATATACTAATTTTTTGGATGGAAATACCTTCACTATTTACATGAATAAAACCCAAAATACCTCAGCCACTCAAGACGATTGTCGGCCATTGGCAACCACTGTCGGTTGTCACCGACGGTCGCTGAAACGGCGCACGACCAATTGGACCTTACCGACATGCGTCGATCTAGCCATTTTCGACTAGATCGAAGGTCGGAAATGACCAGATGGTTGTAGAACGACCATAGATTTGGTTCTTTCCAGCCAGATCCACGGCCATAGATCTGGCTGTTAATGGTTAAAATGGATCTGGCTCTCCAGCCAGATCGGTGTATGGCATTGGATTTGGCCAACCGTGCGCCAATCTAGCCGTTTTTGTCTAGATCGAAGGTCGAAAATGGCCAAATGGCCTTGAATCTGGCCATAAATAGCCAGATCCATTCTGGCTGTTTCTGGCCAAATCCATGGTTGTGAACGGCCATAAATCTGGCCATTAACAGCCACAGATCTGGTTGTTAATGTCCAAAATGGATCTGGTTTCTAGCCAGATTCAAGGCCGGACCGACGCACGACTAGTCAGATCAGGTCGGTTGTACACCGTTCTGTCGACTGCCCACAACGGCTAGTGGTGGTGACTAGCGACCGGTAGTTGTCTTGGGTTGTTGGGTGTATTTTGTTAAATTTTAAACTTTTGTTGTTGGGTGTTTTAGCTAAATTATTAAATGTAGAGGGTTATAAATATTGTTCTAAATAATAATAATATTAACAAGGAAGGGCACTTTGGTAAAAACCTCTTCGATAATTTTTTATTCCTCCCAACCATACATATTAATTAATTATACTCACCAATCTAACTAAACATATTAATATAACATTCACCAATTAATCTTCAAGGTAATATATCTCAATGGTAATCTATATTTTCAGTAATAAAAAATTTCTCCAACCAAGTGCTAAGTTAAAGTAATGGATGGTTGAGATTTTCGTAATCAAATCCTATAAATTAACAAATTTGGATTTATGTTACAAAAATTGACCCGACTCTAAAACTGTTTAAAGTAAAACTGTTTAAAGTAACACCCACAGAGCGAAGTATATGTTCAAGCCCAGATTATCTATCGTTGTTCTCTTTCAATGATTTTTTGACCAAACTCCAATGGTACCGGCCAAAAAAATGAAAACCACACAATATATATTGTGTGACAACCTTGTGCACATTGTCAACAAATGTTTACAATGTACAACGTTGTGCACATGGTCATAGTCACCTTGACGAGTAAATCTTACGTAATAGGTATCTCATTATATATGCATTACAATTTAGATTAACTTAATTCATGTCCACTCACTCTCTAGAATCTCATGGCCACAACTCCAATAATAGACCTTACTTGCTTTAGGTTGTATATGTATGCATCAACTTATATTCTCGTTATTTGGTTTGGTAATTAATATCTATTTTCTCATGATTTTATTGGTTTTAGTAAAGTATAATTTTCATATTGATGAATCCATGCGTACGTTCAAACTTTGTGATTGGACTTCAAATTTCTTTTTAGAAAATTATAATCATGAGGAATGAATTAAAATTGAAAATTTTCAGTTGTTCAAATTTCCTTTTAGATGAAGCTTGCTTTGTTTCTTAAACTTTTATGATCTGCAATTATTTACATATAACCTTTTTTTAAAAAAAAAAAAAAAAAAAAATCCCTGCAAAGGATTTTAGCTCGTTACTTTCCAAATTTTCTTAGTATTTTGACAATTATTTGGTTTAGTTTGATATTAATAAAATTTTTGGATACTGCCACATTTTTAAACATTGATGAATTTTTCTCATATTTAATCATGTTATATTATTATATTTTTGTGTTTTTATTTATTTATTTCATTTATTATTTGATATCTATGTCCGAGATTTCACAATAATCCCCTCAACCACAAACGTATCTGTGGTTGCTTTCTCCCAACAATTTTTGGATCTCTTACTTGCCAGAAAATGATGACCACAAAATATGATACACTAATATGAACCTTGCGCATATTGTCAAATCTGTGGCCACATATTTTGTCATCAAATAAATTCACTGACCTTAAAAGCCAATGAAATTATATTTATATCAACGTTATTTGAACCTCCCATAAAAACTTTTTTAATTTTTTTATTTATAAACTTTAATTGATCCATAAATCTATTTTTCAACCCTTATTTTGAAACCCCAAACTATAAGTCTATATGATTATTCTTACATTAGTTTTTTAAGGGTCTTAGTTAAATATGTAATCTAAAGAAAAATTCTTTCATAAAAAATATTAAACTAAATCAAGATTGATTCATTTAAATACATTTAACTGTTACTCATCATCTTTAAAGTTTGGTCTAAAGACATTCTTATATATATGTCCTTAAAATCAATTTCTTATCAAAATGTCCCTTCTAACATAATTTTTTTGGTCCACCAGTGTATTTATATACATTAAGCAATTACATCAATCAAATTTTTTTTTTTTTTTTGGTAACCGGGGTGTCTGGCCCAACTTGCTTGCACTTCAATTAATCCTGGGGTCCATTAAATACCATACAAGTCCAAAGGACTAGATAAACCATGATATTATTGTGATAGATAGATCCAAGATTTGAACCTCAGAACTCAAAGAAGGGAACAAACCTCCTTCACCGCTAGGCTAACCCCTTGGGGTTACATCAATAACTCCCTTACCTTAATTTTGGCTTTTTATAAAAGTTTCTAGCATTTGAATAGTTTATGTAACCTGTTGCACATTTACTCAGGGGGCGGCTAAATTTGTGATCATTCGTCATAATTAAAAGAAAAAAAATTAAAAATAAAATCACAACGAAAATTCGAGGATTCACTATGAATAAGAATCACAACTTTAGAGATAAATTCCAAAAGCGAGTAACGCATATTGATTAGACATGTCTTTTCTCTTGAGCAACATACAGCTCATCTACAAGAACAATCAAAATTTGAGGATTCACTATGCATAAGAATTACAACGTTTAGAGATATATTAACAAGGGAATATTCTTTTTGATTAGATCTCTTAAAAACAGTTTTAATAACCTGATCCTGATGTTGAAGCAAGATATTTAATTAAGAGTTTATGTGATGCTAACCCGTACGTAAATTGAGACACCTAGTAATTTCTAAATCCTTAGATTTTAATAAATTGATGCATATAATTTGGTATGAAAATTAAAGTTACTATTGTCTTGAACATTTTATTTATATTATATTATACAGTTATAAAATTTGAGCTTATGTGTGTGTATGGTATATTGGTATGTGTTTCATTAGTCATAATTTATAAACAACCGTCAAGTTCAAAACTTTGAATAGGGATTATCATATTAGCTAACCTAAATGTATAAAAATTATATATATATATGTTTTTTTTTTTTTTTTTTTTTTTTAATCACTGAGGTCTCTGGGTCAGTTTGTGCATACTTCAACTAATCTCTTGGAACCTTAAAACTGTCGGCCGGGTGAGAACCCAATGACCACCTCTATTAGTGCTTGGAATCAAACTTAGAAATTCATGGAACCCCTTTTTACTGTTTTACCATTAGACTATTCAGTAGTGGTTTAGAAAATTTAGTAAGAATTTATTTATTAATATTTATTAGCTACATCAATGCATGTGTTTCAAGTCAATCCACTAATTAATGGCGGATTGATTAATTGCTATATAAAGAGCTATGCACTCCAAGATTTTTAAACCACAAACTCAACTTATTTTCATTGTGAAGTTTTTGTTGAATATGTTGAGAGCAATCGAAGAAGAAGCATTTTGGGGAAAAATATATTGTTCTGTTATTCTGTATAATGCCTTTTACAAATCTTTTTATACAATAACTACTGCTAACTAACCCAACTAACTGCACTCAACTAACTATGGTTAATAATTAACATAGTTATACAACTTGCAGCTTAACATACAACTTTCTGCTTAAATGCTTAATATACAACTTACTGCTTAACACCCCCCCTCAAGTTGGTAGGTGATAAAGGTCTAAAACCCCCAACTTGTGTAACAACTTGTAATGAAAGTTGCTGCCAAGTGCTTTAGTCAGTAAATCTGCTGGCTATTCTGCAGAAGGGATGTAGGCGTTGTGATGAGTCCAAGCTTGAGTTGATCTTTAACAATATGACAGTCAATATCAATATGTTTTGTCCTCTCATGAAAAATGGGATTAGAGGGAATATGGTTTGCAACTTGGTTGTCACAATGGAAAGGAAAAGGTAGTAGTTTCGATCTTGAAAAACCAAGTTCTGTGAATAGTTGTATCAGCCAAAGAAATTCACATACAGTAGACGCTATTCCCCTATACTTTGCCTCTGAAGATGATTTGGAAATGGTGGCTTGCCTCTTAGATTTCTAGGAAATTAAAGACTTTCCAAGGAAAATACAATAGCCTGTCACTGATTTTCTTGTCATAAGACAAGATGCCCAATTAGAATCACAAAAAGCTGACAAATTCATGGTGTTTTTTGCTGGAAAAAACAGTCCTAAACCTGGAGCTAACTTTATATATTGAACAACTTTGAGAGCTGCATTCATGTGGGACTGTTTGGGTTTATGCGTGAATTGACTTAGCAAATTGATAGAAAAACTTAAATCTGGTTGTGTCATACATAAGTACAACAGCTTCCCTATTAATCTTTGATAGATACTTGGATCAGCAATCAATGGATCAGGTGCAGTAGGGAAGAGGTCATCATAAGCTGCATATGTCAATTTTAAGGTTGAATCCATTGGAATGGCAGATGGTTTAGAACCTGACAAACCATAATCTAAAATTGACTCCAATGCATATTTTCGTTGGCACAAGCTGATCCCTTTAGAAGATCTTGCAACCTCAAACCCCAAAAAATACCTAAGCAAACCCAAGTCCTTTAGCTTGAATTTAGAATGTAGAAGTTCCTTAGTCTGCTGAATCATCTCATCATTATTTCCTATTATCACAATATCGTCCACATACACTAGCAATATCACAATATCAGAATCAACCTTCTTAATGAATAAGGAATAATCTGATTTGGATTGGCAAAAACCACCAGCAATCAAAGCTTGTGTAAGCTTGTAATTCCAGGCTCTAGAAGCCTGTTTTAATCCATACAGGGATTTGTGAAGCTTACACACTAGATTTTGCAGCTCTGCTTAACAAAACCCTGTGGCAAAGTCATATAAATCTCTTCTTGTAAATCCCCTTGGAGAAAAGCATTATCAACATCCAATTGATAAAGAGTCCAACCATACATGGAAGCTAAAGATAAAACGGTTCTAACAGTGACATTTTTACAATAGGGGAAAAGGTTTCTGCATAATCCACCCCAGCCTGTTGAGTATACCCCTTAGCTACAAATCGAGCCTTGTACCATTCTAGAGAACCATCTGCCCGATATTTCAACTTATAAACCCATTTACAACCAATGGGAGTCTTACCATGGGTTAAAGGGACAAGGGACCAGGTTTGATTGTTTTGTAATGCCTTAATCTCTTTTTGCATGGCAGCAACCCAGTTTGGATCTTGAGAAGCTAAAGAAAAGGAGTTAGTTTCTACTAAATTGAGTTGAGACAAATAGGCTTTGTAGGAAGGAGAAATGTGATCATAGGTGTAGAATTAGAAATAGGATAAAGAGTAGTATTGGCTAAGGAGGAAGATGAAAGAGATGGACAAATAAAATCTGAAGTCCAAATGGGAGGTCGTTTAGGTCTACTGGACTGTCTGATAGGAGGTGCAACATGCTGGATAACAGGATATGAGGTAGGCTGATTTTCAGAAGGGGAAATAGGGTGATGTAGTAAGGGATCTGCATGGTCAATAATTGGTTGAGTAAAAATGGGAGAAGAAGAAGATTGCATTGATTCTATGGACTGGACAACAAAGAATTCATCATCAGGAAATTATGATCAAGAGGAAAAACATGCTGTAAAGGTTTAGACTAGGTGAAGGGAAATATATTTTCATAGAAAATAACATCTCTGGAAACTGAAACTTTGTGAAAGTAAAGGTTATACAACAAATAACCTTTTTGTGTCAAAGAATAACCCAACAAGACACATGGTATGGACTGAGGGGACAACTTACCTTGTGAGGGAAGAACAGTAGCATAAACCAAAGATCCAAACACCCTAAGATGATCTAAGGAAGGAGGTTTACCAAATTTTTTTTCAAAAGGAGACAAACCTTTCAAAACAGAAGAAGGGAACCTATTATTTGCAGCCTGCACACAATAACCCCAAAGATGACTAGGTATATTAGCCCAAAATTGCAGGGCTCTAGCTACTTCAAGTATGTGCCTATGTTTCCTCTCAATAATACCATTTTGTTGAGGAGTATAGGCACAAGAACTTTGATGCACAATACTTTGCTAACAAACAAGTCTTGACAGTTTTTATTAAAAAATTCAAGCCCATTATTTGTTCTAATACATTTAGGGACAAAATGATATTGGGTTTGTACCATTTGAAGAAAATGCTTGATGGTGATAAAAGAATCAAACTTATATTGCATAAGAAAGATCCAAGTGACTTTAGAAAAGTCATCTACTATAGTGAGAAAGTATTTGGCATTACCATAGGTTGGTGTCCTATATGGACCCCACACATCCATGTGTAAAAGATAAAAAATGCTACTAGAGTGAGTACTACTATTGTGAGGAAAATGGACTCAAGTTTGCTTTGCTAAAGGGCAAACATGGCAGTGTGGAGGTATAGACATGTTTATTTTCAGGTTGTGATGCATAAGTTGCAGAGTTGAGTAAGGAATATGACCTAGCCTTCGATGCCATAATTCAACACTAATAGGTGCAGTAGTAGACAAAAAAGAACTAGGTAAATCAACATTTGTATTTAATTCCAAATCAAAAGGTACAACAATTTTTATTTTCGAAGACAGAACATTTGAAAGTTTACTAACAACTTTATTCGGTTGCAATTGGCTTACATCTATAAAAACTGAATTAAAACTTGAAGAAATTTTGGAAGTTGGATCAAGAAGGTATAGACCTTGGTTATGCTTATCAATCCTCTCAACTTGCCACTATAATGATCCTGAATGAGACAAAAATCAGGATAAAAAGTGATAGCACAATTATTTGAAGCATTGAATTTTGAAACTGAAAATAAATTGTGTTTAAATTTTGGAATGTGTAATACTTTGGAGAGATGAAACCCATTGTCCAAATCCACATAGCCTATATGTTTAATGTGTGTTTTGGTGCCATTAGGTAATCCTACAAGGGTTTGTGAAAAAGGCTCTTAGGGAATCGGTGATTGTAAACTAGAATAATTGCAAGTCATATGATCTGTGGCTCTCGTATCTATGATCCAAACATCATTATTCATGCAAGAGAAGTAAGCATTAATAGGGTCAAGAATTATACCTGCAAGATTAGCAAGTGGAGTAATATTCTATTTCCCTAGTAGTTGAAGGATCTGATTATACTGGTCAGATGTCAACACAAGATCAACAGGGGCATTACCACTACCATTTCTAGCATCTGATGATTCCGAAATTGGACTCTGCATAGCCACTTGATTCATAGCAACTTTTGTTTAGAATTTGTTCTGCTCTTTGTGAATTGGTAATCTACCGGATACCCATTCAACTTGTAGCAATTCTCTCGTTTGTGACCAGGCAAGTGGCAATATTCGCATTCAATATAGGGCTTTTTACCCTTATACCTCTGACCTGAATTTTGTCCTTTTTTATTATTCTGAGCATAAAGGGCAGTGGAGACTTCCGAATTAACATTCATACCAATGAGAATTTTCTGATTTTCATCCTGATTCACAATTGAGTGTGCTTGTTTAACACTTGGCAATGGATTCATAAGTAGAATTTGACTCCTCACCATAGAATATGAGTCATTTAAGCCCATTAAAAATTGTAACAACTTCTGCTGATTAATGTGCTCAAGAAATGCTTTTGCGGAAACATTGTCTGGTGGAGGTAGGCTTACTAGTGAATCCAATTCATCCCAAAGAGACTTAAGTTTGTTGTAGTATACTGCCACAATGTTTGTTCCTTGCGTGAGATTGGCAATTTCTCGGTGAAGACCAAAGACTTGAGTTCCATTAACCTTATGATATTGCTTTTTCAAGTCTTGCCAAACTTGAGAAGCATTGGTTGAGTAAACAATCCCATTGAAAATTTCCTTTGATACAAAGTTGAATATCCACGCAATCACCAATGAATTACATTATTCCCATTGCGACACTAATTGAGAGTGAACAGAGGTCCTTGTGCAAGTTCCATTGACAAAACCTAGCTTATTTTTCGAACACAAGGAGACAGTCATTGCCTTACTCCATATCCCGTAATTCTCAGTACCTTGTAGCTGCTCAGAGACTAAGACAGAACCAGGTGTATTTGAGGGGTGAACATAAAGGGGAGAATTGGAGTCAATCGAAGGAATTACACATTCTTCAGTCGAAGATGGCATAATCATATCAGCAAGATTGAAGCTTCAGAGAGACAAACTGAAACTTAAAGAAGACGAGCTGAAGCTAGAAGAAGATGAGTTGAAGCTGAAGAACGGCAAGAACTGGAACAAAAGAAGGCGAGCTGAAGCTGGAAGAAGATGAGCTGAATGTGAAGAATGGTAAGAATTTCAAGCTCCTTTGAACTTAATCAAAGTGAAATTCGAGTTTGATTGACCCTGATTTTGCAAAAAATTTGTTGCTCTAATACCATGTTGAATATGTTGAGAGCAATCAAAGAAGAAGCATTTTGGGGAAAAATATATTGTTTTGTTATTCTGTATAATGCCTTTTACAAATCTTTTATACAATAACTACTGCTAACTAACCCAACTAACTATGGTTAATAATTAACACAGCTATACAACTTGCAGCTTAACATACAACTTACTGCTTAATAGTTTTCTTTCTAACTTAATATGATGGATGTCCGGGGTTCTCTTTATTCGAAGTCCTTGGCACTTGCATCAACATAAGAAACTAGAAATGCTGAGGTGATCCGTCGACCATCTAATTATCACCCCAGTGTCTAGGGTGATTATTTCATTGTTTCGACTACTGATATGGTATGTATTTATCAAACATTTACATCATCATCTTCATACTGCAATTAATTATTGTTTTCTAGAGCTTGTTTCTTATTGAAATTCTCTGTCTTTTCATTTCTGCACTAAAACATCATGCATGGATTTCATTTTTCCCATATAACAAGAAATTAAGGTAAATTGTTACGTCCATGTTTGTGAATATGCCCTACTGCAGAGGTTCTTCGATCCAATAGCTCTAGTTTAGTTTCATTTTGCTAAATACAATATGGCGAATACAAATTTCTAAGGTTTTGTTACATTGTAGGGGATGTGAGAGCCACATACAGTTTTTTTGTTTTTTGTTTTTTAAGAATGTCAATACATAATAAGATTGAATATTGCTTAAGTTGTATAGATTGTTTTTGGAATACTATTTTAGCATGAAATATCATATCCTTATTGAATGGCTGTAATTAAAGAACGTGGAACAATTGGGATGTTTTCATTTTTCGAACTCAAAGATCCTGGGAGGCAAAACCAACAGGAAACGAGATACTGAATCCATTTTATGTCTCTTCCATGCATAGTTATTATATTGTGAACATTTTAGGCTCAGATTGTTGATCTATTTGTTAAGTTAGTTCATGATAGATTAGAAGCCTAATTTTTGCAAATCAATCTTAAAGAGGAATAAAAACATGTTAATGGATTTTGAAATTTATTGTGAACATAATTACAGAAGTGATTAACTGGATTTGGGGTTTTGGTTTTAGACAGGGTATGGTTTGCGTTCAACCTAACCTAAATCATCTTGTGGCCGGATACTATGGTGTTTTTCCTTGATGCAATTAAAAAATTATGTGGTTATCAGTTGTATTATTGGTATTTTATCCATTGAGCATGTTGAAGAGTTTCAGTCTCGGTGAACAGAGGGAAATTTGGGGAAAAATTGCTTTATTAATTCACTTTGTATCGTTACTGTACAAATGCTTTATATTACATTAAGATAAATTAACTCAACCAACTAGTTAACTAACTCAGGTTGTAACTAACTCAAGTAACCAACTAACTAATTGAACTGAAACTAAATTGATACAATAACTGAACTGATATAGTTATAACAACTATTTAACACCCCCTCTCAAGTTGGAGGGTGGTAGAGATCAAGAACCCCCAACTTGTGTAATAGCTTGGAATGAATGTGACCTCCAAGCGCTTTAGTCAATAAGTCAACTGGTTGCTCTACAGTAGGAATATAGGTAGTTTGTATGCGACCAAGTTTGAGCTGATCTCTGACCATATGGCAGTCAAGATCAATGTGTTTTGTCCTCTCATGAAAAATAGGATTAGAAGCTATATGGTTTGCAGCTTGATTATCACAATGTAGGGGAATAGGGAATAGTTGAGACTTTGAAACATCAAGTTCTGTGAGGAGTTGTACCAACCAAAGAAGCTCACACACAGTAGCAGACATTGCTTTATATTTTGCCTCATATGAGGATTTGGAAATGGTTGCTTGCCTCTTGGATTTCTAGAATATTAGAGACTTACCAAGGAAAACACAATAGCCTGTCACAGATTTTCTTGTCATAAGACAAGATGCCCAGTTTGAGTCATAATAGGCCGACAAAGTCATACTGTTTTCTGCTGGAAAAAATAGGCCTAATCTTGGTGATGTCTTGACATACTTAACTATCTTGAGAGCTGCCTTCAGATGCGATTCCTTAGGTTTGTGCATGAATTGACTTAATAAATTGACTGAAAAACTCAAGTCTGGTCAAGTCATACACAAATACAGCAACTTACCTACTAACCTTTGATAGACACTTGGGTCAGGAAGTAATGGATCATTGGCTAAAGAAAACATTTCATCATATGCAACATATGTCGATTTCAAAGTGGAATCCATTGGAATTGTGGAGGGTTTGGAACCAGATAATCCAGATTCTGAAATCAATTCCAATGCATACTTCCGTTGACACAAAATAATCCCTTTAGATGATCTAGCTACTTCAAAACCTAAGAAGTATCTTAGTAATCCCAAGTCCTTAAGCTTTAAATTAGAATGCAATAGTTGTTTGGTTTGCTAAATCATTTCAATACTACTTCTTGTAATCACTATGTCATCCACATGCACCAAAAGTATAACAATGTGTAAACCAAGCCTTTTGATAAAAAAGAGAGTAATCTGATTTAGATTGACAGAAACCACCAGTGATTAAGGCTTGTGTAAGTTTATAGTTCCAAGCCCTAGAAGTCTGTTTTAATCCATAAAGGGATTTATGAAGCCTACAAACCATATTTTGCCCCCTTTGCTTAACAAAACCTTGAGGCAAAGTCATGTATATCTCCTCTTGCAGATCACCCTGTAGGAAAGCATTATCCACATCCAATTGATAAAGAGGCCAACCATTCATGGCACCCAAAGACAAAATGGTTCTAACAGTAACCATTTTCACTTAACCATTTTCACTACAGGAGAAAATGTTTCTGCACCCCAACCTGTTGAGTATATCCCTTAGCCACCAACCTGGCCTTATACCTTTCTAAAGAACCATCAACCTTATATTTCAACTTATATACCCATTTACACCTAATAGGAACCTTACTAGGCGGTAAAGGGACTAAAGTCCAGGTCTTATTGTGCTCTAAGGCTTGTATTTCTTTCTGCATTGCAACCACCCAATTTGGATCTTTAGAAGCTAAAGAAAAAGAGCAAGGCTCAACCAAATGAAGATTGAAGCCTTGTAAGAAGGAGAAATATGGTTATATGTGACAAAATTGGAAATAGGGTAAGGAGTAGCATTGGCTGAGGAATTAGGTGTAAGAGTAGGACAAATGAAATCTGAAGTCCAAATAGGAGGCCTGGTAGTCCTATTGAATTTCCTAAGAGGATGAATAACAAGCTTTGGAGGTAAAGGAATAGTAGGAGAAATTATGTGTTGGTCAGGTGGCAAATTAGTGGAAGGAGAAGATGGTTCTATAGATTGGACAGATGGTATTGTAGTATCAGATGGGGAAGTGACAGTGGAAGGTGCTGACTTTGTTTCAAGAAAATCAGATGCAGGAGGAAGGGGATTTTGTGATGAAATGGACCAAGAAAAAGGGAAGATGTGTTCATAGAAAGTGACATCCCTTAAAACTGAAACTGAATGAGAGGAAAGGTTATAGAGTAAATAACCTTTCTGAGTTAATGAATAACCTAAGAAAACACAGGGGGCTGATCTAGGGGATAATTTGTCTTTATGAGTAAGAATCGTAGCATAAACCAAAGAGCCAAATACCTTGATATGATCCAATGAGGGAGGCTTGCCAAAAATTTCTCAAAAGGAGATAAACCATGAAGAATAAATGAAGAAAACCTATTGATCAAATACACTGCAGTTTGGACACAATATCCCCAAAGATGGTTTGGTATATGTGCCTGAAATTCCAGTGCCCTAGCGACCTCAAGAATATGCCTATGTTTCCTCTCAACAACTCCATTTTGTTGAGGGGAATATGCACATGAGCTTTGATGTATAATACCCTTTTGAAGAAACAGGTCATGACAATTTTTATTAAAAAACTCAAGGCCATTATTAGTTTTAATGCATTTAGGAGTAAATTGATACTGATTTTGGACCATTTCAAGAAAATATTTGATTGTAAGAAAAGTCTTAGATTTGAATTGCATAAGGAATATCCATGTAACTCTAGAGTAATCATCTACAACAGTGAGAAAGTACCTTGCATTACCATGAGTTGGTGTCCTATATGGACCCCAAACATCCATGTGTAACAAGTAAAAAATGCAGCTGGAATATGAAGCACTATGATGAAAAGGAATTCTAGTTTGTTTGGCTAATGGAAAAACATCAGAGTGAAAAGGTGTAGAAAAATTCATTTTCAGCTTATGTTGCATAAGCTATGAAGTCTTGTAAGGGATATGTCCTAGCCTTTGATGCCATAACTCAGGTGCAGTAGGCAAAGTTGTAGATAAAAGAGACAAATATGAATTAATATCCTTATTCAACGGTAAAATTGATGGTACATGATTATTCGAATGAAAAACATTGGAAATAGTATCTTTTGAATACAAAACATTTGAAGCAATCTTATTTAAAATCTTTAAATCTGACAAAGTTGGCAAATGTTTGGACATTGGATCAAGAAGATATAAGCCTTGGTCATGCTTACCAATCCCCTTCAACTTGCCACTGCAAAGATCCTGAATGAGGCAAAAATCAGGATAAAATGTAATGGTAAAGTTATTGGAAATAGTAAATTTAGAGACTTACAACAAATTGTGTTTAAAGTCTAGGATGTGTAGGACTTTTGAAAGATGAAAACCATTATCCAAGTCTACAGAACCTATATGTCTAATATGTGTTTTGGTTCCATTCGGTAATCCTACAAGGGATTGTGCGGTAGGTTCTATAGCTATAGGTGATTGTAAAATTGAATAATTGCTAGTCATGTGATATGTAGCTCCTGTATCTATGATCCAAGTGGCATTATTCGAGCAAGAAAAGAAAGCAGTAGCATAATCAGTGAAGGTACCTACAAGATTGGCAGTTGGAGGATTGACATTCTCCTTTCCCAAGAGCTAAAGGATTTGATTATATTGGTCAATTGTTAAAACGGGACCAATTTGAGCATTAGCATTTCCAGAAGCCTTTGCAGTTCTAGCATCTGATGACTCTAAGACTACATTCTGCATTTGAGCTTGATTAGCAGAAACCTTACCCTTAGAATTTGTTCTACCTTTTGTGAACTGATAATCAGCAGGATACCCATTTAGTTTGTAGCAACTCTCTCGTTTGTGACCAGGTAAATGGCAGTACTCACATTCAATATATGGTCTTTTACCCTTATATTTTTGGCCTGGATTTTGATGCTTACTGTTGTTCTAAGCATAAAGTGCAGTTGTGACCTCTGAATTAACATTCATGCCAGCAAGAATTCTTTGGCTTTCATCCTGATGTACTACAGAATAGGCTTGTTTAACACTTGGCAATGGGTTCATCAACAAGATTTGACTCCTAACCATAGAATATGAGTCATTCAATCCCATCAGAAATTGTAACAATTTCTGTTGATTCAGGTGTTCAAGGAATGCCTTTGCTGATACACTATCTGGTGCAGGTAGACTTACTAACGAATCTAACTCATCCCACAAAGACTTGAGTTTGTTGTAATACATTGCTACAATGTTTGTTCCCTGTGTAAAATTAGCAATTTCTCTATGGATACCAAAAATCCTAGTCCCATTGACTTTATGGAATTGTTCTTTTAAATCTTACCAAACTTGGTAAGCATCAGTAGAATATACAATTCTGTTAAAAAATTCTTTTGATACTGAATTAAAGATCCATGACAACACTAAGGAATTGCATCTTTCCCATTGTGGCACTAACTGAGTATGAATTGATGATTTTGTGCATGTTCCATTAACGAAACCTAATTTATTCTTTGCACATAGAGAAACAGGCATAGCTCTACTCCATAATCCATAGTTTTCTGTTCCTACAAGCTATTCAGAAACAAGAACAGTACCTGGTGTATCAGAAGGATGAACATTGAGAGGAGAGTTTGAATCGATCGAAGGAACAACTGATTCTTCAGTGGAGGATGTCATTGTCGACGTTGAATTCTTAGCAAATCAAGCTAGAATGAAGAAATTGAGAAATTTTAAGCTCTATTGAGCTTAGCAAAGATCAAATTGGAAGCTTGATTCAGCTGATTTTCAAGTTAGATTGCAGAAAATTGAAGCTCTGATAACATGTTGAAGTGTTTCAGTCTCGGTGAACAAAGGGGAATTTGGGGAAAATTTGCTTTATTGATTCACTTTGTATCGTTACTGTACAAATGCTTTATATTACGTTAAGATAAATTAACTCAACTAACTAGCTAACTAACTCAGGTTGTAACTAAACCAACTAATTGAACTGAAACTAAACTGATACAGTAACTGAACTGATATAGTTGTAACAACTATTTAACAGAGTATATTTTCTATCATGTAGAGGTTACTTCATATTTCACACTTTGTAAATATCTAACAAGCATTTGTGGAGGGCTGGCAAAAACATATATTTATTAATCTCGCTTGTTCATTGTCCAACAAGATTGTTAATAAATAGGTTAAATCCTCGTGACTTCTCCCACCTGGTGGTGAAGATGCAGGTATTACCTCATGGGTTTGAAATTCGCCAGAGAACCTCCCCGTTGATTTCTTAGCGAAGCTTCTTATGTTGCTGACAGCAATGAGAGTTTCTTAGTGAAGTGTGGTGCCAGTGACATTAAATCAATTGTCATAATGATTATATTTTTTTTTATAGGAAACAAAGCGAACTGTATTAGTGAGACTAAAAGAGAGAACTATAGTGGATCACTTAAGTGTCTGTCGAAAAGAACCCCTAAAAAGCCATATCTGCACATGATAAGTAATCCCAAAAATTGTTTCCATAGTGTTTATTTTCTCTGTTATTCTGGGTATGATAATATCTTTATCAAGGTTTAATACATATTACGTTCTGATCAGAGATGATGGGTCTAACTTTCTTATTGTTATGACTATGAGATTTAAAATCAAGTTCCTTTTCAGGACTTAGTAAGCGCACGACTACTGAGGGACTCAAGGAAGCCTTTTCTAAGTTTGGTGAAGCGGTTCAAGGTTTGTTCTTCTTCTTTAAAGCTATTTAAATCCACCCTAGTGCATGGTGGACTACTAATTATTGGTGTTTCTGCTATTCACAGCTAGGGTAGTGACCGATCGAGTGTCTGGATATTCCAAGGGGTTTCGTTTTGTAAGATATGCTACCTTGGAAGATGCTGCAAAAGGCATAGAGGGCATGGATGGCAAGGTGAGTTGACAAGACACCACATTTATTTTGTTGAAGATTATACTAATGTTTGTATATCTGAGTCAAAGAGTTTAGAAGCAATGCTCTACTCAGCTCTGTTTCTTATTTGTTATCTATTTTATTTTTCAAAAATGCTCAAGTCAGCTGTAGTGTCGAATATAGCTTGAAAACTTGGTAGGGTAGGAAGTTCCAAAGCCCATCAATCGTGGCGTAACCATGGTCAACTTAAATGCCCACACATTATGGCTCTGAAAGAAAGTAACGCATGAAATGTTAGATGAACTTGGAAAGTGGTAATGACAATTTTAGCGAAAACTGTAGGAATCTGTAGGAAGTGGAAACTGTGCATCTCAATTTTAGCGAAGTCAGAAGACAACTTTCATATTTCCTCATAGGGAAAAAAAGAAAAAGAAAACGTATTGAAGTGGGGTGGCTCATAGATTTCTCAATTTTCTCGCAAAATGTTTGTTCAAGCTATGTACCGTTGTGCTAAGATTGAGTTTATCACATCCTTCTACTAACTTATTCCTTCACTGCATCCTTGTTGGGCACCTTTTTATTCTCTTCTATCCCTTTTTAATGTCCATTTCTATCAATTAGTTCATTTTATGGCCCTGCTGTAATGGTAACACACATGGATATAACTTAAAATATATGTAGGAAAGGGGAAGAAAGCAATTAATGTTATAGAAACCATATCATTGTCTTCCTGTTCCTTTTCATTTATGAGTATTTTAATGGAGCTTCTGATTAAAATTTGGAATTCCATCAAAGATTTTGTTTTGAGGGATGTAGGGTTCTTATTCAAGCAAATTTAATGATGTCGTGTCATCTTGTACAGGCTAAGCTGGATTCTTTGTAAAATAATTTCTTTTTTGGCTTTTTTTAACCATGAGTTTTCTAGTTTTGATGATATTATCACCTAATTTTTTAATTTCAATATTACTGTTAATTCCTTCTGCGAAAAAATTAACAATAATAAAGTTGATTCTCTCATAGTTGATGTTCAAGTTCTTTTTTTTACAATCCTTTTTAGTAAATGAATTCTCTATTTGTCTTTTGCAGTTTCTGGATGGGTGGGTTATATTTGCAGAATACGCAAGACCCAGAGCACCTCCAGGGCCTCCATCTGAGAATATGTCCTCTCAATATGGCCACAACATGTCATCCCCATATGGCCGACAGTGACTCATGCGTTCATAAAACAAGATGGTAATCCTTCACACTGGCCTTTGTCAGTTAGTATTATCTATGAACGGTTCTCTGTTTTCTATTGGTCGGCCTTCCATCAATTGTAACCATGCATTTTTGGGGAACATTACTTAATACGTGAACTCTGTGATGAATTCAGAAATATATTGATTTGAACTGATCCATGTTGGCAATATTATGTACAAGACTCTTAATTTGTTATCATTAGTTATAATTTTATCAGACTGTAACTTGTTCTCACTAAACTGAAGTGAAAACTGGCTATGCATAATTAAATGATTTATATAAGGATCATTTAGATGAAAGTGTTATTGTTTCTTAGCTTGTGTTTTGGTGTTACATATAGTCCAGAAAAATAAAAATTTATAATACACTAAGAAAAAAATGTGTTCTTGAAACTCAAACTACATAAAATTGAGAAACAAGTTGCTAATATCAAACGAAATCTGAAAGGTTTCTTGATAGCTGATGATAACCACACCAAAGGCTGAGCTTCATTTGATCCAGAAACCGATTTATTTCTCAACACAATCATCAAGAATCTGGGAATTCTGTGGAATTCTGCTGGTGGTCAGAATTAGTTCAAGATTTGTTTGAAAAAAATTTCTTTCATTGGCTAGAATTTCAATCAAAGAACATTATAGTCTAATGTATTTCATCCAAACATCTTACATAAATTTTTAATGAATTCTTAAAGCTGGTTTTAACAGTGTCAGAAATGTTCTCAATCAAATCCTTTCAACTGCAAGTCATGTAAAAGTCACCCAACATTCAACATTTTCTGTTCTAGAAGTTGTCAAATAATGCTAAATCCTGATAGTGGACCACAAAAGGCATTCTTTATGTTCCCACCTGTAAATTTCTTGAAAATCAATTTCTTCTTCAGTATCACCATCAGGATTTGATTCATTCAGTTGTAGTTTTGCCTACACCATAACCTGTCCAGATGAATTATAGCGACCCCGTGATAACGTAAACACACCAAGTAGACTCTCCATATTTATTGCATTTTTTCCAGGTGGCCCAAGAACCACCAAAACCATGGACAGAATTCTCCGAATAAACCAATTCCTGCACACTGGTTGCCCTGCCATGGAAGCAACTCAACAATTCTTCAACTCTGAAAGTAACTCAACACTGGATATTTAGTTCCATCTCATAAATGAAGACAACATATTGTTACAGCTAGATTTGATACAACTTAATGCGTCTTCGTTTTTCAGCAGCTTATATGGCGTTCGATTGATTGTTTTCTTGATAAGTCGAAAGAATTTTCCAGAGAAAAAAGTTGCATCTGTCAAGATTCAAGTAACATCATCCTGGTAAGAGTCTGGTTGTGGGAATAAATTTGTATGGCTATTTATGAAAAGATTTGCAGTATCTCAACTACTTTTCTTTAGTTAATGAACATAAATTTCTAGCTTATCTTTGAAATTTTTTTTAGTTATAATACTGGTATGTCCTTTTTTGGTCCAGTTTGTGCACACCTTAACTAACTTTCAGGGGTTATTAAATATTCTACAAGTCTTAAGGTAGTTTGAACCTAAGAAATAAATGAAGAAAGAAAACATTATTGATTGTCAGGCCAACCTTAGGGTTATGATACTGGTATTTCCTTCCTATAATTAAGATGCTTTTACAAAAAGGTTTGGTGGTCAAGAAAGTTTGCTCCCCTCATTGAATTTTTGGGTTCAAACCATCTTGGAGTTATCTACCAGACTATTACATTTATGACTTACCTGAAATACTGGATTTGTAGGGCATTCATAGGAGCTTGGAGGGTATTCAATGGGATCTAAAGATTAATTAAAGTGCGTGTAAACTGGGTCGAACACCCTGGTTATTTTAATAATGAATGGATTTATTAATTTAGAACTGCTCCGAATAGTTCATCCATAGTTCTCCTGTTGTAAAGAATAAATAGGAATTATTAATTATTATTTTCTCTGAGATATTTTTATTTTATTTTATTAGTATTTTAAAATCTTGGTATCTATTGTCAAATTAACCACCTGCCCTGCTAAACATAGTTATCATCTAAATTGTCAATCAGATGACCTTATAATTTACATTGAATTGTTAAACTAATAAAGAGTTTAATTATAGGAGTGCTTGACTTCATCACTTCATATAATTAAATTCAAAATAAAAGTTTATATTAGCCGTATACATCAAAAAATTAACCAACTTTATAATAATATATATGTAACCTACATGAATCACATGCAACATTAATATTTATTAAAAATGTTAATTACTAAGATGAGTGAACATAAGAATTAAATTATTTTATAATTGCTGACTTACATTTGAAATATTTTGCAGTTTCATATAATTTTATATAATTAAGAGAAATCTTTAATAAATTAATTAGGAGATTTTAATGATAAGATAAAGAGTTAATAATTTCAAAATTGATTTCTATTGACAATTGGCTAATAATTAATTAAACCTTTCAACAATTATAAAGTCAACTAGATATCTTCTAAAAAATATTAATTATAATGCCGGCTTAGTAACGGCAGTACCAAATATTATCAGAATTTTTATATATTTATTTTAATGTTTAATGAAATGAGGATTTATTTTGTTTTATTTTTTAAAAGGTGAAGAGTAAAACTTGAGCATCCGAACTGTCAGAACTCAGAAATGGACCCACTGGGCCCACCGTTGGATCGGCCCATTTAAACATCCTAAATTTGTAATATTCCGAAAAAATCAGGGCCAATCTTATCCACAAAAAATAAATAATAAAATAGAAATAAATAATTAATTAATCACTCCACTCGATCTGCCTCGGCCCCTATAAATAATAAATAAAACTGAAGCAACGACCCCTTACTATCCACACGACAATAACAAGAAGAACAGCAATACCACAGACGACAACAATGGAGAGCTGAGAAGTTTCTCTTCTCTGTTGTTCACTTATTCTTTTCTTCCACGTGTGGAAATTGCGGGAACATGAAGTTCTTGTTGGAGCTAGTGTCGTGTTGTGGATCACCCGAGGCGGGCGGAGCCAGTCCCGTGGCGGAGCGTGTGGAGCCGAGAGTGGAGGAAACGAGGTCGTTGATGCGCCGGAGTTACCGCCGGAAGAGACGGGGGAGGTCTGGCTGTAGCGGCGGTGCTTCGGCAGAGGAATGGAAGCCGTCGTTGTGTTCGATTTCTGAAGATTTTGTGATGGACAGGACCAAAAGCGAAAGAGAGAGAAGCTTTAAAAGGAAAAACGGTGGATCGCAGCGAGACAAAGCTCGCGTTCGTAGCTGTAGCCGCGATTTCGGGTAACTTGTTAATTTTTCCGATATTTCCTTTTGAAAATGATTATTTAGATAACGATTAATTGGGTGAGGAGATAACAAAATTATTATAGAAAAAATACAATAGATTTAATCATTCGGGAACAAAATAATAAAGCAGTAAAGACAGAGTGTCGTATATTTTTCAATTTCTGTTTTGAGTCTTAACATGACATGAATTTCTATGGTGTTTTGAGTTTTCATATCTTGTCTATTTATAAAAAAATTTCTTCATTTTATTTATTTATTTATTTTTATGTGCAGATTGTATTTAACAAGTTGAATTTGAACTCACTGGGTAATTTTTTTTTTTTTTGGTGTGTATATTTGCAGGCAGAATTCAGGGCCATCCATTATTCCCACATTCTCTGCAACTCCATTCATGTTTTGATGGCTCTGCACTTTGATTAAAAAAATTAATCTAAAGTCCAAGATTGGATTTATATGTGAATATTTTGGTATAAATTACCATGTAGGATAACAAGTTGTGAAAAAAACTGTTTTTTTCTTTTTTTTGTATGTGTTATCGTCAAATAGAGCAATCTCTTGATTGGATCAAAGTGCATGTATTTATGTATATATATTATGTATACATTTTATATTACTCATCTCAAATAATATTTGATCAATTACTATGATTAAATAATTAAGAAGTTATGGGGGTGATGTAGAGAAATTGTTATGAAAAAATTACCTAGAGGCACAAAACAATTTTTTTAAAGAACTCCTCGTTACTTTGGAAGTACCAAAAATACATGTCTTCGTAAAGTTGAGACCATGTATTGGGATGACATCCGCCTAATGCCAGTAGGTAGGGGTGTGCAAAAAAACCAGCCATAACTGGAACTGGCAAGTACCTGAGGTGCTGGCTCTTACTCGAAACCGGTCCTCATAGGGTTGATTTTAGTTCTAAAAAATCGGAGCCAATATTATGCGATTTCGGTTCTAGTTCCAGTTCCACCATTGTAGGAACCGAAACCAAAATCGAAGCCGAAACCCGGATAGAAATCAAGACTGAACTATAATTTTGTAAACTTTCAAGGGTGTACTGTAATTTTTTGGGGGTGTATTTGTTATTTTTGTAAATAGTAGGGGATAATCAAAATTTTTTAGTATTGAAATCAGAACCTATGCTTCAGGTTTCGGTTTCGGACTTTTAGGAACCGGCCGATTCTGGTTCCATAGGATTTGGGCGAGTAATTGGACCCACCCACCCCTATCGGCAGGTCAAAGAAGTTGGTGACTTGATGTTGGGGGAGTCAGCACCTGAAGCCCCGGTGAATGGTGGCCGGAACTATAATAATGGTCCTTGACTAAATAATTGAACATTTTCTCAAACTTAATTTTTTAATACACTGTTCCGCTCAACCGGGCTTGGTGAATCAAACTACTCAAAAGGGTTGTGGCCAATTCTATGGAAGATGTTCAATAGTGAATGGATTTTGTTCTACTCTAGGCCTGATAGATCGAAATCTTTTAGGCCTAATAGCTTTTATAAGTACACCAACAACCCAAGTTGATCAAAGGGTTGCTCTGCATTTTCATTTGACTGAGATTGGCATTTTGTGCTTATGCAGACGATGCTCATTAACAGTCTTGTGGATCAATTAATGTGAATTACTTGAATCTCCATTGCATCTTTTCCAATTCATGCAACATAAAGGCGGAGGTTCCTTTTGGCAAACGGGATATTATATTGTATTTATTCAAGCTATCAGGATGGAGCTGCTAGCTTTGCAGCTGCGTCTGCATCGGTTCAGTTTTAGAAGAGACTAAACTTTACTGCAAAATTTGGAATGTCAAATGGAGCTGAGAGATTTGGCTCTTAATTCAATTTGAAGTTAATTGATGGGTCTTGCTGGTCCTATTTGACTCTTTGCTAACCCTCGATATCTGAGATTCACATTACAGGACAAGAAACAAAGAGAACGAGGAAAAAAACAAAAACAAAAACAAAATCTTATTATGAAACCTGGTATGTTACACAGTATCATTTAGTTAAGCACCTTCTCCGTCCTCCATTCCGGCCATCGTGTCATACAGAGGCTTATTTAGTGTCTCCGGTAGATAAAATGCCAAGATTCCTCCTACAATACCACATACTGCAAACACTGCAAATGGTAAGGCACCTCCCAAAACCACCACAAATGGTGCTAATATTGCTCCCATCTGCGCCGCTTGTGTTGCACAACCAAGTGCAGCATTTCTCACCACTGTAGGGAACAACTCTATTGTGTATATGAACAGCAAATTGTAAGTACCCGCCATCCCAAATATTCCCAGAATTCCGCAAACCATCCTCACCACTTTCCATATCCCATCATTTTTCACCAAGCTCCCCAATAAGCAAAATAATCCACTGAACCATAATGTGCCTATTGCCAATGGCTTCCTTCCAAATTTATCTAACAGAAGTGCTGTAAGGGTGAAAGCAGGCATCTCTGCCACTGCATTGAGAAGGACAGCGAGATAAAGATTTGTTTTGAGGTTTACAACGTTTAAGCTAAGGCCATAGTACACAACTGAACACAAGAAGTTAATGGCTACTGCTAAAAACAAGCGAACTCGTGTCATTGGTGACTTAATTACGTCTAAGACAGAACCTGTTATCGCTTCTTTTGTTGCCCATTCTTCCTTGTAATTTTGTTTGTCATTAGAAGATTCATCATTTTCTTCTTCATCGAGTGCAAGGACAACCCCATCAGGCAGGTGGTGTCCATTAGACTTAGCAATTATGTGCATGAGATTCATGGCTTCATTCATTTTGCCACGAACAAGGTACCATCTAGGCGACTCATTGAGAAAAGGAAGAACCAGGATGAGGAACAAAACGGAGGGGATTGAAGAAGCAATGTAGAGAGTACGCCAGGAACGAAAAATATAAGCTATGCCTGAGAGTAAGGCTATTCCTGTTGAGAAGAAGTAGAATGTGGACATTCCAGCAGTGCCACGCTTTGTTGGGCCAACAGGTTCAGTGGCCAGAACGAAGGCGCAAAGGCCAACACCTCCAGTGCTGAAGCCAGTAAGCACACGAAGTAGGAGATAGATTAGGTAGTTTGGTGACCATGCTGTTAAGCAACCAAAAATGGCATTCAAGATACAAACTATTGTTAAAGAACCTTTTCTTCCTAGTTTTGAGTCTGACAGATGGCCAAATACTCCTGCACCTGAAAATATACATCATAAAACTTTAGTGTTAATATTTAGTTAACTCTGGTAACTAAGACACCGTTGTACTGAAATTTAAAGTGTTCTCAGGACAATTTCATACATTCAACTTCAGATTTCCTGATCACAGATCAAATTCTGGAAGCTGAAACTGCCTAATCACAGTAACAATTATAGGCAAGCAGCATTTCTTTTGTATATTATTTAGTAGCTAGCTATAATAGCTCACATCCTAAATTACAGGATTAAGGTACAAATATTATTGGGTGGATGAACGGATAATGTGATTTTTTTTTCTAGTTAAAGACTGTCTCTTAGTAACAATAGCACCTATTAAGGTGCTTTTGTGCAAAAGGAATTATATTCTCTTCCACATAAAGTTATATCAAAGAAATTCTAGTAAAATCTTGCACAAATAAATCCTTTATACTTTGTGTTTTTATATAAAAAAGCTCCATGTATATCACTTATGAAATTTAATATATTGGTTAGGCATAGTTGTTTGCCATTCATTGAATTTAATATTTCTCGCAGCAATGAAAACAGAGCATTTTTCCAAATGGGAATATATGCAACTGAGACATAGCTCTAACAGGTATACTTCCTTGTGATGGTAAAGTAAGGAAAGTGTAATTTATGCTCTAGAAGCGTGGAGAAGCAACTCGTCAAGCTAACATTTGGTGGATGGCATCATTAAAGCTACGAATTTGGCTAAAAGGCTGAAAATTATTGCGGAAAGTTGAGTTATAAATTGAGAAAAAGATAAAACAATTGCATAAACAAACAAATTTTCATTTGAAAACTAGTTCTATGCACAACGTGGTCTTCGTGTGAACCCGACCCCTTAGTCTTTACTTTCCCAATTGCACCCTCAAAAATATATCATTTTTCTAAAATCTAAATTTACAATAACATTCATATTTGTCAAAGATTTGTACAACGAGAGCATATGGACTCCATATAGAATATTCCTAGTTGCGGAGAGCAAGTGGGAAACTTAAACCAATCAAATTATATAATATTATCCTAAAGATAGTAAAAGAAACGTCTCTGAACTCAATTCTATAGCAAATCAATCAACCTCTGGTTTATCCCCACTAAAATAAGCAATAATTAAAATCTTTAACTTTTAGTTTGTTAATACATTGACATCTATGTATATATAATTCTAATGTCATAAATCTCCAAAGGGATAGGCACAACCGCACAGAAGGAACACTTTTTTTTTTTTTTTTTGGCTGTGTATGCTATGTCTTTTTGTCCATAAATACAAAAATAACATCCCATCAATAAACTTGTTTGAATCAGTCAATTAAACACAGCCCTCCAGACATCACGTGAACCCATAATCCTACCCACTCTTTCTTTTATCTCTCTGCTCTGTTCGCTTCATCCATCAATAGAAAATCTTAAAATAAATAATAACTTAGGGTGCGTTTGGCTCCCTGTTTTTATCCATATTCCCAATTCTATTCTCCAAATAATGTTTGGCACACTATTCTAAAAATATTATCCTATTTTTTTAATTACTTTTAGACCTCATAAGGTTATTAATTTCACTAAATGCCCCCTAAAATTTATTTTTTAAAAATTAACAAAAACCCCCCCATCAACCCAATTTGTCAGATTCCGGCAACCACCGCCGGTGATAGCCGGAATCTGTACAACGGCCTAAATGTCGACCATAAATGGCCGGAATTACACCGATCTGGCCTTTTCCGGCAAGATCCACCACGGATCTGGCCGGAAAAGGCCAGATCTGGCCGTCAGTGACGGCCAAAGAAATGGCCGTCGTTGACCGAAAACGACGGCCACATCTTTGGCCGTCGCTGACGGCCAAAGATGGCCGTCGTTTTGGCCTTTCCGGCCGCGACGGCCATAACAGGCCTTTAGATCTGGCCTTTTCCGGCCAGATCCGTGGTGGATCTGGCCGGAAAAGGCCATAATGATGTGTTACGGCACAGATCCGATCGGTCTGTGCCGTAACAAAATTTTCCGGCCAGATTCCGGCGGTGGCGGCCGGAATCTGACACTACAGGTGGTGGGGGTGTTTTTGTCATTTTATATAGTAGGGTCTTTAATTAAATTAGTAAACCTATGGGCTTTTTCATAAATTTTTCAAATTTACCTCGTAATACTCCCCTATCCAACAATCCAATATTATCCTCAAAATCCTATCCAAAATACTACACCAAATGCACCTAATCCATGTTAACATGATCTAAACTTGATAAATTATAATAAAAAATTAACATACTTCCAAGCTAAAATGATTTTTTTTTAAAATAAAAATAAAATAAAAGCTTACCTATCATGCAGCCACCAAAAAACAATGCCTGAACAAGCCCAACTTTGTACTTCTCTTCGCAAATAAGCCACCACTCGGCCACCGTGGAGCCCTCTTCACCACCACTCCATGTCCAGGAACCCGGTTGCAGCCCACAAAAGCTAGTCGTCGCCGCGTCACATTCCGGTCCGAGACATTTCCACTTCGGTTCCCGGTCGGCGAAGATCATGACCATTGTGTGAAAAGCCTCCAGCGCCCAGGCCAAGCTTGTCAGCACGAAATGACGTAATTGCCATGGCCCGAACTCGCCGCAGTACTTTTGTAGCATGTCATCTATGCAAAGTTTCTCGGTCACCGCCTTGTTCGGCGGAGGAAGTAGCGGCCGCCGGAGGGAGGGGTCATTGCCGGGATCTAAAGCTGACGTGGATGTCATGTTTCTCGTTTACACAAAAGAAGGCGGTGGTGCTGAAAATTAATGTTCTGTAATGAAATGAAGGGATGATATATAAGTTCACCTTCGCTGGCTGTATCTTTTCCGTAAGTTCATTAGGCTACTTTAATAATTTAAGTAAAAGTCCGTGTCACGTCGTGAACGTGACATGTGGAAAGTAAAACAACCGTTGGATTGTTTTATTTTTTAAGGGAAAACAACTCACACCTGCCCAAGGTTTGGAGAAACGATAGGTTGATACCCAAAAAGTTTCAAAAAGACAAATAGGTACCTTCCATTAGGGAAAATACTAGAATGCCCTTTGAGAAATATTAGTATATTTTTTTAATTACTTTTAGTCTCCTTAAGTCTATTAATTCCATTAAATACCCCTAGAAAAAAGTTTAAAAATTAATAAAAACACCCCCACTCACCCATACTTATCAGATTCCAGCGGCCACCACCGTAAATGGCCAGTAATTCACTGATCTGGCCTTTTCCAGCCAGATCTACAATGGATCTGATCGGAAAAGGTCAGATCTGACGTGAGCAGGCCAGCGCCAGATCTGGCTAGAAAGTGACAGCCAAAGATGTGGCCGTCAATGACTGTCAACGACGGCCAAATCTTGGCCATCGTTGACAGACAACGACAGCCACATGCTGACGGCCAAAGATGGAGTGTTGCAGCCATCGACGGCCAGATCTGGCCTTTTCCGGCCATATCCGTGATGGATTTGGCCGAAAAAGGTCAGATCAGTGAACTACCGGCCATTTTCGGTGGTGGCGTAGACCGTTGTGACAGATTCCGACTACCACCAGTAGTGGCCACTAGAATCTGTTAAGTATGGGTGGGTGGGGGTGTTTTTATTAATTTTTAAACTTTTTTCTGAGGGGTATTTTATGGAATTAATAAACTTAAGGGGTCTAAAAGTAATTAAAAAAATAGACTAATATTTCTCAAATGGTATTCTACTATTTTCTCTAACGAAAGGTACCTGTTTGTCTTTTTTAAATCTTTTGGGTACCAATCTGCTGTTTCTCCAAACCGTTCTGCCATTTTTAAAATATCAGGGGCACAGAGGAATGTTCTTAGAATCTTTTGGAACTTTTGAAAGAAAAAGCTGTCAACTTTTTTGCTTTAATGTGATTGGCTGCGTTTGGAATTCTATTTAATAGGATTCGTTTGGTTCAAGATTGGGAATACTACTCTTAGTATTCCCAAAAAAGTTAATATTAAAATACCCAAAAACTCTCATTTTTTCGAATACTATTTTCAATATTATTCAATTTTTTTTAACCCTCTAAATTTGTTAATTCAATTAAATACCCCTAAATATTTTTTTAAAAATTACAAAAACACCCCAACAATCCACATTTACCAGATTCCAGCCACCACCGCCAGAAAATGGCCGGAATCTAATAGGATGGCGCACTACCCGCTGAATCTGGCCGGTAGTGCGCCGATCTAGCCTTTTCCGGCCAGATCCACGGTGGATCAGGCCGGAAAAGGCCAGATCTAAGGCCAAAGATCTGGACGTTGACGGCCAGATTGTCACGCCCCCTCTCGAGTATCCCTATCCCACCGGATTTGGGCGCTCCAGGAGACTCAAGATCCCGAAAGGAAGGTGAATACTCCTTAAAAAAAAAAAACATTCATAAAAATAATTTCGTCTATAGACGAAAGTGAAAAGTAGTGCGTTTGCATGTTTAAGGTTTAGAAGGTGGAAATACACAAATAATTATTCTAAAAACAGGAACTGAAATCCAGTTACAAAAGAAACATAGTATCAGAGTCCACTAAAGTTTGTAAAAGATGCAAATCATCATGCGTCAAGGCCAACCTAGAGCGTAGAGTATGCTCCACATTAACCGATCTCATCCTGGGGAGGACCATAAAACTTGAGCTGGAAGCCCAGTGAGCGGATAATATATTATACAAATAACTTTAACTTTGAAAACATGTATGAATATTGTATGCCACACAATCTAGTGCACTTACATGATAAGGCAACAACAGTATATATATATTATTCTCGGATGCCATGAAATCACACACCACATCATATAAATAAATCATTATCCACCACCCACAGCCCTTAGGGGCCAAGATCATAACTATCTGAACCAGTCCCTAACTCAGACAAAGCTACACCACCCACAGTCTCCCTCGGGGTGGCACCATCCACAGTCTACCCTCGGATGGACGAACATCATTGGATAACCATGCTCAACCCCAGGCTACCCTCGGGGTGTCATGATATGATTCAAAATAATCTCGCCCACAGTCTACCCTCGGGGCGTCCAAAATCCCACACGGTCAATAACCGCCTGGTGAATCCCGCCTGGGAGCTCGTCAGGCGTCCTCTTGTTCTAGTAGGATATACCAATGGTTCAGTAGGACGGACCATCTCAATGCGCGCATGAGGATAATATCAAATACTAGCTATGTCTAGAGGGACGGTTACGGTTCCAATCCGGGAGTCAAACTAATAATACATCATATAGGACATAACATTCAAAAATCACATCCAGGGGTGAAATTGAAATTCCAACATGTTTTAAAACTGCACATTTAACCCAGATTAAAAACTACTTCAACATCACATACCATACATATGTCCGACACTAATCGTAGTATATACCAAACTTCACAAAACATTTAAAATAAAATCACAAGTTAACATGCACATGGATTTAAGGATTTGGAAGAAGATTTGGTTTAATCCACTCACCAAATCAAGCTCCAATTTCAATGGGGCATTCAAGACAAATATATGTTGATCCAGTAATATTTTCAAGTCATTTCAGAATCAATAACTATTTAAAACACAATTTTTCTTCAACTCATTTAAATCTGCCAACTGTTTCCAGAATTGAGGTTACTGACTTGTAAATTCATAACAATTTAGCCCTTAATCTAAACCTCTTGAAACTCTCCAGAATTAAACTAGACACATATAGATTCACCAGAATTTAAAATCACTCAATTTGGATAAGTATAAGTGCATTATTTCAGTTCTGAAAAATGCATGCTCTACAGAAAACATGAAATTCCAGAATTTCATAGCAGAATTCAAAATTCTTAAAAAAAATCCCATACTTCGAATTTTGGGGTGAAATCAATTTTCAACCAATCTCTAATAAGTCTAAAACAAAATATCTGAAATTTAGCTTCATTACAAACCCGAAACTATATAAAATTTTCAAAGTTTAGGCTATCAGAATTTCACAGCATAACTTTTTATAACAAAAACATACTTTAATAACTCTTGGTTCTTTAGATCAACATATATGCTCTACCCTTATAAACATTGCATTAAATCTCCAATTTCAGTTAACCACAATAGTCAGCCACCATATCCAACATACAACTTCCCATATTTCTTTTCTATTCACAAACATTATGTATATGCATAAAATGCACACAGCATGCCAAGTTCAGCATTTCTAATCTGCCTATTTTATAACCTTTCTCCACCACTCTTCAAATCAACAACATCCACAACTCATCTCTATGGTACAAACAGTATTCCAAATAATCAACTTACACATAACTTTTAAATCGTGAAACAATAACATCAAGTACCATGCAACTTGAAAAATGCAAACTTTAGAAAAGGATTCAAGCATTTCACCCTCACAAAAATTTCCAGATTTCATCACATGGTGCTAGAATCGAAACTGGACATGCTCACTTTAAAGTCAGCTCAGCCACACATGCAAGGCAGATTTACAAGATATCACACCAAAATTTGGATCAAACACTATATAGAAATCAACACTTTACATGCAAACAAATTGAGTTTTAAAACACTTTTGGTTAATCCACTCACACAAAAAAAATTTAGCTCAACCCGAAATACCCAGCTGCCCCAAGCATCATCCTTCTCTTCACCTCACTTTCTCTCCCTCATTTATCTTTTTTCTTTCCCTTCCTCCTTCGGCCGAACGTTCTCTCTTCCTTCTTCCTTCTTTTCCTCCCTTCTCTCTCTCCTTTCTCTCTTTCTTTTCTTTTTCTCGGCTATCTCTCTTTTCCACTCCACCATTCCTCATCTCAAATTAATCAAATTTCACAACCATCAATGGCAAAACATGTGCCAAAACCGTGGGCTAATTCTCCTAAGAATTGCCTTTAATCCATCTTGCAATGGCCAATTGTGCATGCATCCTTTAGTCTTTGATTCTTACATCTTGCACCCCAAAATCCTTTAAATAAAGTTAAGTTTTATCATGACTCACCCCTGGAGAATTAGCATGTACCTGCATGACACAATATTAAAGGCCCCTCATCTTAATCAATTTCATAAAGTTGTTAAAAGTTTCACACTTCCATTTCGCACAAGTACTCTTGCAAAACTACCTAATAACCCACCATGCCTTATTTCTTACTAAAACATCTCTAAAAAGTTTCAATTCTTACATATTACCCCCTAGATTCACATAAATAAAATTAAGTAAAACCCACAAAGAAAAACGGAGTATTACAATCTTCCCCCCTTAAGGAAATTTCGTCCTCAATTCGTTTTTTTTACCGCACCTGGTTAAAAAAACTCGGGATAGTGTGCTCGCATATCTTCTTCGCGCTCCCAAGTTGCTTCCTCTTCTGAATGATTACTCCATTTAATCTTTACCCAAGGGATGGTCCTGGTGCACAACTCTTGCCGCTTCCAATCTATATCCCCTCTGGACGCTCCTCATAAGTCAATTCACCCCTAACTTGGATCGATGTTTGCTGTAACACATGGGTTCAGGTATATATTTGCGAAGCATGGAGACATGGAATACATCATAGATCCTGGATAACTCCGTGCAACGCCAACTGATACGCTACGCTCCAATCCTCTCCAGAATCTCATATGGACCATGTACCTCGGACTTAACTTGCCCCGTTTCCCGAATCTTAGGAACCCTTCCATGGTGACACTCGTAAAAATACCATGTCCTCAACTTGAAATTCCAAATCTCTCCTACGCTTATCAGCATAGCTTTTCTGTCGATCCTGGGCTGCCTTTAACTTTTCCTTGTAAATTGATTGAATTGTTAGTGGTTTGGACTATTCTGGCCCTGCTAATTTCCTTTCACCTGCCTCGCTCCAGCATATCAGAGTTCTGCACTTCCTGCCATATAGAGCCTCGTATGGCGGCATTCCAATGCTGTTTGGTAACTAATTATATAGCAAACTCTGCCAAGGGTTAAAACGAATCCAACTCTTTTTAACTGCATCACCACGCCCTTAACTATCTTCTAATGTCTGAATAGTCCTCTCAGATTGTCCGTCAGTTTGAGGATGGAAGGCCGTACTAAAACTTAATCTTGTTCCAAAGCATTTTGTAAGCTAGGCCAAAATCGGGATGTAAACCTTGGATCTCTGTCTGATACTATAGATACTGGGCACCATGAAGTCTAATTATTTCAGACACATAAAGACTCGCTATCTGTCCAGAGAATACGTCATTTTTATTGGCAAGAAATGAGCGGACTTTGTCATCGTCCACTATTACCCAAATGCGTGCGTGGCCATTTCTGGTGCGAGGGAGGCCTATCACAAAATCCATAGTATATGTTTCCCACTTCCACCAGGAATAGGAAGGGGTTGCAAGGGTCCTGCTGGTCTTTGTGTTCGGCCTTAACTTGTTGACATATCAAACATCTGGAAACAAACTCTGCTATTTCTCTCTTGATACCCGACCACCAATAATGCTCTCGAGAGTCCGATACATCTTGGTACTCCCTGGGTGCAGAGCATATGCTAAGGAATGAGCTTCTTCTAATATTTCTCGCTTTAACTCCTTTTGATTTGGTACACACATCCTATTTCCCAACATCAAGGTCCCATCGCTTCCTATCCAAAAGTCCGTCCGTGACCCATTAATACTTCAGATTTTAACTTTTCCAATTGAGGGTCTAATTCTTGCATCCCCCATATCTTATCGACTATATTCGGCCTCACCTGAATGGCCAATAACCCACCAGATTCGCCTAGAAACAGATCAACTCCCAAAGTCCTCAACTCTTGTAGTAATTCATAACGGTTTCCTCCTAGGTGAGCTATCATACCTTGGGACTTCCTACTGGGGCATCAGCTACCACATTAGCTTTTCCGGGTGGTAGTCTATTACACAATCATAATCCTTAATCAACTCAATCCACGGCTTTGTCGCATATTTAACTCCCTCTGAGTGAACAAGTATTTCAGACTCTTGTATCAGTATAGATCCGACAGGTTACTCCATACAAATATGCCTCCAAATCTTTAAGGCAAAAACCACTGCTCAAAACTCAAAATCGTGAACTGGGTAATTCTGCTCGTGCTTCTTAACTGCCTAGAAGCATAGGCATTACCCTCCCATTCTGCATTAGCACGCATCCTAACCTTGTTTAGATGCATCACTATAAATTTCAAATCCCTCCACTCCTAGGGCAAGTGAGGATAGGACCTTTGTTAATCTCCGCTTTAATTCTTGAAAACTCTGCTCACATTCATGGGACCAATTAAACTTCACACCTTTCCGAGTTAACCTAGTCAACGGGGTGGCAATCTTGGAAAACCCTCCACAAACCTCCTATAGTACCCTGCCAATCCTAGAAAACTCCTAATCTCGGTAACACTGGTAGTCTCTCCCAATTCAAAACTGCTTCCACTTTCTGTGGGTCTACATAAACACCCTCAGCTGAATAACATGCCCCAAAATGTGACCTCTCGTAGCTAGAATTGACACTTACTAAACTTGGCAATAATTGTTGATCACGGAGTGTCTGTAAAACCATCCTGAGATGTTCTCATGCTCGCTTTCACTCCGTGATAAACCATATATCATCATAAACACTACCACAAATGGTCTAGAAAAGGACGGAACACCCTATTCATCAATCCATGAAAACTACTAGGCATTTGTCAACCAACGGCATCACCAAAAATTCTAATGCCCTACGCGTTCGAAAAGCTGTCCTAGGGATATCAACTCCTTGATCCTCAGTTGTGATACCCTGACCTTAGATCTATCTTAGAGAAAACCTTGGAACCTTGTAACTGGTCAAATAAACATCAATACGTGGCAGTGGATATTTGTTGCGCACTGTCATCTTATCGCACTGTCATCTTATTCAACTGCCTGTAGTCAATACATAATCTCAAAGTCCCATCCTTCTTTTTCACAAACAACACCGTGCTCCCCACGAGACACACTCGGTCGAATAAACCCTTGTCCACCAGTTCTTGCAGTTGAATCTTCAATTCCTTCAACTCTAGGTGTGCCATCCTATATGGGGCCTTAGAAACTGGAACCGCACCAGGCACAAGCTCAATAGTAAATTGATCTCCCTTTCGAGGTAGTCCCGGAAGATCTTCAGGAAATACATCTGGGAGTCCTTAACCACGAAATACTCCAATCTACATCCACCTGCCTGCGTATCCATTACATGTGCCAAGTACGCTTGACATCCCTGCCGAGATATTCTAGCAGTCATGGCTAAATCAAACAAGAGGGAAGTACTCGTCGTCTCCGCAAAACACTAACTCTGGTATATCGGGCTTTCTAAAAGTAATCTCCTTTAGAAACAATCCACTGTAGCCCTATGGATGGCTAACCAGTCCATGCCTAAATCACATCAAAATCATGTATGTTCAACAGAATCAGTCTCCTCCTGTACATACCCATCAACCATTACTCCACAACCATTAAACCCATACCTGCTAATAAGGTCTCGCCAACGGGGGTAGCCACACTAATTTTACTCCAAGGGTTCTAAAACACGATCTGAATATTCCGCAAATGCATATGATATGAAAGAATGAGTGGAACCAGGGTCAATCAAAACACGGGCTTCATGGCTAAAGATAAATAACATACCAGTCACCACCTCGGGGGTAGCCTGGGCCTCTTGCTGGGTCATGGCAAAACTCGACCTGAGTATAAGGTTGTCCAGATCCTCTGTCTACCTCTGCTACCACGATCAGTACTAGACTCGCCTCTGCTGCCGTAGTGGACCTTCCTATAGGTTGGGACCTCTGCTGTCCCTAAACACGACTACCCTCTCCCTGAAAGCGCTGTTGGATGGTCCTCTGCGATACACTCCCACTCTGAGATAAACTAGGGCACTCCCTTTTAAAATACCCAGGCTATCCACAATGATAACAAACTGGGGTCACTCCCACCATTGCCCCGTATGAGATCGGCCACACTGGTTACACAACTGTCGCTGGTTTCCACCAATTCCACTGATTGATTGTTTGCCACCAAATTGTCCTTGCCTCTTGTTGCTCCCGGAACCTTGGCTACTGGATGTACCGAGAAACTACCCTCTCGTCTCGGCTATGTTCCTCGAACCACCAATCCCCCAATCTCGATTACCACTTTTGTTTTGCGTGGTCCCTCTCTCTCTCTCACTGCTAGCCTCTGCTCTATCCTCATACGGATTCCACCAATCTAACAAAATCTGAATGAGCATATCCAACCACCGCGTGTTCTGATCCTCTCTCTAAGGCCATGCTCAAATTTTCTATATTTATCTCCTCACTATCTACATACCCGAGCAAACCTAGCAAGTTCTATAAATCTGTTTCTATAGTCCTCGACGTCTATTCCCCTGAGTCAACAGCAAGAACTCTCTCCTGTTGTTTTCCCGATAAATCCTAGGTTGGTAACGATCTAAGAACTCCGGTCTAAAATCATTCCAGGTGGGGTTGTGGTACTTTCCTCGAACAGACTGCCACCAACAATCAGCTCCCCCTATTAACAGAAATTCACAAATCTCACCCTTTCTCATCAGTACAATGCCATAACCCTGAATACTTTCTCAGTACCCTCTAACCATCTCACGCTACCATAGGATCACCATCTCCATTAAATTTATGTGCCCCTAACTTCCTAGCCCTCTCATGGTATTCCTGTTCCTCGGATTCTCTTGTGCCCGACCACCGTGGCACGAGTAAACACGGGCCAGTCTCCCAATGGCTCTCCTATCCTAGACTCCCTACAGAAGAATGAATCTCTTGCTCCATCTCCTGTTCCATCCCCTGACCCCCTTCGGTGCTTCTATATGGGTCCTTGTTCTGGGCCGCAGAAGCCTCACCCTCTAACCCCACATTCTGATCCTTTCCTTGCCTGAGGTCACTTATTGCTCTTATTATCGTGTGCACAATCGGCCGGTTTACGCATGAGATATCTAGAAATCATATTTACTTGTTAGAATACAAACATGTATGCATACTTGTGCATGCACTCAAAATCCAAAACCTAGGCTCTGATACCAATCTGTCACGCCCCCTCTCGAGTATCCCTACCCACCGGATCTGGGCGCTCCAGGAGACTCAAATCCCGAAAGGAAGGTGAATACTCCTTAAAAAAAAAAAACATTCATAAAATAATTTCGTCTATAGACGAAAGTGAAAAGTAGTGCGTTTGCATGTTTAAGGTTTAGAAGTGAAATACACAAATATTATTCTAAAAACAGGAACTGAAATCCATTTACAAAGAAACATAGTATCAGAGTCCACTAAAGTTTGTAAAAGATGCAAATCTCATGCGTCAAGGCCAACCTAAGCGTAGAGTAGTCTCCACATGAACCCGATCTACGATCCTGGGGAGGAAACATAAAACAGTGAGCTGGGAAGCCCATAGCGGATAATATAATTTACGAAAATAACTTTAACTTTGAAAACATGTATGAATAATTGTATGCCACACATATAGTGCACTTACATGATAAGCCAACAGTATATATATATTATTCTCATGCCATGAAATCACACACCCCTTCATATAAATAAATCATTATACACCACCCTACTAGCCCTTAGGGGCCAAGATCATAACTACTGAACCAGTCCCTAACTCAACATGACTACACCACCCAAGTCTACCCTCGGGTGGCACCATCCACAGTCTACCCTCGGGATGGTACGAACATCATTGGATAACCAGGCTCAACCCACAGGCTACCCTCGGGGTGTCATGATATGATACAAATAATCTCGCCCACAGTCTACCTCGGGGCGTCCAAATCCCACACCGGTCAATAACCGCCTGGTGTAATCCCGCCTGGAGCTCGTCAGGCGTCCGTCTTGTTCTAGAGGATATACCAATGGTTCAGTAGGACGGACCATCTCAATGCGCGCATGAGGATAAATATCAAATACTAGCTGATGTCTAGGGGGACGGTTACGGTTTCCAATCCGGGAGTCAAACATAATAATAATCATGCATATATGACATAACATTCAAAAATCACATCCAGGGTGAAATTGAAATTTCCAAACATGTTTTAAAACTGATAGTTTAACCCAGATTAAAAACTCTTTCAACATCACATTACCATAGCATATGTCCGACACTAATCGTAAGATATATACCAAACTTCATCAAAACATTTAAAATAAATCACAAGTTAACATGCAAGCATGGATTTAAGGATTTGGAAGAAGATTTGGTTTAATCCACTCACCAAATCAAGCTACAATTTCAATGGGCATTCAAGACAATATATGTTGATCCAGTAATATTTTCAAGTCATTTCAGAATCAATAACTTTTAAAAACACATTTTCTTTCAACTCATTAAATCTGCCACTGTTTCCAGAATTGAGGTTCTGACTTGTAAAATTCATAACAATTTAGCCCTTAATCTAAACCTCTTGAAACTCTCCAGAATTAAACTAGACACTATAGGATTCACCAGATTTAAAATCACTCAATTTGGATAAGTATAAGTGCATTATTTCAGTTCTGAAAAATGCATGCTCTACAGAAACATGAAATTCCAGAATTTCATAGCAGAATTCAAAATTCATTAAAAAAAAATCCCATACTTCGAATTTTGGGGTGAAATCAATTTTCAACCAATCTCTAATGTCTAAACAAAATATCTGAAATTTAGCTTCATTTACAAACCCGAAACATATATAAAATTTGCAAGTTTAGGCTGTCAGAATTTCATAGCATAACTTTTTATAACCAAAAACATACTAATAACTCTTGGTTCTTAGGATCAACTATATGCTCTACCCGTATAAAACTATTGCATTAAATCTCCAATTTCAGTTAACCACAATAGTCAGCCACCATATCCAACTACAACTTCCCATAATTTCTTTTCTATTCACAAACATATGTATATGCTAAAATGCACAATGCATCCAAGTTCACATTTCTAATTCTGCCCATTTTAAAACCTTTCTCCATCCCCTCTTCAAATCAACAACATCCACAACTCATCTCTATGGTACAACAATATTCCAAATAATCAACTTACACATAACTTTTAAATGCGTGAACAATAAACATCAGTACCATGCAACTTGAAAAATGCAAACTTTAGAAAAGGATTCAATGCATTTTCCACTCACAAAAATTTCCAGATTTCATCGACATGGTGCTAGAAGAAACTGGACATGCATCACTTTAAAGTCAGCTCAGCCGACACATGCAAGGCAGATTTAACAAGATATCACCCAAAATTTGGATCACACCTATAATAGAAATCAACACTTTACATGCAAACGGAATTGAGTTTTTAAAACACTTTTTGGTTTATCCACTCACACAAAAAAATTTAGCTCAACCCGAAATACCCAGCTGCCCAAGCATCATCCTTCTCTTCACCTCACTTTCTCTCCCCATTTATCTTTTCTTTCCCTTCCTCCTTCGGCCGAACGTTCTCTCTTCCTTCTTCCTTCTTTTCTCCCTCTCTCTCTTCCTTTCTCTCTTTCTTTTCTTTTTCTCTGCTATCTCTCTTTTTCCCTCCACCATTCTTCATCTCAAATTAATCAAATTTCACAACCATCAATGGCAAACAATGTGCCAAAACCGTGGGCTAATTCTCCTAAAATGCCTTTAATCCATCTGCAATGGCCAATTATGCATGCATCCCTTAGTCTTTGATTCTACATCTTGCACCCCAAAATCCTTTAAATAAAGTTAAGTTTTATCATGATCTCACCCCTGGAGAATTATGCATGTACCCTTGCATGACCAATATTAAAAGGACCCCTCATCTTAATCAATTTCATAAAGTTGTTAAAAGATTTTCACACTTCCAATTTCGCACAAGTACTCTTGCAAAACTACCTAATAACCCACCATGCCTTATTCTTACTAAAACATCTCTAAAAAGTTTCAATTCTTACATTATTACCCCCAGATTCACATAAATAAAATTAAGTAAAACCCACAAAGAAAATACGGAGTATACACAGATCTTTTGGCCGTAACAGTCGGTCACGATGGCCGTTGACGGCTAAGATCTAACCATAGATCTTGCCTTTGCCGGCCAGATCCACCATGGATCTGGGCGAAAAAGGCCATATCGCGCATGACCGGCAGATCCAACCGATCATGCGCCGATAAGGCGACTCCGGCCACCTCCGTGGTGGTGGCCGGCTGGGGGTGTTTGAGGGTGGGTTGGGGGTGTTTTTGTTACTTTTAATGTTTATTATTGGAGTATTTGTAAAAAAAACAAACATAAGGGTATTTTATAATTTATAAATCCTACATCGTAATACCCGCCCATTCAACTTTTTTTTAACTTTTTTCAAAAAACTTTTCCCAAACCCCCAAATTTTGAACCAAACGAAGCCAGGATTTTTTTTGAAAAATATTTAAATTATTTTTAATATTTAATATTTTATTATTTAACTAAACATTCTATATAAAAAGTTATAAATTTATAAAATATTCCCATCTACTCAACTATTGTCGGCAATCCACATCACCGTCAGTCGTGGTTTAAAATAACCGAAATATGCATGATCGGTTGGATCTGACCGTTCGTGTGTCAAACAGTCGATTTACAGCTAAAATCTAGACGTTACGACAATCAAACTATATATTAAATCACCTAGTAACCTATCTAAATTATTAATCAAGTTGTATAACTCCAAATTTCATCGTTAAAATCAACCTCAAACTGTTTGGATAAAACATCCTACATCCTATGCATGGGAGTATTTAATGCTTGTGTCACATTGTCTAAAGTCTTCTGAATTTGCGGATTGCTTTATTCGTTTTTTCTTGGCTAATTTCTTTTTATCCCCAAAGAATTATGTGTTGCCTACTAACAATATGATCTAAAATTCCTAAACCCTAAATCTAACTTTCTTCTCTCATCTTTATTTTGCAAGACTAGCATGGCAATGTTCCCAAATTTCGGGACCTGTCCCGCTTGACCCCATATGGGTGGGGAAGCCCGTTTTTTTGGAGATAGGGCAAGGGTGGGGGCGTTTAAATCCCTGCCTCGGGATGGGGCGGGGTGGGTGATGCCTTTCCCCTGCCCCACCCCACCCCTATATATACACGTTTTTACTAATTCCCCTATATTTCACCTAATTACCCAATTATCCTACCTATATAAACCTATATTTTCCCAATTTTCCTCACCCTAAACAATTGAACAAGAACAAACCGTAACCCATTTATGTAAAATTATGTGTTTAAATAATTAATTTAAGTGTTTGTCATTTAGACGAGAATTAACTATTGGTTTGGTAATGTTCAATTAATTTATGTCTATGTAAAATTAACAGGCTGGAGACAAGTCTCCACATTCTCCTTTGAGGTGAGAAAGGGAATTCGTCATTGCCGTGAAGAGGATGGGGCGGGGGTGGGGAGTGATTTTGAGGGCGAGAGATGGGTCCGGTGATTGAGATCCCTGCCCGCCCGGCCCCCATTGCCAGGCCTATGCAAGACCCGTAAAAATTGAATTCTTTCACTTAATCCTTGACCTTTCAAGACACTCGGGACTTGGAGACATCAATTTTCTATTTCCTTCCTCAAGCCGCCACTCTCAATTATTATGTTGAGTATAACCATAGCTAATCTCTATTGGCCATAAGACAATTACCTTTCATCCTACCCTAATGCCCTTAGTAACCAATAAAATATCAATTGTTTATGGTTAACTCACGGATAATTGATTAACTTTAAACATTAAAACAGCTGACCCTGGACTTGTGTTTAATAATTTCTTTTTTCTTTTTTGGATCCAAAGATCAAACCATTTGCTTATTTGGGGAAATTATCAGAGATAGCGAGGCATCTATATGCCTAATGACAATTAAATAAGCCTTAGAATTCTCTTGTTACGCTACACTAGACCCAGAAAAGATTGATTAGAACACAAGATAGACTGCAGATGAGAAATAATGGTAATATCTTATAAAGCTAGTGAGAAAATTAAAACATCTATATAATCTTCATTAATTTGCTTACCCTCAGATTTTTAACCCTCAAATTATAATAGCAATTTTGTTTTTGATTTTGTGTTTTTTTTTTTTTTTTTTAAATCTGAGGTAGGCCTGGGCCTATCCTTAGAGAGTCTGGATCCGCTCCTGCCTGTCCGTAGTACCATTCTACACACTTCCTTCCCCACGCCTCTTTCTAGAGCATATTTATACTTGCCTACTTAGAATCCCTTCATGTTTTTTTTTAATTTTTAATTAATATATGAATTAAGAATTATATCTATGAATTTCAGACAAAGTTTTGAAAAATTTACACCTATCAATAAGCTTTTGCTTTTAATTACTACACCCCCTATTTCATCTTTTGTTGTTCACAAACATATTAATTGAATCATGAAAATCAATCAATATTAAATATATTAACCATAGAATTAATTAAATTCAATAGATTGAAGATATAATTAATAGACAATTTAATTGAATATTCGAGTTAATATAACATTACAATTGGTTCAAGAAAGGATTGCCATATTAAAGTATCAAATGGATAAACTTTTTGATAAAAACTTCACACATATTTTTTGATGGAATTGGCCTACACATTTGTGAGGTTATAATTTTATACCATAAATTTGAACTCCAGGATTTTATACAGTTTACTGATGATCTCACTAACTAAAACCTCCAGCCATAATTTGACATGGAGCTTGAAAATTCACATCCTTGAAGCCTGTTTTATTCGCATAGAAAGAGTTTCTGATCGATTATGTTGATTTTTTTTTTATATTCTTGTTTTTTGATTCACTACATTTCATCACTTTATGTTGTCCGAAGCAAACGCTTGTTGGGTTCCTTTCATTTTGTGAGCTTTGTTTGGATTTAGTATTAAAGTCTTTATATTTAGAAAATTTTCTTGACGGGCTGGTTCATTTTGTTGAAAGTTTTTGATTTTGTTGTTTGATTAATCACTGCACTTGACCACTTCATGTCTTGTTTGAAGCAAAAACTTGCTAGTTTCGTTCATTTTGTAAGCTTTGTTTGGTATTATCATTAAGTTGTTATTTTTAAAGAAATGCCTTAATGGTTTTTCTTCATCTGTTGAAATTTATTGATATTATATGTTGATTAATTCTTTTCATGTGACCACTTCATGTCTTGTTTTAACCAAAACCCTTACTGGATTGTTTTCATTTTGTGTACTTTGTTTAGTATATCATTAAAGTTGCTTATTAGCAATTCCTTTGGTGGGTATTGGTTGTGTTTATTTTTTTAAAGTTTTTGATATTTGTTGTCTTGTTAATCTTGTATGTACGTACTCTAAAGAACATGGTAAAGGAAATTATTCGCAATATATTTACACCTTACAAAGTCAATATTGTTTTGGTAACTCAGAGTGTTTGCTAAATGCCACACTTATAAAATAAAATAATAAACTTTTAATGAAATTGAATTTCTAATATGTATAGTTTTCAGTATTTCTTATTTCTATATTTTTATATTTAAAATTTTCTGTTTTTACTTCTAATTTGGTGTTTGGTAAATTGTTATTGTAGTGTGTTTTTGTGTGTTCAACTCCCCGAGTTTAATTTGCAAATGTAAATTGGGAAGGGGAAATTTAATCTTTTGAGCCAAGTTCTGTACCTTGAGCAAAATATATGGACCCTTTTGATCTCTTTTCACCTACATTTCTTTAGTGTTTTTTTTATTTGAACAAATTAGTTTCTTGGAAATCTTGATTGATTGCCATGTTGATCCGTAGAGCAAGGGTGCTTTTCCTTTTACTTTGTTGACTAGTGTGCGTCTAACACTTTTTCAAGTTTCAATGTGATTATTAAATTGTTTTACTTTGATTGTGTGGCTTATGGTGCTATGTTACCATTAAACTTCAAAATTGGATCCATTTACATTCAGAGTCTTTTAGCTTTTGTCCTGATGTGAAGGTTACTTGCACCGAAGAACAAGGTTGGTAATCGCTGGCATGCACCACTTTCACTGCGAATATGGCATTTGTAAGAGCAGTTTCACAAACTGGATGTCCCTTTTTACTGTGAAAAACCCATATTTGTTAAACTATAAATTATATGTGTACTGTGATCTGCATGCAATTATTATCAGACTTGAGTTTTGGCTTGTTTCATTTAAATGTGTGTGTACAATAGTTTGTACTCTTACTCTTGTTCATATATTTGTAACTGAAAAGTGAAAAAAATATGTTTATCTTTGTCTCCACTTTTTAAGATTTTTTTTACATATGTCATAATACCTTAAGTGGTCATAGGGAATAAAGTACTTTTTCCAATTTGCTTTGTGGCCAAACCAAAAAGAAGGAAACTTTTCTTATTTGAACAAACATGCGGCAGTTCGGTTAGCGAATTGACACTACATTGTTGAGCAATAAATCATTCATTATATAATACCCTTCTGTGTATATAATCTAACCTTATGACTTTTTGTTTCATTGTACTATGATTTTCTTAGAGTATTTTTCTCTCTCAAGGTTAAGGTTCAATTCCATATTTTATGTGAAAATCTCACCATATCAAACACGTTATTGATGGCTTTTGGAATGTGGTTTATTTGCTGATGAGGGTGCGTGACATTTGAAGCTTGGTGTTCACAAGCTGTTCACGTGTGGTTCCCGGTGTGAAGAGATCAAAAGGAGTTGCTACACGTTAAGGATTCAGAATGTGGTGCTAAGTGTAAGTTGAATAGAGTTCATTTTACTGTAACTTTGACAGCTTAGAACCATATCTTCTAATGTTTTTTAACTTAGTGGATTGCTTTGATCTGGACAAGGTCCCAGGGATGTAGTTAAAAGTGGATTTAGCCGAATCATGTATATGACTGGGTTATTATATTTCCGCACTTGTGTTTGATATGTTCAAATTGGAAATGCTTAATCTATTTGATAAATTTTCCGCTGTACTAAAATGGGTAACCACACTCACTAACGTGAGTTAAATCTCCAACTCTCTCCTTAACAAGTGGTATCCGAGCATTTTCTGATAAGTTGCTTCAGTTGGTCCTCACTCTTTTGATTATTTCCCGAAATTAGAAAGGAAAAGATTTTTTCCGAGCATGAAATTGGAAATTAGAAAGGAAAAATGATTTATTTCCCGAAAAAATTCACTGCAATTATTCTATCAATTTTTAAGGCTGCTATAACCTTTTGTTCACAGCAGAAGTACTACACTCCTGCCATACAATTTTTCTGAAATTTCTTGATTTCTTCTGTAAAAGTTTGATATATTATCATCAGTCTAATCCCTATTCTTCTGCCCATCTTTTGGTGAACTCAGAATCCACTACTAGAGCTGATTTTCCAGATTGTTTTTGGGAAAAAAAAAAAAAAAGCTTCTTCCAGCTTATACCAGGTACAGATCACAACCTAGCAAATGACTTTGAGAAATACGGGTTATCTATTCTTCTCTAATTTTTAACAGCTGAGTAAAGGAAGAGAATAGTTGTTGAATGATGATGGCTAGTGTCCGCATTTAATTTGAACAGGAATCACAAATTAAAGAAAAAAGAAGAAAATTTTGAAAAAGCCAACATGGTTAAGAATGGGAGGAGAAACAATGAATTAAGATTATTGGAAAAAAATATTGGAGTATTTCATAGAGCAGATGGGTGGTGATTAAATTAATGAGCTAATTAGAAACTGAAATTTGTCAATAGTTCAGTATGAAGAACCCTTAAGACACGGCAAAGAGAAATGAACATAATGATATTTCCTGGAATCATGTCTAATTGTCTAGTCCACAATCACAAATCTTTGATATTTATTTATGCACCTATCGTCTATCGTCATCATCTTCACTTCTCATCTCTCTCAACAATTAACATGTGGAGGATATCTTCAACTTTATTCTTCATTGCCTTAAAAACCTTAATACGCATTAATTGTTTTCTTGAACTCCTTTCCATTTTTCCTATAATCTATGCCATCACTGTTACGTACGATATAATATCATATTATATAACTTAACTTTTAATTCATTCACTACCATCAAAGAATTAAGATTGGATTTGTTTTTGCTTTTCGATTACTATTACAATTAGGATTAATCAACATTAAGAGACTTCTTTCCTATTTTTTGTCAAAGATGATACAGTAATCTTCGAACTCATTCAAGGATAACTTATTATCATTGAATTATATAGTTTAGAATTGTATTTTTATTAGTTTGATACAATCAAATTCAATTGCGCTGTTCAAGGCCTAACGTCCTCGTAATTATGTGGTAGTTTATACTATGAATTAATACTAAATGGTTTGTAAATAATGAGGTGTTACTGATTATAATTTTAAATTATATGATCAATAGAACTATTGAAGCACAAATCAGAAAATTTTAACAATAACATTCAATCGTGAACACCATTACAGATTGAGATAGATTATCTAGTAGAGAATAACGTGAAAAATATATGTTCACTGAAATTGAAGTACAGATTTATTTAGGCTAACAACAAAACATATCTAGAGAATAACGTGCTAAATGTATCTTCACTGAAAGTGAAGCACAGATTTATTTAGGCAAACAAAAGAGCTATATATGCAGCTGGTTCATACTTCAAGGGAAATTGGGTTCACAAGCAAGGAAGCGATGTCCTTTTTTAGTTTATAAGAGTTGGTGTAGGTATCATCATCCTTGTATATAATATCCATGGCCCTTGAAAGATTTAGAATGCGCTTTAGAAGGGGCGCTGGTACCGCTGTTGGTTTCAGGAACTCTTGATTTGTATCTTTCCAAGCATTTGAAATTTCTTTGCTGAACAGTTTAATTACTTCTTCCTCGGAAACTCCATGCTGTATCATGTAACATTCCACACCTGAGGCGACATGTTTTCTCTTTTGCTCAAACTGCAAATATAGATATATTCAGTTTAATTTAGAATAAGTTGGACCTTATCCGAGAAACCCAACGGAATTCAAAATTAAGTAATGTTAGATTGTACCTTATGGGACACTATGTCATCCATGAGTCTGCAAATAATTGTTGAAGCTGTGATAATTTTAGGGTCATTGGCGAGCCAATCAAAGGCCTTCTTATCAGCAATCTGGCCCATGCCGAGGAAAGAAGTTGTTGCCAACATTTTGTATGTAGTAGTTACAAGTGAAACCTTCAAATATTCCTCCACTGTTGGAATATAGCCTTCATTGCACCACTTGGCTTCAACAAAGTATGCTTGGACCAATGTCTTCATCTGGAACTCAAAAAGTTGTTATATTCAGGCAAAACAACCTCTTATTAGTTAAGTAAATTAGGGTCATTAAATATACAAATAGCTTGCCTCTTCTATTGCATAATCAATACAATATGATCTTCCTTCCTTTGAAATCTCCTCCTCAGCTTCAGTGTAAACGTCTAAGAGTGCCTGATAAATCAGTTTCATGTATTCTGGAAGTACATCTATAGTACTATTGTCCCACCTGAATATCAAGTAAAAACATTGCCATTCTTATTCTTATATAAGTGGAAATTAGTTAGGAGTTGATTAGCTAGAAAGAAAATAGTGATTAATTAAAAGGTAAAAGTTATAACTATTGTATATGAAGAATATTTTTCTCTAATATTTGACCTTTTGATAGCATCAGTAAAAAGCTCAAGTTCTTCACGGGTGCCATAGGCATCGTAAGTATCGTCTAGAAGGGATGCAATGGCTATTACTTTGGTCAGAATCCTTCTTGCTAAGGCATATTGAGGCTCAAAGTACACACCCATTATCCAGAAATAGAGTTCTACAATTCTGTCTCTGGCATATGGCAGCTTTGTTTCAACATCTAAACTTTTCCACCACCTGGGATGCAAGTCAATGCTTAATTTCTAGTAATTAATTCCATAAACCTTTGGTGTTTTGAAGTAGTTTAAGAACTTACTTGGTGATACTGCTTAGCTCCTTCTGGTGCTGTACCTGTAACATGTTGAAATCTAATGTAGCAAACTTCAGTATTGTTCGATTCTGTGGATTCGCATCTCCTGAGTAGATATTGATGTAATGCCTTGCCTCCATTCTTGGTAATCCTTTGCGGATGGGCCTGTTCAAGGCACGAGTTATTTGTTCTGCAAGCTCAGCACTTACTTGAGTAACCATTGACTCAAGGTGAGCTTTTGTGAAAGCTATAGCTTCATCCAGGACATCCTCTCCACGTATGCCAATATGCGCAGCCTCATACAGACTTAGCATGCCCGATACATCATTGATTAAGGATTCCTTGAACTTTCCTCGTTCATCTTTAAATTTGATAAATATATCTGTTTAATGATGAAAATTTTATTATCCAAAGAGCATAGGTTCAATTCAGGCAAAAATTAATATATATATATATATATATATGAAAGTATATAACCACAGGAACATGTATCCTTGCTGTCTAAGCAACCGAAATCGCAGAGACCATTGCATAGATTCCTATCATCAGCGCAGTGTTCATGATATAGTTCTTCTAATGCTCTCATCTCTTTCTCGAAATGATAATCTACTCCCAAGCGTTGGACAACATCATCAAGCATAATTTCTGAAAAGTCTTATCGGTGGTTGAGATTAACATCCTTCTAACCTCTTGTTTCAGTCTTTGGAATTCTTGTTCAGTTGTAGCTCATGGTCTAAACAAGAATTTGACAGAGAAATTAAAAAAAAAAAAGGAAAAAAGTACGAACATAAAACAAAGATTAAGTAACTTCATAACTAAATGAACCATGAATTAATACAAATACTGATCTTATCTACTTTAACTTGGTAAACTAATAGCAACATATTAATTTGATACTAGAAAGATCATAAAAACCAATATTTCAATACTCAAGACTAAATGATGAATTAGTATACCACAAAATCAGAAGCATATGAGAGGAAATGACTCCCCCAAATGCTGGATGATATGTAGTTGTAGGACGGTTAATATTATTTGTAGCAACGACTGCTAAACTTCTGCATGAGCATCCATTAATTTCTTCTTCTCTTGCAATTTGTTAGAAATAAGGTGAGCTAAAGAGTTTGATTTTTGTGCTTAAGGGGTTGTGTGAGCGAAGAGTAATGTTTATGAGGTATATATATAGGATTTCGAAGGTTGCATGGATAACTAGTCATCAAAGAAAAATCGTCATCTATGGACAAAGGAAAGAATAGAGAAAAGTTCACATCATGCAACAGTAATATACTAATAATATTGTTCGCATCAAAGTAAATATGTAAAACATGCTCTAACTTTTTGAATTATTGAAGTAATACTAATCTTGGGTGACACATACATGCAAATTGCCAATATCTATATGAATATTGAGTAGGGTTATTATGTAAAATGATGGAGCTTAATGAGTTTAATGATTTTTTTTGGAAAAATGAGGTGCATTTAATGAGTTTGGTTTTTGTGCCTAAGGGTTTTGTGATAATGTTTGTTGAGGTATTTATAGGAAATTTAGAAGGTTGCACGGATATTAACCGCTATGACTAATAAACTTTTGTTTTCATCAAAGCAATATGTCAGTGCTCTGACTAGGGGTGAGCACGGTAACGGATAGAACTGAATCGAGGGTAAGAATCGAAATCGGAATCGACCTACCCAGAACCTGCACTGTGCGGGTGGTTCCGGTTCCAATTTTGGAACCACTACTGTGCGGTTCCGGTTCCGTTCTTACCCCCGGAGGAATCGGAACCGGAACCGGAACCTGTAAAAGGGTACCCTGTTTGGACCTGTAGGGTACCCTGTTTGGAACCTTTTTAGAACCTGTTTTGGAACTGTTTTTGGAACCTGTTTAGAACCATTTTTGAACCTGACTATAATAAAATTTGTGAAAGTAAATAATGGGGAGTTTCTATTATTACATAAAAAAAATTTAAAATAGAAAAGTTAAATTTTTAGAATAACCTAATTAAATAAATATACGAATACAATATACTTATTACATATAAATTACACCATATTAAAAGCTTTAATATTTATAATACTTAATATTAAAGTTTTGATTAATTAAGTGAATAATTGGAATTTGATCCAATTAAAGTGTTTTACATTTTTAATGTTATTATAAGAATTATTTTTGAATAAAATAGTATATTTGATTGAGTAAATAATTTAGTTATTTACTTCAATTACAAGTTCTAAGTTATATTTATAATAAATTAATAATTAATATTATATATTAAATTGATAAACTTAATAAATTTAATTCTAGTTAAATATCATACTTAATCAATTATAACATTACTTATATGTAAATGATTACTTAATTAATTATAATTTTATAACATTACTTATGATTTAAGTATAATTAATTATAGCATTACATTAATTGATTACACTTAATTAATTGACTTTATTATAAACATTTGTGCAAACTTAATTAAGATTAAAAATTTAATTAATTATAATATTACATTAAAATTTATAGTATATTATTAATAGTTAATTCACTATAACATTACATTATAGTATGATTATAATTAATTATAACATTACATAATTAAATATTACTTAATTGATTATGAGTTATGATATTATTTTTTAAACATTAGTAATTACTAATTTGCTACATAAACATTAGCACAATACTTAATTAAATGATAAGAAATTTAATTATTATAACATTACCTTAAAACATTCATTATAACATTAATTAAACATTACATTATAGTTAAATATACTCATTAAATTATATATTATCATATTACATTATATATTATGATCACTTACTTAATTATAGCAATCATGTTAAATGATTACATAATTACATAATTAGTTTGAATTTATACATTACATTATAAACATTAGTAATTTACTAATTTACTATATTATTACATTACTTAATTAAACGATTAAAAATTAATTATTATAACATTACTTATATATTTATAATATATTACTTACAATTATAACATTCTATTATAAACATTAGTAATTAATCAAATGATTTGAAATTTAATTAATTATAATATAAATTATAGATTTATAGTATGATATTAATTCATTAGAACATTACATATACTATTATAGTATCATATAATATATAACATTACATATTAAAATATTCTTAATTGATTATGAGTTATGATATTATATTTTAAACATTAGTATTAGTAATTTACTATATAACATTAGCACAATACTTAATTGAATGATAAGAAATTAATTATTATAACATTCTTATAAACATTTCATTATAAACATTAATTAAGCATTATATATAGTTAAATAATTACTCAATTAAATTATTATTATTATATTATATTATATTATGATTACTTACTTAATTATAGCATTATATAGTTAAATGATTACATAATTACTTAATTAGTTATGAATTTATAACATTACATTATAAACATTAGTAATTTACTAACTATACATTACTTAATTAACGATTAAAAATTTAATTAATTTAAAATTACTTATATATTTATAATATGATTACTTAATCAATTATAACATTCCATTATAAACATTAGTATATTAATTAAATGATTTGAAATTAATTATTATAATATTAAATTATAGATTTGTAGTATGATTACTTAATTCATTATAACATTACATTATACTATTTATAGTATGATCATATAATTAATATAACATTACATAATTAAATAATTACTTAATTGATTTGAGTTATGATATTATATTTTAAACATTAGTAATTACTAATTACTACATAAACTTAGCCAATACTTAATTAAATGAAGAAATTTATTAATATAAGATTACCTTATAAACATTAATTAAGCATTACATTAAGTTAAATAATTACTCAATTAATTTAATATTATTATTTACATTATATATGATCACTTACTTATTATAACATTATATAGTTAAATGATTACATAATACTTAATTAGTTGAATTTAAACTTACATTATAAACATTAGTAATCTACTATACTATATTTACTTAATTAAACGATTAAAAATTTAATTAATTATAACATTACTTTATATATTTGTAATATTACTTAATCAATTATAACATTCCATTATAAACTAGTATTTAAATTACTGATTTGAATTTAATTAATTAATATTAAATTATAGATTTGTAGTATGATTATTTAATTCATTATAACATACTTATACTATTTATTATGATCATATAATTAATTAAACATTACTAATTAATGATTATTGATTATAGTTATGATATTAATTTTAAATATTAGTAATACTAATTTACTACATCATTAGCACAATACTTAATTAAATGATAAGAAATTTATTATTTATAACATTACCTTATAACATTAATTAAGCATTACATTATAGTTAAATAATTACTCATTAAATTATTATTATTATATTACATTATATTATAAACTTACTTAATTATAGCATTATATAGTTAAATGATTACATAATTACTTAATTAGTTATGAATTTATAACATTACATTATAAACTTAGTAATTTACTATACTATTACTTTTAATTAAACGATTAAAAATTTAATTATTTACATTCTTTAATATTTGTAATTAATTACTTAATCAATTATAACATTCCATTATAACATTAGTATTTTAAATGATTTGAAATTTAATTATTATAATATATTATAGATTTGTAGTATGATTACTTAATTCATTATACATTACATTATACTATATAGTGTGATCATATAATTAATATAATTTACATAATTAAATGATTACTTAATGATTATGACATTAATATACATTAGTAATTTACTAATTTGCACAATATTAATCGAATTATTATAATTTATTATTATAACTTATATATAAATTATGGTATGATTATTTAATAATTATAACATTTTATTATAAACAATATTATAATACTAATTAAATGATTAACAATTTAATTATTATAATATTACATTTTAATTAAATAATATATACTTATTAATTATAACATTACAATTACATTGTAGTATGATCACTTAATTAATATAACATTACAATTTACTTGTAGTATGATCACTTATTTAATATAACATTACTTGTTTCTAATATTAATTTACTAAATTATATTTGATATTTTTAAATACCCAATTACCATTATCATTAAATTGATAAATTTATAAACATTAATATTTATTACTTATCAAATAGACCCCTAGCAAATGGCAATGTTAGTAATTAGTATTAAGAATTGTTGTTTATTTAAATGATTTTGGTGAGTATTTATGTGAATTGTGATGAATAATTGTTTGTGTTGGTTTTGATTGACGAATTTTATGTGAATTGTGATGAATTGGTTGAATTCAAGCGTTGCTTAGAGATTACAGGTTTGAGTTCATTGCAAATGAATGAATAAAAATTTGTAGGGGTGTATTTGTAAACTTATAAGGTGTTTTTGTTATTTTTTAAACTAATAGGGGGTAATTGATTTTTTACAGGATACCCTGGAAAGGAACCGGAACCTGCATTTTAGGTTCCGTTCTTGAATGAAGAACCTGTATATATACGGTTCCGGTTTCGGTTCCTTTTTTGGAAACCTATATTGTGCGGTTCCGATCTGATTTTTCAAAAAAGTACAGGATACCCGAAACCGCTCACCCCTAACTCTAAATATGTAAAGCAATATGTAAAGCAAACGTGCTCTAACATATGTAAAGGTGCTCAAACTTTTTTAATTATTCGAAGTACTAAATAATGATGGGACACATGCCTGCAACTTGCCAATATCTAACTGGTTTGACTTTTTTTAGTGAGCACCCGCTGTTTCCGGAAATCGACCTTAAACCCACTTTTTAATGGAGTGTTAAGTTATTTTGTTCAAGTTTGAACGAAATTAGTGGCGTTATTTTTATTGTTAAAATTTAATCTATCAATATCCAAAATTTTCTAACAATGTTAAAAGACTAACAAATATGATAATTTCTTCTGTAACTTGAACATAAGATCTCTTTGTATATAACCCTAATGGTTAAAGGATTTTCATCCGGTAATAAGAGGAGAAGTCTAATGTATTGTTTAATGGTTGAAATTATGAAATTATTGATAAATTTAAAGGTTGAATTGATGACATTTCTGAAACTAGCAGGTGCTTATAAAAAAAAAAAAAAAAAAAAAAAAACACGCGAGGGTGAAGGTCATAATTTTGAAACCGGTAGCACTTACTATAACCAAGACACGCACACATGATTAGACTCTCAATTCTGAAACCAACCGACCACTAACTACAAAAAGATCAAACACATAAGGCTTTATAATAAGGAGTTGCTATTCTTACAAGAAGCTTACAAAGAGGCATACAAAGTTAATCTCTACCCTTCATCTTCATCATTTCTCTCTCTCTCTCTTTCTCTTTTTCCGTTTTTCTTTTGTTTTTTCCTTCACTTTGTAAGCTATTTTGTAAACTTTTTGTAAGGATAGCTTACCTTATAATAAATAACCCAATAGAGTAAATATACAAGTCGGGGGCTTTTACATGTGCTTTATTCTTCCAAAAAAAAAAAAAAAAAAAAAAATCAAATTTCTCATCATTGAAGTCCCTTACCTATAATTTGCTTCAATCACTTATCTTTCATGTAATTGTCAATATCTTTTTTTTCAGGAAATTCTCAATCTTAAATTCTATATTATGTGTACATAAACTCAAAAATTTTGCACATTCAAATTTTAAGCCATTTCACACTGGAACAAATTAACACAACGCCTGGGTTAATTCTGAAGCGGGGCTTCCGTTTATTGCAGGAGAATTACATGTTGATGATATATACCTGATTTTATAATGTAAAAGATAGCATATAGAAATTTGGATTTTGGAGAAGATTTAGGCCGATTACCTTAAAGCAAAATGCACTAACATTTTATAATTATATCATCAACATGATGAATGACTGAACAAATCCAATACAGTGCTGATATCACTAAATTTTCATATGTAAGCAGATAAGTATGGTGATAGAGACTTGCAATGCAATGGTTAAATTATAATTACTCCACATAATAAATAAATCATGGGTCCAAATAAAGTACATTGATAATATATACAATGCAGGTAATTAACATAATGTTTACAATCATCCTCATGTTGAAAGAAAACGTTTTAATTATGGAAAGAATTGGGAATATGACACCAACACACACACACACACACACACACACACACACACCACATATATATATATATGGGTCTGTCCTCAGGACACCCGCATTCAACTTGATCCATATTATTATTATATAAAATTCTAATTAAATCCAACTTTATTTAATACTCCCCCTCCCCCCCCCCCCCCCAAAAAAAAAGATTTAATGATACTTTTCATCTACAAACTTTTAAATACAATTTTACTATTAAATTTATATTCAACAGCGAATAAAGAGTAACCTCGGTTAAGACTATTAGCGCTTTTGAGAGGGAGGTCGGTAAGTTTTTTAGTGGTGGAAGGTTGGATTTTGAGTTGGGATTGATCGAATTTGATTCGGGAGGAGCGGCTACGCAAACTTTAATTGCTCAATTGCTGATGATTAACGAGGTCGACATAATGGGTTTGAGGGGTTTTGGTGAGTGATGATCAATGAAGAGAATGGTGGTATGTGGATTATACGATACCGAATCAGAAATAAATATAATTTAGTAATAAAGTGATATTAAAAAATTTATAAATAGAAAATATCACTAAACTATTATGAAGTGGAAAAAAGTCATTTACGCTATAGTCATAGACTTATAACAAGACAAAAGCAGTATGAGACGAGAGTGTTTAGCCTGCCCTTTATAAATTGTAATTATAAAATGTGTGTGAGAAGGATTTGTGCGTTTACATTCGAAAACAAAAGAACGGAAGAAGGAAATAACAATGAGTTGCCACTCTTTACTCTTTTATTAGTTTATTCCTTTTATTATTGTCCTTCCTTTTACGAAATCTCACTTCCACTTGTCCCCTTCTACCTAACCCACTGTTCTATTTATTTATTTGTATTTGTATTTGTTTTTACTATTTAGTAACCAATTTGTTGCATGTAATGTACATATATTTTAATTAATTTGCTTTTGCCTGTTAAAGTGTTTCTGTATAGATATTATAAGGTGTTGATTTCATCAGAAGATATCCCTTTAATCAATCTCTTAAAAGATAAAAATATTTAGAGGGTGATGATTCCCTTGATAAACATATGTTTTCTTATTATTGGTCTGTACTTAGAAATAAAGTGACGTGTTGGTGAAATTCTATATATCTTGGGCTCTTGGCCCATATATCCTTTTAAGCCACATGGTAAGATTCCAAGAAAATAAAGGTTTATACAACAATACAATATTCTTTATTTGTGATTCAGATATGCTGAGGGTAATAATGTATATATGTATACATTATTGTCCATGGCTTTGAAATGACTGAAAATATTACATGTTTATTATGCAATGGACAATATTACATTTACAACTCAATTTCACATTTTTTTTCTCACAACCTACTGGTTAGCTCCTAGATTTTTGCTTTGAATTTCTCAAATTCAAAATTCAAATAAAAATCCGGTAGTTGTTACATAGGCAGGGACGGAGGGAGGGGGGGACCCTCCTTGAGTTTTAATTTTTTTTGCTAAGTTTTAAAAAAATTGTTCTTATATTAAAAGTAAAATGCCAAAATACAAGTATGGTTTTCTCCCCCCTATCAAGCCAACAAGCCCCTTTTTTCTTCAATTTTTTAGGTAATACATTTTATATTTGTATTCTTTTATTTTGAAAGTTTAAGGTTAAAATATAGATTAAGATTTAAGAAGATGAAATTGCCATTTGGACCGCAAATTGTATCCATTTTTTATTTATTTGTTATGATATATTGAAGTTAGAGGAAGCAAGAAGATAATTTTTAAAGTTATTTTGAAGTTGGCCTTGAGACCACATTGTTTTATCAATTTTGGACGGTTTTATGTTTTTTTTTATTTTTTTTTTTATATGGAGAAGATGGGTTAAAGGGACTACATTATTTTATCCATTTTTATATTTGTTATAAAAAAAATGTTTGATTCAAATGAGAGTTAACTTTAATTGTTTTACAAGTATTATGAAAAAGTGGATTTAATTGTACAAGTATTTGGTTAATTTTTATACACATATCAATTCCATTTAAGCCCATTTATATAATGTAAGATCAATTTAAAAAAAAATATTATATTAAAATCTATTTCAATTTACTTTAATTTAATTTTTGTTAAAGTATTTAAAAATTAAAAAAAGAAAGAGATATACTTGTGTGTGTATGTGTCGTTAGAGTACTTTAACTTATTAGCTTTATAAATTTGTATAGTAGTTGTGATTTCACTTATATTAATAATTATTATTGTATACATAGATTATTGTTATTGTTTGGTTTATATTGAGTATCTAACTTATTTTGTTGTATTTTTCTTTATTAAGTAATAATGTATTGTTGTGTATATAGAAAAATATGTATTTGATAGTATTGATAATAAAATCATTATACAATACTTTCAAAAGATGAAATCTCATCAAGGATAATTATAAATGTATTAGTTAATGAGAATTTTATAAATATAAAATTTGTGTTTATTTTAATTTAAAATTGTATTATTCTTCCAACTTTGACTCCCTTACGTTTTATTTTTGACTATGTCTTTATATGTAAGGGTTGTGAGAAAGAGTTAGTGAGATTAGATTGTGAGCTAATCTTTATTGTATTGCAATTAGTTTATACTTGGAATATATCTCTTGTAAAGAGGTATTTATAGGCAGAGCAAATGGTCAACTAGCTAACAGTAGAAATTAAATAACTGGATGCTTGATGATAGCATTATATATAAATGTTTTAAACAGAACAAGTTTATTTTATTATTGCTTGAAAACACAGTAGATTCGTGTAGAAGATAATTGATGAATAGTAGTAAACTTAGAGCTGTACGGGGTCCCTGAGCAATGAGGCAACATGTCTTTTGTCAAATAAGAATGGTGTAGCAGTCATCATCTTTGTAGAGAAGGTCTATACACGTGTAAAATTAATCCGTTCAAGCAGAGGCAGTGGAAAAGCAGTTGATTTAAGGAAAGCTTCATTTATATCTTTCCATGCATTGCAATTGCTCACGAAACACTTTATGTGTCTCTTTTCCGAAACACCATGGTCCTTCATGTAACATTCAATGCTGAGGCAACATGTCCTTCTTTTGCTCAGCTATCCATTTATATGCAAAGTCAATCGTTAAAAATATATATTGATCATTTCTAATTAATTAATTAATTTAGTTCAGTATGTACCTGTGACCCACTATGTCATCCAGAGTCTGCAAATTATTGAGGCAGCCTTCAAAACCTTGGGTAGCGAAAACCATTCAAAGGCTTCTTTGGTTGCAACATCTCCATTCCTACAAAAGATGTGTGGTTAACAATTGGTACGCACTGGTAACCAATGCTACACTCATGTACTCATCAGTGTTGGAAAATATTTTATGACACCATTTGGCTTCAGGTGATAATTTCTAACTATACTCTTCATCTGTGAAACCAAAAATCCAATTCGAAATTATTAGTACAGTACTAAGAATCCAATAGTAAGTGGTTTTAAACTACACAAATTAAAGGCTTGAAATGAAAGCATCACCGCTTCTTTTGCAAAATCAAGGCGGTATAATTTTCCTTGATCCGCCATTTCTGTTCAATTTCACTGTAAATATCAAGAAGAGCCTTATAACATAGTTTCATGTAGTCAGGCAGTTGATCTATGGCACTGATATTCCACCTGAAACAGAGAAATGGCTAGCTTATTAAACCAAAAAAGGATAATGATAAATTTTGGATGACTGAAGGTCATCAAGATTATGAACAAATTACCTCTCAACTGCTGAGGTCAACAGCTCAAGTTCATCAATTGTACCATACACATCATAGATATCGTCTATAATGGAAGTTATGGAGATCACTTTGGTTAAAAATCTTCTACCCATTAAATATTCCGGCTCAAAATACACTCCCAATATCCAGAAGTAACACTCAACAATTCTGTCTCTTGCAAAAGGTAGCTCCTGGGCGAAGTTTAAATCCTTCCACCACCTAATCACATAAATGGAGAATTAAGTTAATCATGGAGAATGTAAAATTTGCTATACCATGTATCTAATGGGAAATGCTATACCATTAGATAGTTCAGTAGAATGAAAAACTGCTTGAAATTAATCATGATTAAATTTTATTAACTTACTTTGTAATAGCACTGAGTTCCTTCTGATGCAACTTCTGTAATATGTTGAAATCTAACTTTGCAAAAGTTAATATAACTTCATTGTGCGAAGCTTCTTCGTGATAGATACTCATGTAATATCTTGCCTCCAGCCTTGGTAAACTCTTGCGAAGAGGTCGAGTTAAGGCATGCTTAACTTGCCCTGCAAGTGGAGAGCTGGGTTGAGTTGCTACCCGCGACTCAAGGTGATTGGTAGTGAAAGTAAGGGCTTCATCTAGTATATTTTCTCCATGAACCCTGAGATTTGAGGCTTCGTACAAGCTTAACATTCCTCGAACATCTTCTGCAAGAGATGCCTTGAAGCTGCCATTATTGTCCTTGAATTCGTTGAACACATCTGCTTATTCACGACACAACACACCACATCTACATAACGTAATTAAGGAATTTATTTACAAAATAAAAAAAAAAAGTAATTTCCGAGGATAAAGAATATATAATATATACCGCATGAGATTTTATAACCATGTTGTCTAAGCAAGCGGAATTTAAGAGAGATGGAATACAAGTCATCAGTGTCATCTCCCGAATCACTTTCATTGTGAGCCTTATAGACGTCTTCTAAGATTTCATTAACCTCACTTTCAAAATGATAAGAGACCCCTAAGCGTTGGATTACATTAACCAAGTCAAGTTTTTGCAGAGACTTATTTGCGTCATCCATTAGCATGCTTTTAAGTTCCTCCTTCAGCTTCAGTAGTTTTGCGTTATCATCATCACTTTCCTGAACAAGCAAAATAAATTGGTGAGAAAACATGTAAGACTTAGTTGTTATTGAAGAGAGTTAGGTTCCAGATAACTCAGGGGTAATTTGTAAAATTTACTCGTCAAATATGTAAGATTATCATATCAGTTTGCAAAGAATAGTTTGTATATATAATATTACTCAAATGAAATTTATTACATAATTATTTAATTAGCTATTTTTGTACCTGCTCAAAAGCATTTTTTTCTCATAAGCAGTCACTAAGTACATGGAAATTAAATTAGAAGAAACAATTTACCATAGAATCAGTAGCATATGAGAGGAAATGGTGCCCCCAGATGCTAGGATGATAATCTGCCGAGCGACGTTTAGTTTCTTCCTTAGCATTGTTTTTGACTGAAGAAGGAACGGCTGAAACGTGAAGAGACATTATAAATTTGTTTTCAAGAAAAAACAATAAATGGTGTAGAATGCTGAATATAGCTTTGTGCTTGAAGAGATGGTGAGATCATAGAGTCTTCAAGCTCATGTTATATAGACGTAGCAGAGAATAGTAAGAAACATGTTTTTCATTTAAATCTTTTTCCCTTTGGCCACCTATAGGCCTCGGTGGCCAAGAGTAAGCTAGTTCTTTAAAATACAATGGATTTTAGGTTTAAATTATATAATTAGAATTAAGAAAATTTCATAAAACGATCTCCCACGTTTAAGTTAACATGACATGCTGTGTTTATGGTATGAAAGTTTTAATCATTAGTTTTATTTTAGATATATTAATCTGTATATTCACTTGAAAAAATAATTACAATTTATATGACTATTTTAAGAGTCAAATTAAAAAATAATACATCTCTAATTGTCTTTGTAAATAAGACCTTTGAGATAAATTATGGGTGATTTTACTCCTCTTTCAATTCACTTCGCTTTCTTTCACCTCTTTTCTCCTTTTTCTCTTCTTTATTCTCCTTGATGTTTTTAGACTTACTATTATTTGTATATGCTTAGGGGTGTATGTTATGTTCCTATGTATTTAATATAAGTAAAATATTGTATATTTAAGGGAAAAAAAAAAAAAAATTTCACTTCTTGAAACTTGAATCGGAATAAATGATTTCCATAAAAATTGTAAAATCTCAAGTCGCTTGAGTTTAGTCGAGTGGGGTATAATGATACTAACCCTGCTTGAGTGGATCTTTTATATTTTATATAGGTAATACTGATATGTTACGTTAAAGATTATATGAAAAATGTTGATATAACACATAAAATATCAAAATAGTTAACTTAAGTTAGATTAATATTATATACCCTAGTCGAGTGATTGTACTCAAGTGACTTAAGTGACTAGCTCGAGTGACTCGAGTTTATTCAAAATTTTCAGTTTCTTCATCAATTTTTTTGGAAAAATGAATTTTCAACCCAATTTGAATTAACACAACTTTTAATAATAATAACAGTAATATTAAACATATTTTCGAGCATTTAATACATCTTTAAACACTAAATTCTCTAAAAAAATTAACCAAAAAATATAATATTCTACATTTCAATCTTGAATGGAGAAGCAATGATATTTATGTAATTAAGTGTAATACCCTTGATTATTTAATTAAATAGAGCACGAGGAAACCCATTTTCTAGTCAATAATTCACTATGCTAACAAAAACTATGAAAATCATTCTTAACACGAGGTGGTTAAATAATTTAATCTATAATCATCAACCAACCCATTTTGTGGTCACCAGTTAGTCACTAATGATTTAATATATAACCATCTGGAAAACCTATACTTCGACAAATAATGCCAATTAACCAAAAAATGTTCTGTTTTTTAACTAATATTTAATTTTAAAAACTGGGAAATTTTAACTTAATACGAATTGTACAATCGTGTCCTATCAATTAAAACCTTCAAGATTTGTAATTAAAGGTTGTGAGAAAATTTATCATAAGGAAACCTGACTAGTAGCAGCCCAACAGTTGATCCTATCATTCTAAAGAACGAGAATTTTAAAATAAAGGCATTTTAACTAGCCCAAATAAAAAAGATTCTTCCACTGCCAAGTACTGTAATAAAGAAAACGATGAAGCTTCGAAGGATGTGAACTGTGAACTCCAATAATGAGGAGTAGGATACTGATTACTCAAGACTTATAATATTCAGAAAATTTGGAACTATCAGAATATAAAAAATTGAACTACTTTTACAAATAGTCTAAGGCTGGAATATTTTTGAAGAGAAACATGGTGAAGTGGCTATGGAATCATCAACAAACTCATTTTTCATTCAAAAACTCATTATCCTGCAATAAAATAAAAATGTTTGAAGATCATTGTTTGCAACACGGTTCTTAATTTTTAGTTCTTGTGGATCTCCACTACTCTGACACCTGCATTCTAATCGTTGATATGTGAATAAAGGTTTAGCTCAATTACATGAACAGTTACAAAAGACAGATCAAGCAATCTTCTCCTTGATTGATGTGTCATATGATTGTGTAATTAGTTCCTTCTTTACATAGGACATAATTCTTGTATAAATTGACAACTTCTGTATAGAGAAATACACAAGTGAAAAATACAATTCATAAGCTAAAAGGGTTTCTTTCTCTTTCTGTTTTTCGCATACTTCGGCTACTTGGTTGCCTCTCTTGTCTTCTTCTGACATAGTATCAGAGATGGTTGCTTAATCAACCTTCTGCCTCTCTTCTTCTTGTTCACATCTTCTTTGCATTTCAAGTTTTTGTTCTCTTCTTCTTGCCTACATCCTCTCAAGCCTCCAGGTTGCTTCACCTACAAAAGGCAGTTGGATTAGTGCAAACCCACAACAATTAGTCAAAACCAACAAACAACCAAAATGAATCCCAATTAGCCAAACAACCAATGAAACACACAACCCATTCAACCAGAGCCGCAAATCACATAACCCACTCAAACAGGCCTACAACCCACTCCTTAATTGACCACATAGCCACCAGGCCCATGGCCCAATTCTCAAGGCCCAACTGGTCAACCAGGCTCACAGCCCAATCCTCAAGACCCAATTTACAGAGGCTTTTACTACCATAGGCTTCATACAGTCTAAACATGACTATGCTCTTTTCACTTGACATCAAGATAAATCTTTCATTAGTCTTATAATACATGTCAATGATATTCTTATCACAAGAAATGATGAAATTGCCACCAAGGCATTAAAAGAGCAATTGCACAAGTCGTTTCACATCAAGGATCTGGGAGCACCAAAATATTTTATGGGCATGGAAATTGCAAGATCCTCAGTAGGAACATCTCTCAGTCAACATAAATACATACTAGAACTAATCTCAGTTTCAGTGTTATCAGCTTGTAGACCAAGTATTATTCCCGTGAAACAAAACATGAAGCTTATCGCTTAAGATTCAAAAACAGACCCACTACTTGAAGATAGTTCTAGTTATTAACGTCTGGTTGATTGTCTCATTTACTTGACGATGACACGACTAGATATCTGTTATGAAGTCCAGATTCTCAGCCAGTTTATGCATGCATCAAAACAATCACATATGAAAGCAGCAATTAAAGTCCTCAAATACTTGAAAGGATGCCCATGGCTAGGACTTCTCTTGCCTCGAGGGGAAAACTTGAGTCTAGAGGCATATTGTGATTTAGATTGGCGATCATGCCCTATGATAAGAAGATCCCTCACTGGTTTCTGCATCAAACTCGAGGGATCGTTGATCTCATGGAGGACAAAAAAACAATCAACGGTCTCTCTTTCATTAGCAGAAGCCGAATATAGAGTAATGACCAAAACCATATGCAAGATCACCTAGATTCTTGGGTTGTTAAAAGATCTAGATATTCAGATAGAAAGACCGGTTGAATTAAGCAGCAAATGAGAACAAAACACATAGAAATTGACTGCTACTTTATCAGAGACAAAATACAAGAAGGGATGATCAAGACTAAGTACATTCAAACCATAGATCAGCCAGCTGACATCTTCACAAAACCTCTAAGTCACAAACAACATTCATATCTTTAGAACAAGCTCGGAGTTAATGACATATATGAACCTCCAACTTGAGGGGGAATGTTGATATGTGAATAAATGTTTAGCTCAATTACAAGAACAATTAGAAAAGATAGATCACACAATCTTCTCCTTGATTGATGTGATCCTACAATTAATCCTATGATTGTGTAATTAGTTCTTTCCTTACATAGTACATAATTCTTGTATAAATTGACAACTTCTGTACAGAGAAATACACAAGTGAAAAATACAATTCATAAGCTAAAAGACTTTCTTTCTCTTTCTCTTTTTGGCATACTTCAGCTACTTAGTTGCCTCTCTTGCCTTCTTCTAACACTGTTGCATGCCATTCTATTGCTATGGTGTGCGGCCCTCCATCCCTTCTTCCAGTTTGTTGTACTGATTCCAGAGACATCTAAAAGAGAAGGAAAATAGAATTCTAGTCCCATTATTCTTCATTTTTAATTTTAGTCCATTTATTTTAATATTGGTTACATAAATTTTACAACATGAGAACCTCTTTTTTTAACTATAATATTAACAAGCTTAATTAGTTAAGAAAGGGCTTACTCGTAGATCATTGGACTTTCAAAGCCTAAGGATTAGGTATTTCATCGTTGTCAATTTTTGAAATGGTTTGTTTAAACTAAAAGTATTAGACAAAGGTGGTACAACCAAAGGTAAAGAGTTTTAAAATAGTTTCTTAAAATTTTCAAGAAATTTATTTAGTAATAAAGGAAACACAATAATTAAGGGTTAATAACAAATAATGTCTTTTAGGTATAATTAAATAAAAAAAATCCTCCTCTTGTGATAAAATAAATGGAAAATGGCCAATCAGATAAATCTTCATTAACCTATCATATTATAAATTTTAATGGTATACTAATAGTAAGGGAATTAATGTTATTTTTAAAATTTTAGAGAGAAATTTGTTATTTAATTAAATCTCACAGGGTCTAGATCAAACCCCTATAATTAAATTAAATAAATAGATTCTAATATTGGAATTTCAGGATGTTTAAAAGTTTCAAAAGCTTGAAAAACTTGTAAAATTCTTTTTTTTTTTATATGAATAATTCTTTTTGATAATTTTGTATATACAGTATGGTTTTTCTGTTTTATATATGGAATAATTTTAGTACAATTATATTTTCATTAAAATTTATTTAGGGCCTTTAATTTATAGACAATGAATATTATGTGCATTTTTAATCTAGTATATACGAAATTTTATATTTAAAAAAAAAAAAAAAATGAAGAATGTAACGATGCTAAACCATTTAACCCAATCTACAACTTCCAAACTTCAAAATTGGGTTAAGCTAAATTACTTACCGGTTGAATTGGGTTTTTAACTTAACTGATCCATTTGCCAACACTATGGGGAGTGAGGATGAGACCGAAGAAAAGTTTATTCATAAAGTGTTTTAATTGGCAGAATAAAAACTTGAACTTTAATTAGTAGCACAGTAGCAGGATGAGTATGGAGGCTGGAGCAGGGAGAGCTGCTCATAGGGGAACTGGGTTCACAAGTACGGAAGCGACGTCGTCTTTCAGCTTGTAAGAATTAGTGTAGGTATCTTCCTCCTTGTGTATAACATCCATAGACCGTGAAAGATTGAGAATACGCCCAAGGAGGGGAACTGGAACTGCTGTTGGTTTAAGGAACTCTTGATTTATATCTTTCCATGCATTTGAAATTTCTTTTCGGAACAATTTTCTTACTTCTTCCTCAGTAACGCCATGCTGTTTCATGTAGCACTCCACTGCTGAGGCAACATGTTCTCTCTTTTGCTCAAACTGCAAATTTAGATATGCATAATATTTGAATAAGAAATTTTGTAATTAAGATCTTTTTTTTTCAAGTGGTGTACTATTTATCATTATGGGGCTGAAGGATGTAAAATATTCAGCATTAATTGCACCTCATGGGACACTATATCATCCATGAGTCTGCTTATAATTGTTGAAGCTGTAACAATTTTAGGGTCATTGGCGATCCAATCGAAGGCCGATTTGTTAGCCATCTGTCCCATGCCGAGGAAAGAAGCAATTGCCAGCATTTTAAATGGAGTGGTAACAAGTGAAATCTGCAAATACTCCTCCAGTGTATTAATTAAAGTGAAGTCTGCTTATATGTATAAATTAAAGTGATTAAATATAGAAATGGCTGGCCTCTTCTATTGCACAGTCCATACAAAATGATCTCCTTTCCTTCGAAATCTCCTCCTCCGCTTCACTGTAAACGTCTAAAAGTGCTTGATAAATCAGTTTCATGTACTCTGGAAGTACATCTACAGTGCTCGTATCCCACCTGAAAATCAAGTGATGAATTATAAGAAAAGGAAATTCTAGTCCTGATTAAAAGAGTGTAGTTAATATTTCTAAAATTGACCTTTTGATAGCATCAGTAAACCGCTCAAGTTCTTCATAGGTTCCATAGGCATCGTAAGTATCATCTAAAATGGACGTCATAGAGATTACTTTGGTCATTATCCTTCTTGCTAAGGAGTATTGGCGCTCAAAGTACACTCCCACTATCCAGAAATATAGTTCTACCACTCTATCTCTATCATATGGCAAATTTGTTTCAACATCTAAACCTTTCCACCACCTGGGATGCAAGTATATCTCATTATTAATAATCCTTAAGATTTAATAAGATCGAAGAAACTATTTTGTGAGCTTGCAATAGTTTAAGAAGTTGAACTTGCCTGGCGATGCTACTAACCTCTTTCTGATATTGTAGCTGTAACATGTTAAAATCTAATTTTGCAAACTTTAGTAGTGTTTTAATCTGTGGATTAATATCTTTTGAGTAGATCTCAACGGAATGTCTTGTCTCTAACCTTGGTAAGCCTTTACGGATAGGCCTGTTCAAAGCATGAGTTATTTGTTCTGCCAGCTCAGTGTGAGATTACAACTGAAGAACAGAGTACTGTAAACAGAGAAAGAGAGAGTAAGAACTGAGGAAAACACACATTCCTTTTACTTCACTTTTTCTTTAATAACAAAGAAGAGTGAGCAACTGTTTTACATATACAATTTCGTAATTCAGTAGACTTTAGTACTCTAAACGACAGTGTTTTGAATGTTTATTATTTGAGCTAAAACGGCAGCATTTCCTTCAATGACTTTGCACTTTGACATTTGTCCAACATTGCCCCTCAAACTGGACTGCACAAGCTGCTGGAAAAATGGACTGCATAAGTTGCTGAAAAGTGCAACTTAGCTCAGCTGCATTTGATCATCACGCAATTTAACTCAGCTACATTTAATTCATCCCATTGTTCAAACTAAAGAACTAACTGCATTGAACCAAACGGCTGGACTGCATTTTCTCACTAAAGAACCAAATAGCTGAGCTGCATTTTCTCACTAAAGAAGACTTCAAATCTGAAACTTCAAATCTGCAGAAGCAGAACAACACAAGAAACTTCAACTTCAAATCTGCATTTTCTCAGTAAAGAACCAAATAGCTGAACTGCATTTTCTCAGTAAAGAAAACTTCAAATCTGAAACTTCAAAACTGCAGAAGCAGAACAACACAAGAAACTTCAACTTCAAATCTGTATCAAGTCTGCAATAACAAAACTGCAAGACAAACCAAATGTTTGGATTGAACCAACATCAATCAACTGAACTGGAAAAAAAACATCTGATCTTCAATACCAGAACACATCCACCAGTAATACCAGAACATATCCACCAACTAAAAAAAAATCTGATCAGAACCTTCAAAGAGCACCAACATAATCTATTATTAGATTCTTCAAAGAACACCAAAAAAAAAAAAAAAAAAAAAAAAAACAGAAAAACCAGAAATAACTCCAGAACAAGCACTGCAGATCAATAACCCACACCAATCATCAGAACTCCAGAACAATCAGGGATAACACTCCAGAACAAGCACTGCAGATCAATAATTCAGACCAATCATCAGAACAGAACAATCAGAGATAACACTCCAGATCAACTAACATTTCCTAATGACACCACATTCAGTTTGGCTCTTAACTCAGTAAACTGAGAAACTGAGAGTGCTTTTGTAAGAAGATCCGCAATTTGTAGCTTGGAGGGCACATATTGGATGGCTAGCTTTTTTGCTAGGACTTGTTCTCGAACATAATGAGCATCAATCTCAATATGTTTGGTTCAAGCATGAAATACAGGATTAGATGCAAGAGCACCAGCACTAACATTATCACACCAGATTACTGGTATAGTGTGAAAGGTTAGACCAAGCTCAGTAAACATATTTTCAAGCCAGGCTATCTCTGTGGCTGTGTGAACAAGGGCTTTATATTCGTCTTCAGTGGAGGAAAAAGCAGCAACTTTATGTTTCCTAGAACTCCACTGAATTAAGTTTGGTCCTAAGTACACACAAAAGCCACTAGTAGATCTTCGATCCTCTGTACTTCCTCCCTAATCAGCATCAGCATAGCACTCAACATGAAGAGTGCTTGCTGGTTTGAACATAGGCCAAAATCCAGAGTATCTTTAATGGACCTTATCACCCTCGTACAGGTTTGCCATTGAAAATCAGTAGGTGCTTGTAAAAACCAACTTAACTTTTTTAGAGTGTAGTTGATATTTGGTCTTGTAAGAGTTAAGTATTGTAGTGCTCCTATAGTACTTTTGTACACGCTGGGATTCTGAAACAACTCACTGTCAATTGAGCTAAGTTTGATACCAACAGTCATTGGAGTTGAGCATGCATGTGCCTCCATCATTTTGGTTCGAACTAACAAATCTGAAGCATACTTAGACTGTTTTAAGTGAATACCTGCTGAATCTCTTGTTGCTTCCAAGCCCAGAAAATATTTGAGTGAGCCAAGTGTCTTTAAGGCAAAATTATCATTGAGATCTTTCATCAACTGCTTAATAAAGATCTTATCAGAACCTGTGATCAGTATGTCATCGACATATACTAAAACATAAATAGAACCAGTGTCTTGCTTTAGGATAAACAAACTTGAATCTGATATTGAGTTTTGAATGCCTTTAAGTTGTAAAAAAGCCTTCAATCGATCAAACCAAGCTCTTAGAGCCTGCTTGAGACCATAAAGTGCTTTGTTTAGCTTGCAAACTGCATTAGGAAAAACAAAACTCTCAAAACCAGGTGGCTGCTTCATGAAGACTGTTTCAGTTAAAACTCCATTGAGAAATGCATTGTTAACATCTATCTGTTGAATATCCCATCCATCTGTCACAGCTAGAGTGAGAACAATACGTATATTAGCTGGCTTAATGAAAGGACTAAAAGTCTCAAAATAATCAAGACTGAGAGTTTGCTGAAAACCCTTTGCAACTAACCGGGCCTTATATTTCTGTAGGATTCCATCAGCATTAAATTTGGTGAAAAACCATTTGTTTCCCACTATGTTCATGTCAGAAGTAGGATCAACAAGTGTCTAAGTGTTATTAGCTATAAGTGCATCATACTCACTCTGCATGGCAGCTTTCCAATTGCTGCTCTGAAGTACTTCAGAGACTGTACCAGGTTCTGTTTCAGCAGTTTCAGTACTGCCAGACCCACCAATGTGAAGTGCAAAATGATTATCATCACCAGTTTGACTACAAGAAACCATATGGGACTAGGCAGCTGACTTAGACCTGGGCACCATTGGATGAATATTCTCACAAACTAACTTATCAGTTGGTTCAGCAGCAACTTGATATGATGATACTGTATTGGAACAAAGGGTCTCACCAAGATGACTGTCATCTAAGTCAGCAGCCACTTGTGATGAAGTGAGATCAACAACAAGTTGACATGGTGAGAAAAAGCAATCTGCAGGAATAATAGGAAGGGTATCTACTGTGGTTTGATTGTGGTTTGCAGGAAAAATAGGGAGAGTATCTATTGTCGTTTGATCGTGATCAAAATGAGATATAGTAGGAGTATTTAAGGAAGAAATTGGTATTGTAGAAGCTGGTATAGTGTGTGGAGAAGACACAACGAATTGAGAAGTCTTACCTACTGCTGCATTGTCTAAAGAAGGCTGATCAGTAAAGTCAATTACTGCAGGAGAACCAAGGGGAGCTGAAGGGTGATAATGACTAGGATTAGAACCACAAGGAAAATGTAAAACTTGTGGACTTGTACAAGTGTCAACACTAGTCTGAGATGAAGAGTTTAAATTTGTATGTGGGAAAGAGAACATATTATTGATTGAAAAAGGAAATTCACATTCATTGAATTGTACATTAGGGATGGTAATTACTGTTCCATCAGGTTTTAGACATTTATAACCTTTGTGTACTAAGCTGTAACCAACAAACACACACTTTGTGGTATGGAAATCAAATTTGTGCCTATTATAATGCCTAGTGTAAAGAAAACAGGAACAACCAAAAACTTTTAAGCCTTCATAGATAGGAGTTTGATTAAAAAACTTTTATAAGGACATACATTATTTAGGACAGGAGTAGGCAGTCTATTTATTAAGTAAACAACAGTTTCAAATACTAGCCACCAGTATTGTAGTGGCATAAATGCATGGGCTAAAAGTGTAAGACCAGACTCTACAATGTGTCTATGTTTCCTCTCACTCCTACTATTTTGTTAGTGAGCATAAGCACAAGACTGTCTAACCTGAATACTTTGATCAACTAAGTATGGTAAAAGGGCTTTGTATTCCTCACCTTGATTAGACTATAGGGATTTTAGTTTACATCCAAATTGCCTTTCAGTAAGATGCTGAAATTTGATAAAAACTGATCTGGCTTCAGTTTTGGTCTTAAGAGGAAACAACCATGTAAATCTACTATAATCATCCAAAAATTGCACATAGTATTTAAAACCTTCTACTGAGGTACAAGGGGCAGGGCCTCAAACATCACTATGAATCAGTTCTAATGGGGCTATGGCATGAGATTGGGATGCTAGAAAACTAGACTGATGTAATTTACCTAATTGGCAAGCATCATAGTAGGTAACACTAGAACTGACAAAGGTCCTAATTTTTTATGGAAATTTTAAATGCAAATCAGTTAAAATTTGATGTTGAGTTTGTGAATGAGGATGACCTAACCGTTTATGCCAAAGCATGTATTCATCAGATTGTGTGTTGGCAATTAAACAATGAACACCAGTATTATTGTGTTTCTGATCAAAATTATAAGATATAAAAACTGTTTTAGATACAGAACTATTGTCAGAATCAGAAATTTCATTATTTTTCAAGCAAGTAGTACACTTACAATTTTCAGTAACCGAAGATGTACAATTGCTATTATTTAAAATATGAGAGACCTGATCAATATTGTCACTGAAATCAGAAAAAATCTGACCTAAAGATGACTGACCTTTATCATAGAACTGACTAGTATTATTGGACTGACCTTCATTTAACTGGATTGAATACCTAATGTCATTACAAGTATTTGACAGTTGAGAAACAAGTGGCTGAATAGAGCTAATAGAGGCTATATAGGAAGAAAAATTATTTGGGGAAGAAACATGAGTGGAAGGTTTGTTGGAAGAGAAATTCAGCTAGTACATGCTCATTATAAGATCCCCTTGCAGTAGTATTGCCCTTGTGAATTTGTCCTTGACAACACAACAGTGAGCATCAAATTCAACAAGGACGTTGTTATCTTTAGTAAATTTAGAGATGCTTCATAGGTTTTTTATAATCTTAGGGACACAAAGAATGTTCTTTAGATGCAAAGATTTAGAATGAAAAGTACTAGGCAAAAAAGAATGACTAGTATGAGAAATATTGAGGTACTCACCATTTCCAACCTGAAGTTGATCCACTCCACTATAGTTTTTGCTGACATTGAGATGATTGAGGTCTGAAGTTACATGGTCAGTTGCCCTGAATCCATATACCACATTAGATTAGTGGGTGTAAGAGACGTAGCCATTGCAAATTGCTGTTGTGCTTGTGAAGAGGACCGCACTAAAGAAGATTGAAAAGGTTGTGCTGAGTGAAAATTAGACCTCATAGCCAAAAAAATGTGCTTGATTCTGACCAGTTATATGTTGACTAGGAAAATTATAAGCAGTAGCAGCCACATTGTCAGAATGATTTGTGCCATTTTTGAAGTTCCCATGTTGAGTACCAACTTGAGTATTATAAGCTAGTTGTGGATAAGCTAATGGATAATAAGAATCTCCTGCAGGACCATTAAACTGAGGAGTGCTGGATGGATAATGATTGCCACCATTGTTGTATTGATGATGGTTGTATGAATGCTGATTGATATGTGGCTGAGATGATAATCGTTCATGATATGGACTAAATGGTTGTGATGGGTAGCTAATGGGATTCTAAGGCATTCTAGTAAAAGCAAAGTTATACTTATGATAACATTGCCCAGTTGAATGCCTTGCTTTACTGCATAATTGACAAATTAGTTTTCCTTTTCCAGCACTGTGTCCTTTTCCTCTACCATATGATACTCCCCCAAAATAAGGTGGTCTGTTGTTATACAAAGGCTGATTGTAGGTTTGAGGGATAGTTTGAGAGCTATGTATTATGGGATATGGAGGATAATGAGGATTGCCAAGAGACATCAGAGTGGGAGCTACTATATAACATGGTCCTGTCATTTTGTCAGATTGTTGGCTAACTAGGTCTGGTTTGGAGGGAATGTTTGGCACATTGTTTGAACTATTTGAATCACCAATAGAGTTGCCAGTAGAAGCTACGTGAGCTGAACAATTGCATAGATCAACAACATTGAACTTTTCAAGCCTAAGTTCATATTTTTGCAGTAAAAATCTAGCTTCTTGCAATGTAACAAAATCAAATTTTGACTCAATTCTTGAGGTTAAGTTCACTACAACAGCATCAAACTCAGGACCAAGTCCATCTAAGATGTACTGCAGTAAATCCTCATAAGTGATTATCAGTCCACTAGTAGACATACTCTCTGAAATTTCCTTCATCTTTTTGACATAATCTTCTGCATTTAAATTTCCTTTTTGTGTTGTCTGAAGTAAATTCTTGAGATGTAACACTCTAGGTTTTGAATCAATAATGAACTCATGTTCTAACGCAAACCATATCTCAGTGGAGCTTCTATAGTTTGACACATACCTAAACATGCTTTCTGAAATCGATGCCAATAACCAACTAACTAAGAACTTATCAGTTCTTTTCCACATTATATAAGTAAGATTCACTTACTCATTAATTGAAACACTACTTACCCTAACTTCTCCACTAGTTTGACCTAAATCATGATCAATTGCTGAATAAAAAATTATAAGAGGTGAGGGACAAGAAACCCTACCAAGTAGATGATCTTCAAGCTCGTGAGAGCCAACTGTGGACAACACCTGAGAGCTCCAAAAATGATAATTACTTTGAGTTAGCTTCGGATTTATGACCTGAAGGCTAGTAGCAAGAGCTGGAGTAGCTTGATTTGCTTGTTGCTTCAATATCTCATTTGAGTCGTTGAGCACACCAGAAGATTTTCTAAAATTCTCCACTGACGCAAGTCACAACTCTAATACCATGTGAGATTACAACTAAAGAACAGAGAACTGTAAATAGAGAGTAAGAACAGAGGAAAACTTACATTCCTTCTTACTTCACTTTTTCGTTAATAACAAAGAAAAATGAGCTACTGTGTTACATATACAATTTCAGTAGACTTTAGTACTCTAAACGACAGTGTTTTGAATGTTTATTAGTTGAGCTAAAATGGCAGCGTTTCCTTCAATGACTTTGCACTTTGACATTTGTCCAACACTCAGGACTTACTTGAGTAACAATTGGCTCAAGGTGAGCTTTAGTGAAAGCTATAGCTTCATCGAGGACATTCTCACCTCGTATGCCAAGATGTGCAAATTCATACAGATTTAGCATGCCCGAAATATCATTAATTAAGGATGTCTTGAATTTTCCTTTTTCATCTTTGAATTTTTCAAACACATCTGCTTAATTAATTTACAATCAAACACTTTGTTATGCCTAAAGAATGCAGGGCTGACGTAAGGTCCAGTCAACATGCAAAAGTAAGAGCATGGGTATACCCGCAGCTGAGTCACGTGAGGAAAGGAGCAGCATACTCCTGTCAGTGCAGTGGGTGCATGCCAGACTAGCCAGGAGCTGGAAAGCTTCCACATGTCCAAATTCCTGTGCCAAATCGCGTAAATCACTCTGGATGGTGGGCAATGGGATGTAAAGAAAGATTTGTATGGATAATCCCACAAACTCACAGATTCAGTAATGATAACCTTAATCCGTCCCATTATAAATTGAGGGCTCCTCTCTCATTTGGGGGATTCGATTATTCTACTTTTGATTACCTATTCTCTCTCAAGAATATATATCATTCTCTCTCTTGTACTATCATTTGTAGGTTAGTTTGCTAACGCGACTTGACCTCTATCATTAATACAAATATCAGCGGACGTAGGACTTGCTTCCTTAGCATCCGAACCACTTTAAAAGCTGTTCCCATTGCATTTACTATCATTTTCTCTTACATTCACGTGTGCCTTCTGAGCCAGCTCAATATTTCACATGTGTGTTTCGTTGGTGTCAAAATCACGCATCAACAGTTTGGCACTAGAAGGAGGGCCTAATTTAGTGTTCATCCTTCATCAGGAGAATCTCTAACTTACTGGTCCTATAACAGCAAATGGCCCACCAACCTGAACTTAAGCGAACCAACCACGGTGTTGAGGGGATTCCCCAAGTCCAGGGGGACACCTCTTCCAAAATACCTTTTGTTCTGAAAAATGCCGTGGGGGATATCCCATCAAGTTCACAACTTGACCCTACCATTAGAAGCTACCTGGAGAGGTTTGACAACACTCTCTAGACGGTCAACCAAAGGTTAGACTGTTTGGACCAAAGCATGCCAACCAAATCAGCTGGGGCGATGCAACTGCCAAAAATGCCTATAGGTCATGTGAAAGCGCAGCAAAGGGAGATAGCCCATGCCGCAGGCACTGCAGCGCGTTGGAGAAAGGGCAAGCAAGTGGGGAAGAATGGGCCTAAGGGCTCCAAAGGGCTAGTGAACACTGACCACGCCCCGAGTAGAATACCCATGGCGTTGAGACTCGGTGAAAAGTCACAAGTCGAGCTGTCCCATGCCACGTCGCATGCACACCCCCATAAAAGTGCTAGACAGGGCTATTCTTATCACCGCCCGCAAAACGACCTTAATCGTCATCGTGCGGGAGGTTCCCACACTTCACGGGGTGGTTCGTACCACCGTGAAGGTCATGACAGTTCCCCGCACCATTCATCGCCATCACACGTCTCTAGCCAGCATGTGTCGAGGGTGGCTGGAGTTGCTGGCCGAGGCGAAACGGAATCCTACCTTTGGACTTTTCTCAACCGCAACTACAAAGGTCAGACTCGCATGGGAAAGCAATCCCCATATAGCTCCATTGCCTCAGATTGAGGAGTTATAGTGAACTCTAGACCAACTAAGAGCTCAGCAAAAAGAGTAGGGGCAGATCGCATCCGCGTCCCCTTTTTCTCCGGCAGTGTTAGCCGCCCCACTCCCATCAAGATTTAGAACGCCCAACATGCGGGTGTTCGATGGAAATTTTGATCCGCAGGATCATTTATATGAATTCCACGACCTGATGGAGCTTCACCAAGTCTCAGATCTAGCGAAGTGCCGTTGTTTGGCAGTAACTCTGGCCTCTCACGCCAAACGATGGTTCATGTCGCTCCCAGTGGGATCGATCAGCTCGTGGCCCCAAATGAGTGCGACATTCCTGAGGCATTTCCAAGCAAATCGAAAGTTCTCAATGCCTTTGAGCTACCTTAGCAATATAAGGCAAAAAAGGGATGAATCCCTCCAATCGTACATTGATCGATTCCACAAAGAGCTTTGTTAGAGTCATGAAAGTGGCTCTATTTTGGTGATAAAAATACCCCATGTGTGATTAAATTGAAGTATATTGAGACAATTAAAGAATTTATGAATTTATTCACGAAAATCGCTTCCTAATATTTTTCTTATGAATTTAACGTGTTTGAAATGATTTTGGAAAGTATATGAGTTGATATTAGGTTGTGGTGTATGGATTAAGGGTGATTTTGTCTCATTTATGCTGTTTAGGGGGTAAAATGTCATGTTTTAAGGGGCTAATTTTGTCATATTTTAATATGCAGGGACCAAATGGATATTTGCCATAATGGGTATAAATTTCCAGGTGACCATCGTGAAAAGAGGGCGCAAACCCAAACCCAAAAACCCTAGCCTTCCACCGAAATTTGGTCGTCGACCGACGACGTTTCATCTTCCAGGCCAGCGACCCTTCACCTTCCGTTGGCGAGCCTCCACCGCAAGCCACCACCGCGAACCAAGGGCTGCCGCGATGTTTTGTCTTCCAACCACTGTGATGTTTCATCTTCCCGGCTAGATTTGGCTATTTTTCGGTGACGTTTAAGCTCCCCAAGGGTCGATCTCCCTTCCCCACAGCCGGATCTACACTTTCCTAGCTTCAGCCACCGCGAAAACCGCTGGAATCCGCGATTTTGCCACCGCGCCTCTTCATCTTCTAGCCCAGATCCTGCTAATTTCCGGTGACTTCTCACCTCCCTAGGACCTGATCTAAACTCCCCATCACCAGAGCTTTCCATCGGTACGTTCGGATCCCATTTCTGCCACCGTTTTCTGGAAGACCTGTCGGAAAATTAACGTGTTCTAGTGAAGTGCGGCTGTTCGTATTCTGTGCTATCCGTTGGTCATTTTTGCCCCTTCTTTGCATCATATCGCTGTCGGTTACCTCCTCTCTGCCATGGTCAACTTCGTTTCCACTGTTTCGGCCTCCGTCATCACCACCATGAGCGGCTAAGTTCCCGGTTGTCTATTACGGCATAGGCGAGATCGGGATTGACTCCACGACTCTCCTCATCAACTCTCAACTAGTTGGATGAGCCTGATTATAGGACATTTGGTAGATTGTGCTTCAGATTATATTTGTTTTCGTTTCATGTTTGATTTTGATACTTTAATATGATTTGAGCATAACTTGTGATGAATATTGTTGTCCATTATGATTTAATGTTTTCATAGAACTTGCTGAATGATAAACGTTGGTTTGAAATAATTAAATGATGAATATTGCTTTTCATTACTTCGCATCGATTGTAATTGAGTTGTGTTCGGATTTAATTTAATTTCTACTATTATTGCGTTTATTGTGAAGTTGGTTGATTGGATTTTACGTGTTGACAAATTCTATTTGTTAATCGCGTACCAACTAGTGGTATTGCCTTGTAGTGTTTTTCGGCGTTTAATGATAGTCTTTAACCAATAGAACTTGAGTGATCGGGTGAGACAGGATAGATTATACCTAGAGTGCAGGGAGGCCATTTCATTGATTTACCTTGCCTTGTAGGTTTAGGGGATCGTAGAGGGTGGAGAAGAATTGTGTGAATCGGTCTCGTGTCGAACCAAAACCGTAACGGCAACATTTTTATTATAGTCTTTATTAGTTTTAATTGCACTATTTCATTATTTGCATTTAGTCTATTTAGTTTCTTTAATCAATTGCCAATTTCATTTCCTCTACTTAAAATATATTAGGTTGTTAGTCTTGCTCCCTGTGGATTCGATCCTGCTTACTGCTAACTACGGTATTTAGGTTTAATTTTGTGACCGTGACGACTGGTCTAACAAGCTTAACAAGGTAGCTCACACTCCCGAGGAGTCTATTCGGACTCTCATCATAGTGGGAGTTCACCCATAGACCGACCTGTGGAAAGAGCTACAGGCTGAGGATGATGTTTCCCTCACCCCTTTCTATAACCTTGCGGAGAAGTACCTCCGTACTAAAAGTTCAGTGCCGACACTTTGCCACTGCGACCACAGCGCGTCGGTTAGTGCGTCTAGTCAGGAGGACAAGAGAGTTGATCACAGATGGGCTATTGACGATCAAGAAAAGGAAAGAAACCGCACTACGAGCCCAAAAAGTCTTATGCTCCTGTTCCTCATCGCGATCACAACAGAAATCAATATACGCCTCTGAATGGGTCTGTATCCGCTATTCTTGACAAATCAGAAGAAGCCAGCCTGCTCGAATAACCTGAGCCCATGAAAAATCCCCCGTCAGCTAGAAACAGTAAAAAGTACTATCGTTACCATCGGGATAATGGGCATCACATCGATGAGTGTCTCAATCGAAGACCTCATCAAGCAGGGGCATTTCAAGGAATATATTGATGACTCCACTCCTACGCAAGAGAAAAGTCAAGGGGAACCTGGAAAGAAGCGACGTGATCGCAAAGGGGTATGCACCCTCAATATGATCTTCAAAGGATTGCACTTTGCGGGGAACTCTCGAGGCGCCTAGGAAAGGTATGCTCGCGCAGCTCATCACGACCCTATCAATGTGATGAGCACGTCACGGCAACCATTGAAGGTTCGCAGGGAGGAGGAAATTCCTTTCTCTGAAAAGGATGCAGTCCGACTACATCATCCCCATGATGACGCTCTTGTAATCACACCCCTGATAGGGCGCCATAACACCTACAAAATGTTGGTGGATAACGGAAGTGCTGTGAACATCTTGTTGCAGACAACTTTCGAAAGAATGAACCTAGATGAGGCTGACCTGAAACCTGCCTCATTCCCTCTATACAGTTTTACAAGGGACCACTTGATCTCCAAAGGAATGATCTTGCTTCCAGTCACGCTGTGTGACTTTGATGAAGTGACCAAGGTAACTGAATTCTTGGTAGTGGATTGCCCATCCGCTTTTAATGGTATCTTGGGGCGACCTCTGCTAAGAAGCTTCAAGGCAATCACTCCGATATACCATCTGAAGATGAAGTTCCCTACCCCGATGGGGATAGGGGAAGTCAGCAGATCTCAGTGCGTATCTCGCAACTGTTATATGAAAGTAGTGCAGATGGCGTGCAAAGGGAAGGGTATCTCGCGTGGCATTCCCCGCCAGGCTATGGTGATAAGCCGGATCGAGCCATAGCCTGGTCCAGCCGAGGATAATATGGATCCTCGAATTCAAGAAAGCCCTTCTACTAGTCTAGTTAGGGATCTGTCCAAAGTGTTGGTCGACTTGGATGAACTGAGCCGAGTGTTAAGGATTGGGAGCAATCTCAATCCCCAACTCGCCTCCGAGTTGACCAACTTCCTCATGAAAAATATCGATGTGTTCGCCTGGTCGCACGCAGATATGGTCGGGATCAGCCCGAATATCATTTGCCATGCGTAAAACATTGACAGCGAAGCCAAGCCAGTTTGCCAAAAAAGAAGAGCAATGGATCCGGAGCGATATGCCGCCTTAAAGCTAGAGGTAGATAACCTCCTTCGAAATGAGTCCATCCGAGAAGCACTCTACCCGACCTGGATTGCCAACCCTGTTCTAGTAAAGAAGCCCAATGGAAAATGGCAAACCTGTGTCGACTTCATCGACCTCAACAAAACATGCCCAAAAGATAGCTTTCCCTTGCCAAGAATCGACCAGCTCGTGGATGCCACATCGGGGCAGGAGCTGCTAAGTTTTATGGACGCGTACTCGGGATATAATCAAATTCTGATGTACTCGTTGGACGAAGAGCATACATCCTTTGTTACAGATTGGAGACTGTACTACTACAGAGTTATGCCTTTCGGCCTTAAAAATGCTGGTGTGACCTACTAGCGGTTGGTTAACCGGATGTTCTCCGAACAGATCGATAAGTTAATGGCGGTCTATGTAGATGACATGCTGGTCAAATCCCATGTCGCTTCAGATCACATAGCGCACCTCACCGAGATGTTTGATATCCTCTGACTATACAGAATTAAGCTAAACCCCCTCAAGTGCTCATTCGAAGTATCCTCGGGAAAATTCCTGGGATGCATGGTTAACCAACGGGGAATAGAGATCAACCACAAGAAAATTCAATGTCTCCTCGACATGGCAAGTTCGACCAGCAAAAAACAAGTCATGAGCCTTAATGGGCGAATAGTGGCACTGAGTCGTTTCATATGGAGGTTAACAGATTGCTGTTTGCCATTCTTCAATGTTCTAAAAGCCAATAAAAAGTTTGAGTGGACTACCAAGTGCGAATAGGCATTCCGAAGTATTAAAGAACACCTCGGGAAGCCACCTCTCTTGTCCAAGCCTCTCCCGCAAGAAATCCTCCTCCTATACCTATCCGTCTCTTAGTTCGCAATCAGTGCAGCCTTAGTTCGGGAAGAGGAGAAAGTCCAATGGCCAGTGTATTATGTGAGCTTCAAGAAAGTTGCGACCTTACTTCCACGCCTATACAATGCATGTAATGACTAATTACCCACTCAGGCAGGTCCTCCAGAAGCCGGAGGCATCGAGTAAATTACTTAAATGGACCATGGAATTAAGTCAGTTCGATCTGAAGTACAGACCGAAAGCAGTGATAAAAAGCCAGGCTGTTGCTGACTTCATATCAGAATTTTCACATCATCTGACGGATGAGTTGGAGCAATAACCCAGCGAAGTCATTTAGGAAACTATCCAAAATCTATCAACCTGGAGCCTCTACGTCGATGGATCATCAAACAGAAAGAGGGCCGGGGTAGGTCTTCTCCTTTTGAGTCCCGAAGGGGTTCGCATTCATGGCATTCTCTGGCTCGGATTCAAGGCAACCAATAATGAGGCCGAGTATGAAGCTCTGCTCGCTGGTTTGCAGTTGGCCAGAGACATGGGTGCAACCGCGATCAGTATCCATAGCGACTCCATGCTGTTCATCAACCAGATTTTGGGGGAGTAGCTAAGGAAGAAAACATGATCAGTTACCTGAAAACAGCAAAGGCCACACTCGAGCCACTCAAGCCCTTTACGATCACACAGATTCCTAGAGATAGCAACTCTGTGGCAGATGCCTTAGCAAGGATAGCCTCGTCATTAGACTCAGATGCACCGGAGAGCATTCCTGTTTGATTCATCGAAATCCCTAGTATCAGCCTGATCGAATAGGCCGTGAATGTTACAGAATCAGATTCCTGGATGACCCCCATTAACCAGTACCTCAAGGATGGGACCTTGCCTAACGATAAGGTCGAAGCGAGGACCATCCGAATAAGATCTGCTCGTTACACCCTCATCAGAGACTAGCGGTATAGGCGGGGTTTTAGTGCCACTCTCCTCTAATTTGTAAACAGCGAAGAAGCAGACTACATCATGAGGGAGATACATGAAGGGATCTGCGGTAATCACACCGCCGCATGATCCCTTGCTAACAAAGTTGTTCGCCAAGGGTACTACTGGCCCCTAATCCAAGAAGACGCCTACAACTTTGTCAAGAGGTGTGACAAGTGCCAGTGGTTCATGAACATACCGCGAGCTCCTTCCCACTAACAGATAACCATGACAGCCCTTGGCCATTCTCCATGTGGGGAATCGATCTCATCGGTCCCATCCAAGCTGGTACAGGGGGATTAAAGTATGCCGTGGTCGCGGTGGATTACTTCACCAAGTGGGTCGAGGCAGAACCACTGGCCGCGATCACAACCAAAAAGCTTAAGGACTTCGTCTTCAAGAACATCAAGTGCTGCTATGGGATTCCTCATACCCTTATCTCAGACAATGGTAAACAGTTCGACAATGAGGAGTTCAAACAATTTTGCGATGAGCTGGGTATTCACAAAAAATTTGCCTCAGTCGCAAGACCGCAAGCGAATGGTCAAGTTGAAGCAGTCAACAAAACCATCAAGCACACTCTGAAGGTAAAGCTTGGCACAGCCAAGGGGAATTAGGCCGACAACCTCCCCGAAGTCCTATGGGCATACAGGACAATTTCGAGACCCTTTACCTCAGAAACCCCTTTTTCGCTAGCATACAGTTCCAAAGCGATGATCCCTGTTGAGGTAGGAACTGGTTCACTTTGGAGGGACCTATACAACAAAGCCGACAATGATGCCCTTATGCGTGCAAGTTTGGACCTAGTTGAAGAACATTGCAGCAAGGCTTCGTTAAGAATAGCAGCCTATCAGCAATGCGCGAAAAAGTTCTTCGATTCTAAGGTCAGACGAAGAGACTTCCACGTTGGCGACCTTGTATTAAAGGAAGTTTTTCTCGGTACTAGGGAACCAAGTGCAGGTGTTTTGGGACCAAACTGGGAAGGCCTATACCGCATCACCAAAGTGATAAGACTGGGGACTTACCACCTAAAAAGGCTAAATAGTTCTATAGTACCACGAGCTTGGAATGCTGAACACCTTTGACCATATTATCAGTAATTCCAAACTCAATTTTCCTTGTAAAGGTTATTTTTTGATCTTTGTAAATGTAAATAAGTTCTGTTCGCTTGTAATAATCTTCGCATGTAATTTTGTTCGTATAAACGTGTTATCATGTTCTCATAAACTTGTTCCAATCTTATAAGAACTTAGAATGTGAACTTATGTAATAAAGCGAACAGAAACTGTAAAAGCAAAATATATTTCATTCATGTAAAAAGTACAGCAGGCAAGAAGATACAATTGTTAGCCCTAATCTGACTCCTGGAGGACCGACCTCATCATCCTAAGGCTGGTTGGCTGGGGGCTTCTCCGAGGCGTGTCTTGAACCCCCTGTCTGATCAGATTTTTGGGCTGCTACTGCTTCATCATCCTGCCACGCCATGGACATGAGAGTTTCCCGCCAGTCCTTTGGGAGGTCAGACATATCAATGCGCAGACTCTTCGGCTGCAAGGCATAGATAGACTCGATCACCCATTCGACAACTTTTCATCGACCTTCGCTGCCTGATTCTACATCTCTTCAGTCAGGGAAGCAACTTTTCCCTGACTTGCTTGGAGTTTGGCCTCGAGAGCTTGCCTTTGCTTCTCGGAGGCATCCCTTTCTTGTTTTCCTCGGAAGACCCGCAGAGAGGTCATTTTGAGCTCCTGGTCCCTCTCTCCGACCTCCTTGGAGAGTCTGGCTATGGTCCTTTGGAGCTCCTTTACTTCCTCGCCATGTTCTCAAGCTCAGCTTTTTGGAAGTCCACCGTACGAAGAGCCGCGTCCCTTTCACTCAGGTACCAGGTCGCTGACTTAGAGGATAGGTTTCTTTCTACTTCGGCAGCTTCCAGGCCTCGCTTGAGCTATTCGTTCTCTTCCTTCAATGCAACCTCCCACTTTCCAGCTCCCAGCCCCAGGGATAGTTGCATGGAAAGCAGGGCCTGCGAACAAGAAAAAATAGCAAGTTAGTTTATCAAAAGGAACTAAGGGAAGTCCTCGCTGAGGATAGTTCATTTACCTTGCTTAAGTGCTAGAGCGATGTGGACATTAGATCCATGTCACTGGAACCTACAAACTGCTCGAATGCTTCCGAGAGTCCACACTCCAGCAAGGTGTAGACTATCAGCTGCAGATACTCTGACAGGTTCCCCAGCAAGTCTAGCACTAGAGTTTCCTTCTTCCGCCTTCAGCAGGAGTCGCATCACCCGTCGGTTCCTTACCCAACCTCCTCCTGATGTCTAGTTGCGACCTCCCAGATTGATCGCCCTCGGATTCAGTCTCTGACTCTTTGACATGAATTTTCCTTCTCTTTTTCTTTGCTCGTTGAGCCGTTGTCTTTAGCCTTGGGTGAACAGCCGATGGCTGGGAAGCCTTTGTAGGTCGGATTGGTGCATCCTCTGAAGGTTGATGCTGAGAGTTCCAGCAGGTCGCACTGGGGGGCCCAATATGGCACCTCCAGCTGGGGGATTGGTAGGAGCAGCATCAGTCGCCCTAGTGGTCCTTCCTCATGGAAAATTGAATTGCCTTCGTCGCGGCGGCTCTGACTCCTTCGGAGGCATGGTCGCTGCATTCAAGCATCGTTAACAAAAGTAATTCATTACATGACCAGAAAAGACCCAGTTAGCAAGACTTACGTGATCGAGCTCTAAGGACTCTTTTGCGTTGAAGAAACCGTATTTTCACAGATTCGTGGTTGTAACGAGCTTCTTCACATCGCGACTAGCTTCGGGCAGGAAGCTGAAAGCTACAATCATGTCCGGATCGAAGAGCAGCCCTAAGTCAGTTGACTTGTTAACTGCCAAAAAGAAACAGGTCGTTAGGAAAAGAACCTACTCGAGTCTTGAAAGCGGCAATGGCTGTCATAACAAAAGAAGAAAAACTTCATTTCATAGGCCCCCGCGTTGCTAGGGTAACTGTGTATCCCCGCTTCTATAGTAGGTCACCTGGACAAGTAATAAGAATCCTTGTCCTTGGTCTTTTTCAAGTAATACGAGTAGCCGAGCTCCGCCGCGGTTAGCTCATCCAGCCCATTCTCATGACACGAGATGTACATGGCAACAGTAATCACATACGCGTTCGGCGTGAGTTGCATCGGCGTAATCCCGAAGTGATCCAGTAACGACCTGACAAAAGGGTGGAAGGGGATCAACCCCTCACCCTTGATGATCTCCTCGGAGATCGCGACCATCCCACTTGATGGGTATCGCAATGAGCGAATCTTATCGCGAAAAACTTCCATGTCGATACCATACTGTTTGATCACCCTCTCGAGCTCTTCCTCAGTACGTACCGAGTAGACCTCAGGAGTGACATTCGGAGCACCTTGCGAGGATGAACCGGTTCCTTCCTCGTATCTGGTCGTTGAGGGGTCCATTCTACTGGTCTGCAAAAACGACAAGCAGGGGGCTCATTTAGCCATCTGACATTTATCGATGTTCGTCTAGGAACTCGAATCCTGATGGAGTCAGCGGTACTCCCGATCCTATATTTCCGAGTCAATGGATCCCCTCTTGACCATCGTTCGTTTCCGCATATGAACAATGCATGACCAAATAGGCTTTATTGTACGAAACATGATTAGTCTCGTACTTATACACCGTATGAACCATACGCATCCATATCGGATCCGACTACAATGTCTCAGGTCAAAGGACTACATCGTGCACTGATATAACCAAACGATAAATCATTGACTACATGCTTTTCCAAGTGATTTGTCGTTATTCGGTCACGTTCGAAAAACAGTTCACCAACCGTTAATCCATACCAATGCCCTAGTGACATGACTATCATCGTCATCCGTACTTATATCAACTCATGATATCTTTCGGAAGCATCCGGTATGCCTACTGTACAATATAGTTGCCCAAATTTATATGCTCGTAAGGAACCCTTTTCGATAACTATTTACCTATTAATGAATCATCTGGACAATTCATATACATACTTTATTTTAAATGCTGACTGAATAAAGGAAGCATTTACATATATGAATTGAAGAACTTTCTTCTATTATTATGATATATATAGATCAAGACAAAAGCTCTGAAAAACGACAACACGAATGGTTTCTAGGGCATGCACTAATATACACTAACAAACTCCCATTTGCACTAAGCCATTTGATGTTGTATCTCATACATTCTCAAGATGATGGTCCAATTGCTTCAGTGTCATCGCCTTAGTCAGTGGATCAGCTACATTTTTGCTGAAGGAGTCTTCAGAATCAAAATCTCTCCAGCTCCAACGAATTCTCTAAAATGTGATACTGCGTGAATGTGTTTGGATTTTTGGTGTGCCCTTGGTTCCTTTGCCGTGCAATAGCTCCAGTATTGTCACAGAACATGCTTATTGGGTAAGCCATGTTCGGAAACCACACCAAGTTCAATTACGAACTTTCGCATCCAAACAGCCTCCTCGCTGCTTCCGAAGCAGCATGTTCAGCTTGTCGTGGAGTCAGCTGTGGTTGTCTGTTTGGAACTTTTCCAACTAACAGCACCTCATTAATATAAAAATGTACCCTGACGTAGACTTTCTATCATCAATATCTGATTGGAAATCAGAATTGAGTATCCTTGAATGTTTAACTCGGAACATCCATAACTCAGATCCTTAGTTTTTCTCAAGTACTTAAGGATCGATTTTACAACCGACCAATGTTTCTCCCCTGGGTTGACTGATATCTGCTCGTAACACTTACAGCATAAGCTATATCAGTCTGTACATAGCATCCGTACATTAAGCTACCTACGGCAGACGCATAAGGCACATTACGCATCCGCTGCCGCTCTTCATCGGTCTTGGACCCATCTCCTTAGAAAGATGAAGACCGTGAGTGAAGGGCAAAAGACCTCTCTTAGAGTTCTCCATGCTAAATCTTTTTAGCATTTTCTCTATGTACAATTTTTGGGATAATCCAATTACCCTTTTCGTTCTATCTCTATAGAACGAATGCCAAGGACATATGTCGCTTCTCCTAAGTCTTTCATCGAGAAGGTTTTGGACAACCAAACCTTAACCTCTGTCATCATGCCTATATCATTTCCCATCAAAAGTATGTCATACATATAATATAGAAACGTGATGGCATGATCTTTAACCCATTTGTATACGCAGGGCTCATCCGGATTCTTGACAAAACCAAACGATTTGATATGTCGTCAAATCGAATGTTCCAGCTTCTTGAAGCTTGCTTCAATCCAAAATGGATTGATGCAATTTGCATACCTTATGTTTTTCAGTAGAGGATACAAAACCTATCGGTTGTTCCATGTAGTGTTTTCCTCAATAAACCCATTGAGGACAGCTGTTTTGACATCCATCTGCCAAATATAATCATGGTATGCTGCGATGGCTAGCATTATACGGATGGATTTAACATAGCTACAGGCGAGAAGGTTTCCTCATAATCCAATCCTTGTTTCTGAGTATAACCTTTCGCCACCAGTCGAGCTTTGAAGGTCTCTACCTCCCCATCCTTGCCAACTTTTCTCTTGTAGACCCATTTACAACCTATAGGAACTATTCCCTCAGGTGGATCCACAAGCGACCATACTTGATTGGCATGCATTGATTCTATCTCAGAATCCATTGCTTCCAGCCATTTTCCTAATCTCTATCCAGTATTGCTTTTCGTAGCTTCTAGGATCATCACCATGATCATCTACTCCCACTAAGTAGAATTCAAAATCTTGCTCATGTAGGAACCCATATCTCTCGGAGGTTTCGACATCTAGAAGACTTCGTACTGGAACCATAGTATCTGATACTGAGGTTCGCTGAGTGGAGTTCCATCTTCAGCAATCTCTGTTCTTGGCTCTTCGAACTCTTCCTTAAGTTCAATATTTCTTCCAACGCCGCCTTCCTCCAAGAACTCGTTCTCGAGGAAGCGTGCATTTCTACTGATCCAAACTCTTTGATCACTTGGGAAGTAAAAGTAATATCCTAAACTATCTTTAGGATATCCAATGAACCGACTCTTCTCGGATTTAACATCCAGCTTATAGATTTAACCAATTTAACATAAGCTGGGCAGCCCAAATCTTCATATAATTCAGACTTGGACGTTTTCCATACCATATCTCATACGGTGTTTTCTAGAAGTTTTAGACGGGACCCTGTTAAGGATGTGCACAGCGGTCTGGAGGCGTACCCCTACAGAGACATTGGTAAGTTGTAAAACTCACCATCGATCGTACCATATCCAATAAGGTACGATTTCTCCTTTCAGACACTCCACTAGGCTGGGGTGTATAAGAGGAGTCAATTGTGAGATGATCCCATTTTTTTAAGAACTCTTGAAACTATGTACTCAAGTATTCACCCCACGATCTAATCGTAGTATTTTAATACTCTTCCAGTTTGATTTTCTACTTCATTCTTGAATTCTCTGAATTTTTCAAAGGATTCGATTTGTATTATTTAAATACAAAACTATCGTGACATATCATCTGTAAAGGTAATGAGTATTCAAATCCTCCCCTAGCTAAAGTACTAAATGGTCCAACCACATCTGTATGTATGAGTTCTAAAAGTTCTTTAGCTCGCTGTCCTTACTCTAAAGGGAGACTTGGTCATCTTCCTGGAGACATGATTCACAGGTTGGATAGGGTTCAGAAACCCAATGAGTTTAGGATCCCACTTTCTCCAAGCTGTATTAATCTTCTCTCTCCTATATGACCCAATCTATGATGCCATAGAATTTTAGGATTTGATTCAGATCGAGTTCTTTTATTAGAAATGGTATTGATTGAAGCATAGTCATTCAATTCTAAGATATACAAACCATTTGTATTCACAGCTTTACCAACTAAAACATTTCCAAAATGTATTGAACAATCATTTCCATTAAACAGTACATAATAACCTGCTTTACACAAAGCAGAAATAGAAATGATTTTTTCTAGTGGCTTTTTAAAGTACAATACTTTAAACAAATTCAAAACATGTCCTGAAGGTAGTCTTAGTGGGCAAGTCCCCATGGCCTCAGCTGCAACTCGTGCCCCATTTGCCATCTCAAAATGACTCGCCCTTTGTCACCTCAGAACTATTCTGAAGTACCTGCAAGACATACAAACAGTGATGTTGCTGCTGAATCTAATATCCAGGAATGACTATCTGAATTAACACTTAATTCATATTCAATCATAAGACATTGGTTCGTACCTGCTTTTCCTTTGCCTTTCTTCAGACTGTTCATATTGAGGACGTTCCTCTTCCAGTGTCCATCTTTTCCACAGTGGAAACATTTTCCCTTTGCATCGGCCTTCTCTGCCTTTGCCACTGGCTTCTTGAAGCTCTTATTCTTGGGTCCAACTTTTGGACCTCTCTTTGGTAGCACTTTGGGCTTTTTATTGGCCCTGCTAGTGGAGGCGGCAAAGACATCCTTATGTCCTTTCCCTTTCACATTTGTCTGTGAAATTCTTTAAGCTCATTTAGCAGTTCAGAGAGGTTTCTCTCAATCCTATTGAGATTGTAGTAGTTATAAACGGTTTATAACTTGGAGAAAGGGATTGTAGAATCAAATTCACTTTGAGGCGGTCTGGCATGACACCCCATATCCATCTAGTCGATCTAATCCATTGATCATTTTAAGAGTATGATCAGCTGGAGGTTCCCCTTCCCTAACTTCATGCTAAGAGGGATGCACACAATTCATACCACCACTCTTGGATTTTCGCTATACAACTCTTGTAGAGCTTGAGGAATATCATAAGCATTTGAAACCTCTTCATGCTTAGTTGAAGTTCTCTATTCATGGAGGCTAACATGTAATTTTTAGCCCTCCTACTATCCTCTCTCCATTTTCAAGAGCATCAAGCTCAGCTTGTGGAGCATCCGGTCCAATATCAAGTGGAAGAGGTGCTTCTAGGACATAAGCAATTCTTTCAAAATCTAGAACAATTCTAAGATTTCTTAGCCAATCTTGGTTGGGTCCGGTTAACATGTTATTGTCCATTATCCTTAGGAGAACATGTTGGCCATTTTTCGATTATTTATCACAAAGATGAAACTGCAAAGAAAAGTAATTTTATTAGTGTTTGTAATCTTTTAAACCTTTTAATGCATAATCAAATTAGCTCCCACTATTTTATTCGAGTCCTACACTCCCTTAAATAGGATCCGAAATTTTCGTTGATTAATTTCTTAGTGGGGATCAATTTCTTATCAAATTCAATTAACCTCACATAATAGAATTCTGGTTAATTAAGTCTAATAAGTAGGAAACTCTTTTCCTTTTATATCACTATATAAGGTTTGATTCATTCCTTGTCTTAGTTGCGGATCCACATAATAGAATTCTTGGTACCCTAGGCTAGTTAAATCCGAACCATTGTGCTTTCTTAGGATGGCATTTTCATCATGTCCTCCATAATAGAATTCTTGGTCAAGATGAAAATATCCATCCAAGAACAAGATCAACTTAATTCTATGATATAAAGATTGTATCCCTCACATAATAGAAATCTTGGGATATTAAAATTATATCAAAGAATTTAGTTATCCCACAAGGGAGACTTGGATTTATAATTTTAAATTGGGGAGATTTAGGTTTAACCTTTAGTTAATTCATTTTAGTATGCCATGTTTAATTATCCATTCATACATATCAATATATGCATAAATTAAAGCATGTGGTTTGACCATGGGGCTTTTCGAAAATACATCCTAAAGACAACTATTTACCCTAATACTATATCTTCGATTGGATCATCATCCGGATGTTCTTCGGTTCCCGTCTAGCCGATTCTACATATGGATCTTAGGCACGCAGGCCGATTAAAATAAATAAATAAAATTTAATTATTACAAGCATTTAATAAAGAATATACAAACACTTTTGAATATTTTGAAAACCAAATGGCGCCCATGATCAACCCTCTAATCTAATATTCATTCATCACATAAATAAATATTAAACATTCATACCAAATATAATAAACAATTATTTAAAGGCATGAATATAAATATTATAATATATCTCATATATAATAGATATTATATTTATTCATGTGGTAATTTAATTATAACTTTGGGCCATGCAACAATTACACATTTATAGGAATCATTACACAAACACTTTTGTTCTATTCCCCCAAAGATATACTATTTAATTGTTAGCATCATTTCAATACTTTTCAAAAAAGTCATGCATGGCATAGATAAGTGGGTTTTATTACTCCAAGAGTAATATTTATGACACAAGTTACTTTAACTAAAGTATACTTTTTATGACATATTTATCTTTTCAAAGACAATCATGCCATCTTGCATCATCATTTTTGAAACCATTCAAACAACCAAATTATTACATTTCAAAAATATAAAATTTATGCCATGCAATGATGCATATAAGATAATTTAATCAAATTAAACATCCTACATTAAATTTACCACAATCATATATAATATCATAATTCATCATATGAATGAATAATCCATAACTTTATGCTAACATCAAATTCCACCACTAAACACTTGCAACATTTGCATACACTTCATGCAAAAATATACTTAATCAAATTAAAGATACACATTTAGCATGTCAAGCATAAACCATTATCAAAGTAAGGATGAAAACATGCATGAACATTTTTCTAAATGAATCATATGCAACATTTCCTAAAACATCATTCATCAATACATGAATGAAATGACATTTTTATGGCAAAACTAGTCATGGCCGAATGACATAATGCATGCATGTAGTTTTCACACATTTCATGCAATAATCATCATCCAACATGCTTTAAATCATATTAGAGAAGAAGAAAAACATGTTTTCCAAAGATCAAGAGATGGCCGAGACATACACATGCATCAAACATGCTTATCATCAAACAACTCATCCAATACTAAGGCATGCTCATTATAACCATTATCATCATTCAAACATATAAGAATGAGAAGAAGAATGAACTATACCTCGATCTATGTATGGCCGAGACATGCATGTAAAGACTACTATGAAAAAAACATTTTTGAACCATATCACTAACATGCAAACTCAACCAAGTTTGATGAACATATGAACACATGGAAAATGCCATTTTAGCTTATAAATTCGACATGCAAGGAGCTTTTAGCTCTGATCCATTTGAAAGATCAGCATAGCAAGAGGGTGGAGATGGAGAATGAAAGCATGGATTAAAAAAAAACGGTTTACATGCAAAGCTTGGATATGAGATATACCTACCCTTTGCTTTGGATTGATGAAGATTAGCTTCAAAAGGATGAAACCTCTACACTTTAAACCACACCTTGAGAGGTTTATAGAGTGGTCGTGGCTTTTAGAGAGAGTTTTGGTTTTGTTTTGAGTGAACAAGTGTGTTATGAACAAAAAAGCAACCTTTTGCATTATATATTACTTGGGCAATTTTGCAATTTTATTTTTCACTTAAAAGCCCAATAAAATCTTATTTATAAAGGGACCCCATGAATTTATATGCTACCCTTTGAATAATCAATATTATTCAAGGGCCCATGTAAACTAAACTAGTTTACAATGACAACCCATAAAGTTACCCTTTTACCCTTTAACTATTAAAGGTTATTTTTGTTCATCTCATTAATCTTAACACTTTAAGATTTAATCTTAACACTTTAAGATATAATAAAAAATTAATAATTAATTATTGCTTGACCATTTAATCCTTAAAATGTCACAAATAGTTTTCTATGTAACTATTACCGTAGAAATCCCGTTATTAGCCTGGAAGGTGCTAGCCCTCTTCGATAATCATTTCTCTCTCTCATCTTCTCTAACTTCTCAAGGCTATTGGTGTGACATGTAGGCCACCGTGGATTAGCCGTGGGTCGGTTCTGGATGAATCCGAAAACCTGTCGGAGGCCCAACGCTATGGTAAACATCTAGCAATGTGCCATAGTCCCTAAACCATGATGAAGAAATACTTCATCGAACCCATTTCAGATCATACGTACATGCAGGTAAAGTCTCCATTGAGATATCTAATCGAGTATGGATTCATGGAACGTCAAAATCCTAAACTCGACTTCTACCGAATTATCGATCAATATGTCCGAAACTTGTCATCACAAACTTACTTTTGATGACTAATAATAGACTCTGGCCAGAGATTTGTTTTCGCTTTTCGAGTTCGTCTAGGAACTCGAATCGGATGGAGTCAGACGATACTCCTGATCCATATTTCCGAGTCAATGGATCCCCTCTTGACCATCGTTCGTTTCCGCATATGAACAACGCATGACCAAATAGGCTTTATTGTACGAAACATGATTAGTCTCGTACTTATACACCGTATGAACCATACGCATCCATATCGGATCCGACTACAATGTCTCAGGTCAAAGGACTACATCGTGCACTGATATAACCAAACGATAAATCATTGACTACATGCTTTTCCAAGTGATTTGTCGTTATTCGGTCACGTTCGAAAAACAGTTCACCAACCGTTAATCCATACCAATGCCCCAGTGACATGACTATCATCGTCATCCGTACTTATATCAACTCATGATATCTTTCGGAAGCATCCGGTATGCCTACTGTGCAATATAGTTGCCCAAATTTATATTGCTTCCGTAGGGAACCCTTTTCGATAATTCATTTACCTATTAAATGAATCATCTGGACAATTCATATACATACTTTATTTTAAATGCATGACTGAATAAAGGAAGCAATTTACATATATGAATTGAAGAACTCTTTCTTCTATTATTTATGATATATATAGATACAAGACAAAATGCTCTGAAACCGACAACACGAATGGTTTCTAGGGCATACACTAATGTACACTAACAGAAACAAACTCCCTAAAACCTAGAGGAAACTCTAATAGAATGTCATAAGCGTCTCGTCACTGGTCAACTACCGGAAGACTAACGCCATTTACCAACCAAGGGCAATAAGAAAATAAAAGCAAAGAATGATTCTTAATTACCTCTCGGAATATGAAAATGGCTCCTTCTGCTTCAGGTATCAGAAACACACTGGCTTAGAAGGCAAAAATTCCAAGCTTGCGAAAGTCTCTTGCTCTCTCTGAAAAAGACGAGTGTGGTGACATTGCCTGAGATGGGTCTAAGTTTTTATAGCAAAGGAAACGACACTTGATTTTCTTGAAATCAAAACGATGTTTGAGCAGAAAAATGTCTCACTGTTGATCACGACCACGTGTCACAGATTAGTGAGAAAGAATAAGCGTCACGATTACAAAAAACCAAACCGTCATCCTTTTCCATTGAAAAACTCAAGCGACGCACTCTCTCCCTCAACATTAATTGCGCCCCAATTTGCATTTAATGCTCTGATAGGGGGTGTCGTTTCAGTATGTTATGCATTTAATGTTCTGATAAAGGGTATCGTGTCAGCATACCACGCATTTAATGCGCCTGGTTGGCACTTATTACACACATGACACGTCTATCAGAGCAGAGGCTGTTTCATTAAATGCATCCATATTGAAAGTGCAACAGGTAACGCTTGACGAAGTCAGGTCGCTCATCCTTAACAAGCGATATATGACCATGCGAGTTCATGTTCACAAAAAGCGATATCCCAACCTATTTTGAAATAGGTCGGAATCACCAGAATTTCCCAAAAGCATCCAGTCACGGCATGAATTATAGTTTCCAAGGTTCAATCCTTAACCTTAAAAACTAGGGGACTTCTGTTATGCCTAAAGAATGCAGGGCTGACGTAAGGACCAATCAGCATGCAAAAGTCAGAGCATGGGTATACCTGTAGCTGAGTCACGTGAGGAAAGGAGCAGCATGCTCCTGTCAGTGCAGTGGGTGCGTGCCAGACCAGCCAGGAGTTGGAAAGCTTCCACATGTCCAAATTCCTATGCCAAATCGCGTAAATCACTCTGGAAGGTGGGCAATGGGACGTAAAGGAAGATTTGTACAGATAATCCCACCAACTCACAGATTCAGTAATGATAACCTTAGTCCGTCCCACTATAGATTAAGGGCTCCTCTCTCATTTGGGGGATTCGATTATTCTACTTTTGATTAGCTATTCTCTTTCAAGAATATATAGCATTCTCTCTCTTGTACTATCATTTGTAGGTCAGTCCGCTAACGCGACCTGACCTCTATCATTAATACAAACATCAGTAGACGTAGAAATTGCTTCCTTAGCATCCGAACCACTTTAAAAGCTGTTCCCATTGCATTTACTCTCATTTTCTCTTACATTCACGTGTGCCTTTTAAGCCAGCTCAGCATTTCACACGTGCGTTTCGTTGGTGTCAAAATCACGCATCAACACACTTGATGAAACTTGAAGTCATATGCATGTGCGTATATATGAATAATTAAAAGCATTGGTTCAATTAAGAAAGCATAAGATTAAAGAGATTTAAATTAGTTACCACATGGAACTTTGTACCCTTGTTGTCTAAGTAACTGAAATCGAAGAGCAATACTGCTGAGATTGCTGCCATCGTTGTAGTAATTATGATAAATTTCTTCTAATGCATCTTCTACCTCTTTCTCAAAATGATAGGCCACTCCTAAGCGCTGGATATCATCGATCAAGCACAATTTCTGGAAATCCTTATTTGTCGTTGAGATTAAAATCCTCCTTGTTTCTTGTTTGAGTCCTTGGTGCTCTCGTCGAGTTGCAGGATCAACCGTCTAGACAAAATTTTGATACACAAATTAATTAATAAACAACAGTGTATGACAAAATTTTGATACACAAATTAATTAATAAACAACAGTGTACATCATAAAACGAAGAAGAGGAGTACTAATTAATTAAGAAGTGAAAGATGAAAACAGTCACGTAGCATGAAACAATTATGTATACAAGATTAGATATATATTATAGAGTCAGAAGGAAATGAGAGAAACTGATCCCGCCAAATGCTGGGATGAAATCTAGCTCTGGGACGGTTAACGTTGGCAGTTGTAGTAATAAGGGCTGAAGCAGGAACAGACATATCTTGTTCTCTTGTTGGGCGAACAGGGCTATAGTTTAACGCCTTTTTGGTATATTTTTTGTCTCAATGGCCTGTGTGATCAAAGAGTCGTGTTTCGGCATCTATATAAATTTGAAAATTACTGTAGTCATAGTATCAGCAAAACTATGCCAGGCCCGGTGAAGCTTTATTATCTGCGAAATCTGTGCTTTTGAAAATTTTAATCTTTTAAACAGCAAAAACGTTTGTATTTGCTGTATTTGGAAGGAAAAGAACAAAATTTTCAATTAAAGTGATTTTTTTTTTTTTTTTTTGGAGTCAATTTACTAGGTTATATCAATTTAAATTATTTATACTCATCCATGATTATCTATGAATTATAATCTAATAATTTAAAAGATATTGAAGTGGCGTAAAAAATAACTGTTTTAAACTTCTTTACTAAAACTATTTGATTGTAATTAATAGATCAATAGTGAAAAGAATTGTGTCAACATTTAAGTTAAGAAATTAAATTTATATAGTCTTAATTTTCTGTCTAGAAACAGGTTTCTAGATTATACTTTAAATGGCTAAAGTTGATAATAATTTCCATAATTTTCATAAGCATCATGAATTTTTTATTTACAAGTGGTTACCATAATCACACAAAATCTATTTAACGGAATAAAATACATGGGGCACTGGGACCGTGGAACTACACAAATGAAAAACATTGATGTATTATTGAATAATTATCAACAATAAATTAAATGTTAGTTCCTGGACATTTTAGTTTCAGACGGGCTGAGAATTGAGATTAGTGCAAGAACAGTTGGCAATATGACTTTAAAACATAAACACCCTTCAAGATTAGTGTAACTGACAATTAAATCCAGATGTTTAAATAAGTGACATTATAAGTCCAATTATTATAATATGGTGATATTTTCATGCAAAAGATAACTGCTGTTAACCTAATTCGTTATCTAACAAACCAATTAAGATGAAAAGACACAAAAACCATTTTATCTTATTTGATTATAAATAAAACTAAACAAAAAAATTAGATATAATAAATATAAAAAAATCCAAAAGTTGTTTTCTAATTAAAAAAAAAATATATATTTCTTTCCATTAAAATTATAATAATAATAAGTATTTAAATCAGGGAAAAAAATTTATTATAAAAGTATTTGACGATATAGCAGTTAAAAATAATGATATGAAAGATGAAAATTATAGATTTTAAAAAATAAAATAAAAAATGTTAAACAAAAGTTATGTATACTTTTTTAGATAAATTATATATTTACTTTGTCCATATTACCGATAATTGATTGTGCTATCACGTGACACAAAAAACATAAACTCCTTTGTTTTGTATCTCATTATTTAGTGAAAGAATTTAAAGTGGGTTTGACTTTTCATCCAATAACGTCTTGTTGAATGAAGGATTACCCCATTTTATAACCCAATTGACTTGAGCGTGCCTAATCGGTGTGAGACTCTAATACTCTCCCTCACAGTCAAGCCCATATGTTGAGTCATGCCTATTGATAGAGGTAGTTATTGACTCCTCACCTGCTAATCAAGCACTCAGTTCAACTGAACCTAAGCTTTGATACTATGATAGAATTTGAGGTGGGTTTAACTCCTCACCCAATAAGACCTTGTTGAATGGAAGGATTACCCCTTTTTATAAACCAAAAGGCTTGAGTATACCTAGTCAGTGTAAGACTCTAATAGTCAGAATCATATAAAATCAATATTGTAATGCTAATAACAAAGGAACTATTATAGCATCTTACTATTCATCGGGAGAGGGGATGCATAGCTTCTGCTTAATGAAGAATACATTTCAAGAAGAGATGGTTTTGTTTGACAGGAGAGAAATGCATCATTCCAATTATCTTTAAAGTAAATTATCGAGTCTTAATTCCATGCTTATAATGGAACAGGATTAATAAGCAGAGAAGCAACAGAATCCTTAAGCACAACGTGAGCATGAGTGTAGCCATCTTCATCCTTGTACATAACATCTATCACACGAGAAAGATTGAGAATTCGGTCAAGGAGAGGCATTGACACCGCAGTTGGGCGAAGGCATTCTTCATTTATATCCTTCCAGGCATCTATCACTTGTTTTTGAAATTCATTGCGTGCTTCTTCTTCGGTTGCACCATGTTGTATCATGAAACACTCAATGCTTGAGGCAACATGGCCTCTCTTTTGTTCAAACTGTATGATAGAAAAACACCTATTGGTTAGTAAGGAATTCAAGAAAAATTCACACCAATATTTGAATAAACTATACTAGTAATGAAATATGTAATTACCTTATGGGAGACCATGTCATCCATGAGTCTGCAGATTACTGAGGAAGCGTTTATCATCTTGGGATTTGTGAATAACCATTCAAAGGCTTCTTTGGTTACAATATTTCCCATTCCCACAAATGATGTTGTGGCTAACATTGAGTAGCCAGAGGTAACTAATGCAACAGTCATGTACTCATCCAGTGATGGTACATAATTTTGATGACACCATTTGGCTTCATAGAAGTAATTTCTAACTAAAGTCTTCATCTAAGAAATCAAAAAATCATCAAAATTTTCAATTAGTAGTATAAGTAAGAATGAATGCCAATTGACTCTGATTTAAACTAATTAGTCAAATGAAATCAAACTCACCGCTTCTTTTGCAAAATGAAGGCGGTATAATCTTCCTTGATCGGCCATGTCTTTCTCAGTTTCACTGTAAACATCAAGGAGAGACCAATAGCACAGTTTCATGTACCCAGGCAGTTGATTCATGGCACCGACATCCCACCTGAAAAAAGAAGATGCAATCTTATATGAATAAATGTAAATTAATAGGATGATTAGAGAGAATGGATATGTATAGGTCAAGAATTGAATAATTACCTTTCAATTGCTTCGGTAAAAAGCTCAAGTTCTTCAATTGTACCATACACATCATAGACATCGTTAATAACAGAAGTCATTGCAATCACTTTGGTTAATATCCTTCTAGCCAGAGGATATTCAGGCTCGAAATACACTCCCACTATCCAAAAGTAGCATTCTATCACTCTGTCTCTTGTAAAAGGTAGCTTATGGGCAAAGTCTAAATCTTTCCACCACCTAAAATAACAATATTAAACAGAAGTCATTAGATAAATTTAGTGAATCTAAAGCTTAAAAATGGTAGAACTGCTGTCATTTTAAAGCTTACTTTGCAATATGACTGAGTTCAATCTGGTGCATCTTTTATAATATGTTAAAATCTAACTTTGCAAAGGCTAATAGAACTTCATTGTGGAAGTGGGAAGCATCTTCTTGAAAGATGCACATGTAATGTCTAGCGTCGATCCTCTGTACGCCCTTGCGAATTGGACGATTTAAGGCATGCTTAACTTGAGCTGCAACTGGAGGGCTAAGTTGGGCTGCAATGGACTCAAGGTGAGCGGTAGTGAATGTGAAGGTTAGGGATTTGAGAGCAAAAACAGAGAGAAAAGAGAGATTAGAACTTTTCTTAATATTTCGATAAAGTGAACAGTGTTACAAGTTAGCTTTAATAGCTGATTATTTCAACATAAAAAAACGACGACACTTTAACCTTTCTTAAACGTCACCGTTTGTCTAACAGCTCCAGTCAAGCTAAACTTTACTCTCTACTTGCAGTTTCAGCTTGGACAAATACCGTTTGTCCAATAGCCCCTGTCAAGCTAAACTGCATTTACATTTTCATCTTTCATCTTGATAAAATGTGTCTTAACAGCCCCCGTCAAATAAAACTTGTCACTAAGACCAACACCTCATAACAAGATACCAACACCTCATAACAAGATGATCAGTTATTTGCAAACTGCACTTTCATACAATTTCTTATTTTCACAGCTTCACTTGTGCACTTTCATACAACTTTCACATCTGCTCAGCTACAAGTCAATTGAGATTAACTTGCCGATCACTTGCCAATTTCTGCTTCATAACAGCACAACTGTGATTTCACAGTTTCACACAATTTCACAACTTCACAGCAACACTTTTTCATACAGTTTAACATCTGTTCAACAACAATCTGCAATTTCTTTGCAATTTCAACAACAAACTTCTCAACAACAATGTGCAATTATTATTATTATTATTATTATTATTATTATTATTATTTTGTTTTTGTTTTTGTTTTTTGGCAATTTCAACAACAAATTGCAATTTCTCATTTTCACAGTTTCACTTCTGCACTTTCATATAACTTCACATTTCACAACTTGACATTTACACTGTGATACAGCTTTACATCTGCTCTACTGCAGATTTCTTCACAAATGAAATTTCAGCGACTCAATAAGCCAAAAAATTACTTAACCAAAGTAACTGCAAAACTCCAACTGCATAGCAAAAGTTATAACTGCAACTGCAACTTTCACAGCAAGTCAACTTAACACAAGCAATCTTCATCTTCAGAACTACCAACCTTCATCTTCAAAATTACTTAGCCAAAAACAACTTGATCAACTAATGTTGCTTGTACCTTTATCAATAACATTCTTTAATATCTCAGTCTTACAACTTCACAGCTGCATTTTCATACAACTGTACATTTTTCAGCTTGACATCTACACGTTTAAATTGCTTCACATCTGCTCAATCGACAGATTTCTTCACAAAAAACAGAAAAACTGCAATTTCTCAACTGACTACAAAAAAAAAAAAAAAAACAAAAAAAAAAAAACAAAAAAAAAAAAAAACCTCAACCAAAAACAACTGCAAAATTTCAACTATATAGCAAAATTATAACTGCAACAGCAACTTTCACAACTCAAGAACTCAACACCAGCAATCTTCATCTTCATAACTACCAACCCTAAATTACTCAGTCAAAGCAACTTAATCAAACAATGGTGCTTGTACCTTGATCAACAACATTCAATTTCTGCTTTAAAGTAAGAAATTGAGAAATGGACAAAGCTTTTGTTAAAATATCTGCAATTTGTAACTTGGAGGGAACATATTGAACTACAAATTTCTTGGCTAGAACTTGTTCACGGATATAATGCGCATGACTCTCAATATGCTTTGTCCGGGCATGAAAAATTGGATTTGCTGCCAAGGCCCCTACACTAACATTATCACACCAAACAACTGGAGATTTGCCAAATGTTAGACCCAATTCAGAAAATAAACTTTGTAACCAAGCTACTTCAGTAAGTGTTTGTGCCAATGCCCTATATTCTGCTTTAGTGGATGACAAGGCAACCACTCTCTGTTTTTTAGAGCTCCATTGAATCAAATTAGGCCCCAAAAATACACAATATCCACTGGTGGATTTCCTATCTGCAATACTACTACCCCAGTCTGCATCAGCATAACATTCTATGTTTAAACTAGCTGCTGGTCTAAAGAGCAAACCTTGGCTGATAGTACCTTTAGGATGCCTTAAAATTCTCTTACATGCTTGCCATTGCAGGTCACTGGGAGCTTGAAGGAATTGACTGAAAAACTAATATCAGGTCTAGTAAGAAGCAAATATTGCAAAGCTCCTACAGTGCTTCGAAACAGACTAGGATTGTCAAACAGTGGACTATCTTCAGGAAACAATTTAGTACCAAAGGCCATGGGAGTAGAACAAGGATTGGCCTTAAGCATTTTGGTTTTAAGCAACAAATCAGTAGCGTATTTAGTTTGCTTTAGATGAATCCCAGCTGCATTTCTAGTGACCTCAAGACCCAGGAAGTAATGTAAGGAACCAAGTGTTTTCAAAGCAAATTTATCATTCAGCTCTTTCACCAATTGATGAACAAAATCAATGTTTGATCCAGTAAGAAGAATATCATCAACATGTATTAAGACATATGTAACCTGATGATTTTCCTTATGCACAAAGAGACTAGAATCAGATACTGAATTATGAAAACCTTTACTGATCAGAGCTGCTTTTAACTTGTCAAACGAGGTTCTAGGAGCTTGTTTAAGACCATACAAGGCCTTATTCAGCTTGCAAACATGAGAAACTCTATGCTGATCAACAAAACCTGAAGGCTGTTCCATATATACAACTTCATTAAGCTCACCATTCAAGAAAGCATTATTGACATCCACTTGTTGTATATCCCAATTGTATTTGGCAGCAATGGTAAAAATAATCCTAATGGTTGAGGGTTTTATGACTGGACTAAAAGTCTCAAAATAATCCAATCCAGCAGTTTGTTGGAAACCCTTTGCAACTAATCTTGCTTTATACTTTTGAAAGGTGCCATCAGCATGATATTTGACTCTAAAAACCCATTTATTTCCCACAACATGCATATCTAAGGTAAAGGGAACAAGAGTCTAGGTATTATTGGCAATTAAAGCATCATATTCAATCTGCATGGCTTGTTTCCATTCTAGCAAGCTAAGAGCTTCAGAAACTGATGCTGGTTCAGACATAGGAGAACTAACAGCTGTAAAAACTATAGGACAAGACGCTTTGCTCTTTGTTTTTGCTCTTGTTATCATGGGGTGCACATTACAAACAGAATCTGACGTTTCAGTTTTATCAGCATACTGAGATAGACACAGATCAACCTCAATAGAGCAAATGGGAATAACCTTGTCTGAAGGAATAGTTTGTGGTGATTGGAGAGATGTAGATGATGATGGATTAATGTTAGATGGAGTATCAATTGTAGAAGGTGTAGAAGAGAGTGTGGGTGAGTGAGATGAAGATAATATAGGTGATATGGCAGATTGTTTTTGGGATATGGGAACTGTGTTATGAGAGAAAGGAAATGGAGAAGTTGTAGAGGAATTTTGCTTACCAGTTGCTCTCGAGAACTAAGGTACATAGCACTTTACTGTAAGAGACTTAGAAGAAGCTATAGATCGAAAGAGTAAACTAGAAAATTGTTCAGAAAAACAGGAAGACTGATTTTGGTCTGAAGGAGAAAGTGTGGACAGGTATACTTAAAACCAGTGGAAAAAGGGAAATCGGATTCATTGAATTTAACACTAGGTGTAACAATGATTTTACCATCAGATGTGAGACACTTATAGCTTTTGTGAACTAAACTGTACCCTACAAAGACACATTTTGAAGAATGGAAACTAAATTTATGCCTATTGAAAGTTCTAACAAAAGGAAAACATGCACAACCAAACACTTTCAGTGTTGAATAAATAGGAACTGTCTTAAACAACAATTGATAAGGAGATAGATTATCGGTTACTGGTGAAGGCATTCTATTAATGAGGAACGCAGCAGATTCAAAAGCAAGCCACCAAAAATCTAAGGGCATAGATGCATGAGCTAAGAGAGTAAGGCCTGTTTCAATAATGTGCCTATGTTTTCTTTCACTACGACCATGTTGCTGATGCACATAGGAGCAAGAATATTTGAATTGAATGCCTTCAGTGGTAAGATATGAAACCAGTTGCTTCTACTCACCACCTTGATCAGATTGAAGGCATTTCAATTTATAGTTAAACTGTCTTTCTGCTAGATGATGGAATTTTACAAATATAGATTTGACTCTAGCCTTTGTCCTAAGAGGGAATAACCAGGTGAATCTACTGTAATCATCTATAAAGTGTACATAATACCTAAAACCTTCTGTGGAAATCAATGGAGCAAGTCCCCATATATCACTATGAACAAGTTCAAGAGGTGCACTAGCTCTAGAATATGAAATAGGAAAGGTGTTTTGATGCATTTTCCCTAAATGGCAGGCATCACAAAAGGGAACTAGTAGTTTAGGTTAAGTGATTAGTGAGTCATTTGCTATCATACTTGTTAAAATCTTTTGCAAGTTGCTAAGTGTGGATGTCCTAACCTCATATGCCATAGCATAGCATCATCATTGTGTTTATGAACAACATGAACAGATGTTGGTGAAGTATTATTACTATTAGAGTCAGCTAAGGAGTTATCAGATGCAATGAAATCTTCATTAACACAGGGTGAAACAGAATTATCAGATGCAAGTAAAGCTGTATCAACACAAACAGAAACAGAAACATCATTGTTTTTATTAACACATGATGAATAGGATGAAACAGAATTTTTAGTACAAGATGTAGAGTTATCAGTACAAGGTGTAGTAGCATTCTGCATACTATTTATTTGACCATTTAAACTATCATGTATTACTATAACAACATCTTTATTGATTGCACAAGTATGAGACTCATTTAAAGGTTCAGAAGTCAGGTTGACATTATAGGAACAATTCTGAGGTGAAATCGATGACTTTAAGCAAGAAGGTGAATATGAAGGTAATTTTGGGGAAAGATTCAGTTGATATAAGCCTGCTCTAAGCTCTCCTTGCAGTAAAGTTGCTATGGTGACTTTGTCCTTAACAACGCAGGAAACAACATTAAATTCAACTACAACATTATTGTTTTTAGTGAATTTTGATATGCTAAGTAAGTTTTTGGTTATTCTAGGAACACAAAGAACATGTTTTAAATGTAAGCATTTATTCTGCAAAATACTAGGCAAAGAAGTAAAACCAGTGTGTGTAATGTGGAGGAACTCATCACTGCCTACTTGGAGTTGATTTGATCCATCATAGTCCTTGCTGATGTTTAACTGAGTGAGGTCAGATGTAACATGGTCAGTTGCTCTTGAGTCCATGTACCAGGTAGGATCCTGTGAAGTGGATGATAAAGCTTTATAAACAGACAAACCACTGTTCTAATTCACCATAATGGGTTGAGCTCCATGGTTAGATGAATTGGGAACATGACCATAATCAGTAACAGAATTGGTATTCTGAACAGTTAGAGCAGCAAAATGAGCTTGAACTAATGCTTGAGATGGTACATTTCCAGAACTACCAACATGAGAATAATTCTGTGGAAAGGTAACATGTCCAAAGCCTTGTTGAGATGGAGTAAAAGAATTTGACGAGTTGGATGCTCGATTAAAATTCTGATCCTGATGACTTGGCACATTGAACACACCATAAATTTTATGTGAAATACTAGGATTAGTATAGAAGCTCTGTGGACCAGTGGACTACAGATTACCATTATTGTAAAAATTCTGATAACCAGTGCATTGCATCTGTCCATTATAAGCTGAATTGTACATGTGATAGCACTGTATGGCAATATGTCCAGTCTTATTGCAAACCTGACAAACAGGTTTACCTCTTCCATTAGATCTGCCTCTACCTCTTCCAAAATTATTGAAATGAGGTCTATAACTTCCAAAGTTGTTTCCAAAACTAGATCTAAAACCACTATTGGTATCAGGATAACCTTGCTGACCAAATTGAGAACTAGAAATGGATTGGCCTATCTGTCCAGTAGCAATAGGGTAGTTGCCATGTAGTTTATGACTTCCTAATGTGTTTAAGGATGGATCAAGACTATGAGACACATTAGCAAAACCAAGGGTGACATGCTGAGTATGATTACTAGGCACAGATGTGGAACTGGTTCTTATTGTAGCTACAGTGTGAGCTGAGCTATTATGAAAGTCTACTAAATTGAACTTGTCCAACCTGATTTCGTACTTCTGCAACAGAAATTGAGCTTCTTGCGAGGACACTAAGTCAGTTCTAGATTCTATTCTTGAGGTGAGGTTTACAACAACAGCGTCATATTATGGACCTAGTCCATCTAAGATATAATGGAGCAAATCTTCCTTAGAAATAATTTGTCCACTAGCTGACAAACTATCAGAAATTCCTTTCATCTTTCTAACATATTCACTTATACTAAGATTGTCTTTGCTAGTATTCTGAAGTAAATTCTTTAAATGTAAAGCCCTAGCTTTGGAATCTGTGATGAATTCTTTTTCAAGAACAAGCCAAATTTCAGTGGAATACTGACATTTAGAAATAGTTTTAAACATATTCTCAAATATCGACGCTAACAACCAGCTCACAAGAAACTTATCAGTTCGTTTCCATAGAGTGTAAGCTGGATTGATCTTTCTTTAGAAAAAAACTAAACATTTTGACCATCAGCTATATCTTTAGAACTATCGAAATTGCTAGGAATTAAAGGAGTTGGATAGGGAACTAAACCTGTTAGATGATCTTCCAATTCATGAGCTCCTACTGCAAAAAGTACTTGAGAACACCAGAATTTGTAATTGTCTAAAGTAAGCTTTGGATTAATAACTTGGAGACTAGAGGAAATAGCTGAGGAAGTGAGATTAAAAGAATTGTTGACAGAGTTGTGAAACATTCTGTCAATGTTGTCGGTTGAATTAGAGCTATCAAATTTTTCCGCCATTGACGTTAGTCAAGGAAGCTCTGATACCATGTGAAGGTTAGGGATTTGAGAGCAAAAACAGAGAGAAAAGAGGGATTAGAACTTTTCTTAATATTTCAATAAAGTGAACAGTGTTACAAGTCAGCTTTAATTGCTGATTATTTCAACAAAAAAAAACGACAACACTTTAACCTTTCTTAAACGTCACTGTTTGTCTAACAGCTCCAGTCAAGCTAAACTCTATTCTCTACTTGCAGTTTCAACTTGGACAAATACTGTTTGTCTAAGAGCCCCAGTCAAGCTAAATTGCATTTACAGTTTCATCTTTCATCTTGATAAAATGTGTCTTAACAATGAAAGTGAGCGCTTAATCGAATATATTCTCTCCATGCACCTTGAGATGTGTGGCTTCATACAAACTTAACATTCCTCGAACATCTTTTTCAAGAGATGCCTTGAACTTCCCATTGCTGTCCTTGAACTTGTTGAAAATGTCTATTTCACCCCATCACACATGATACTTAAACGATGAAATTAAAAGGTGTAGTTAAATTAAGAACAATAAGAGGAAGAGGTTCGAGAAAGAACATATACCACAAGAAATGTTATAACCATTTTGTCTTAACAATCGGAATTCAAGAGAGGTTGAATATAAGTCATCTCTGAGATCACTGTCTTGGTGAGTCTTGTAGACTTTTGCTAGTATTTCATCAACCTCAGTTTCAAAATGATAAGACGCGCCTAACCTTTGGATTGCATCAATCAAGTCAAGTTTCTCTGCAAGCTTTTTCACGTTAGCAATTATCAATTTTCTAATTTCTTCCTTTAGTTCTAGTAGCCTTGCATAATGATCAGTTTCCTAAAACAAAAAAGTTAGAGAAAATTAAAGCCATATTTAAGAGCTAGGATAGAAAATTATATTTCAGAAAGTGCAAAATATACATTGGCTTGAACTCATACACATGCGGAGTGTGCATGTTTTAGATTAAGAGTACTTTTCAAAAATGTTTTCTCTTTAGTTTTTACAGAAAACATTTTTGGACAAACACATCCTAATTAAATTAAAAGAACCATTAATTTTACCATGGACTCAGTAGCATATGAGAGGAAATGATCCCCCCAAATGCTAGGATGAAAATTAGCTGAGCGACGATTAGTTTCTTCCTTTGTAGTATTTTCAACTGAAATAGCAGCAGCTGAAACTATTGAAAGAGACATAATTCTAAAGTTTCTTTTTCTGGTTGAACAAAAAACAAGAAAAGATCGATGTAGATTGTTTTGGAAAGCTTCTTGTGCTTCAAGGCCAGTGTGAATCATAGCGTCTTCACAAATATGTATTTGTAGACAACCTGAGAGATATAGAGTAATACTACACATGAAAAAAAATTATTTTTCTTAAATATGTCCTTATCAGAGACATTAATTGATTTAACAAATACATGTTGGGAATTCTGTTCTGGGACGAAACTTAAATCATTTACCTATTCATGCAATTTCATTTGTGTGTTACATTAGAATGGAAAAATATTAATAAAAGTAGATTAAAACTAATCTCGGTTTCTGACCAACATGACAAACAGATAAAATATTACTTCAAAGGCAATCAACTTGTTCATGCAAGGCACACATTCAACTTTTGGCTTCTTTATGCCTTAGACTTTATTAACTCATCTTCTAAAACTATTATTTTTTGATAATTTGGGAATCCGTTCTCATTTTCGTAATGCCCCAAAAATTCAGAATGTTATTTGGTATCCTCCTATAAGACCTTGGATCAAAGTTAATACCAATGGACTATTCAAAGTCAATCTCGACCTTGCAATTCCTCTAGGTCACGAGACTTCACTCTACAGTGAGATTTACGCTATTATTTAGGCTATTGAAATTGCCTCACTTCATTTTCTAGAAAGGACTCTTCAGCCGCTTTGTCTCACTTCATCATCTCATCTTCCACCTTGGACTGTGCATAATAGTTAATAGATGGTTTAATTACCTACATCTCTTGAGCAAAATCACTTTCCATCACAAACATATCTTTTGTAAAGGGAATTTTGTTGTTGACAAACTTACAAATATGGTCTTACAATGTTAGGACTGGACTTGGTGGAACTTTGCCCCTATTGAGATCATGGGCATCCTGCATCATCAAACTCGGGGTCTTCCTAATTATCGGTTCGTTTAACTTTTAGCTTAAGAATTTTCTCATTCATACACCATGCCACCTCTTGGCTTCTTATTACTTACCTTCCTATTTTACATCTTATTTGGTGTTGTGAAACCTTAAAAGAGGAGTGGAGAGTTCTGGAGAGAGTTTCAAAGAATACTCAAGCAAAGAGTATTTTCATTTCTTAAGTGATTGTATTACAGATGCAACAACTCACCTTTTATACTTGTAAAGAGCTGAAGCAGATGACTATTTTACAACAATATTCATAAGAGTAACGACATCGTGTAAGAGAAATAGAGTAAACAGGGGACAAATTACAAAGAGACCATATATTTTCATACTAAAGCTGACTGACATTCCCCCGTAAACCAAGCCACGGGTTTAATCAAAGACTGACTAACATTCCCCCCCAGACTAAGCCGCTGGTTTATTCCAATTAACTGCTCACGTTTCTTTTACTTGCTTCATCATTCTTTAAAACAAAAAACTCATAAGCATTCTCTGATCTGAACTGAACTGAACTGATCTGAACTAAGCTCAGAGCTCATAAGCATTCTCTGATCTGAATTGAACTGATCTAAACTAAACTCAAAGCTCATAAGCATTCTCTAATCTTAACTGAACTGATCTGAACTAAACTCAAGTTTTAGCGTAAAGACTGCAAATATGCAAACTACATAGATCACTATTGCAGTGTGAAATACTTGTGATACGGCTGGTAGTAAGAGGTGTTCTGAGATCAGTGAGTTGATCTTGACATCAATTTCAAACTAGACATCAATTTGAATAGCTTATTAAGATTTCAGATCAATGAATTGTGCCTGATACCAACTTCCAAAGTTGATTAAGTTCTCAAACAAGTAAACTGAACTGAGATCTCTATAGCAACTAAGTTTTCAATTCTACTGCACCCACTGTCAGTTTACTTTTTAACTCCTGAAACTGAGAAATGGAGAGAGCCTTCGTCAAAACATCAGCTATTTGCAACTTAGATGGAACATATTGCACCAGGACTCTCTTGGCTAACACTTGATCTCTTATATAGTGTGCATCTATTTCTATATGCTTTGTTCTAGCATGAAATACTGGATTGGCTACTAAAGCTCCTGCACTCACATTATCGCACCAAATTATGGGAAGGGAGCTTAGTTTCACATCTAATTCAGAGAATAGACTATCCAACCATGCCAATTCAGTTGCTGTTTGTGTTAAAGCCCTATATTTAGCTTCAGTAGATGAGAGTACAACCACTTTTTGCTTGCGGGAACTCCATTGAACTAGATTAGGACCAAGATACACACAATACCTGCTTGTAGATCTTCTATCATCCAAGTTACAACCCCAATCAGCATCGGCATAGCATTCAACACAAAGAGAGGTGGCTGGTTTGAAGATAAGATCATGGAATTTTGTACCTTTGATGTATCTCAACACACGTTTACAAGCCTGCCATTGAAGTTCTGTTGGGGCTTGAAAGAATTGACTTAATTTGTTAACTGTAAAACTAATGTCAGGCCTTGTTAATGTTAAATATTGCAATGCTCCAATGGTGCTTCGATAAAGACTAGGCTCCTTAAACAACTCACTATCTCCAACAAAAAGCTTAGTTCCAACAGCCGTGGGAGTTGGGAAAGGATGAGCATCTTGCATCTTTGTCTTGACAAGTAAATCTGTTATGTATTTGGACTACCTCAAGTGAATTCCTTCATCAGTCCTTATAGCCTCTAAACCCAAGAAATTGGCAACTGATCCCAAGGTTTTCAACGCAAATTGGTTATTTAAATCATGAACCAACTTGGTAATAAAAGAGTTCTTGGATTCGGTAATCAAGATGTCATCTACATAGATGAGTACATACAAAACCTTACTTTCATTCTTGAGAATAAACAAACTAGAATCAGAAACTGAATTTTGGAAACCTTGTTCCATCAAGGCTTGCTTTAATATATCAAACCAGGCCCTTGGAGCTTGTTTAAGGCCATATAATGCTTTATTAAGCTTGCAAACATGTAAAGGACATGTTGAACTCTCAAACCCAACAGGTTGTTGATAATAAATTATATAGTTTTTATTTGATCTTTTTGTCAGATTTTAGGTACTTTCTAGTGCATTTTTACCTGAATTGGTGCTTAATTCTTTACTTTTCGTGTTTCAGGTTAAAATGGACTTTTTGAGCAAATAAAGACAAAATTGGATAGTTTTGACTCAAAAATGAGCGGATCTCAAAAGATAGGAGAGTTCCAGAGCAGGACAAAGCACGATGTAAGCTTGTTCCCAAGGAAGAGAGCCGAGAATCGAAGAATCGAACGAGAAGAGAAGTAGCAGAGTGGCAGTTCTGTAAATTCAGAACTTTGAAGGAGCTTCGCCCCGGCAAAGAAAATGTCTTCGCCGCGGGAAGTAAGCAAGAGACGATTGGGATTTTTTCATTCTCGCCGTGGCAACAGTCAACTTATTCAGTTTTGTAAACGCACAGTTTCATGTGTGCGTGTTTTTGGCTGGGTTTTTGGACTAAGTATAAAAGAAAAACTTAACCTTTTGCCAAAGGAGCTTGAGCTTTTTAGGTTTAGCCGTTTTTACACTTTCTTAGAGTAAAGCTTGGAGTTTTCGGATTGTTTAAAGGAAGATTCAGATTTTGACTAGAAGATCATCTTTTGGGGAGATTCTATCTTTCATTCAGTTTCATTATGTTTAAATTGTGTATTTTTGTTTTTCATTTTTGTAGTATTAATTTAGCTATGAACTAATCTTTATGGGTAGGGTTTTGATTGTAGTTTGGATTCTAAATGGGTTGAGTATTTGATTGTGTTATTTCCATGAATAAGCTTTGGGTGGTGTTACCTGAAATTGAATGCTGTATGTGATGAACATGATGAGATTGAGAAATAATTCATGTTAGGCTTCTTGGGTAAACACCATTATAGATTGGATGCTACAGATAGATTCAAGAATTAATTAAATCAATTAGGATTCGTGCTTAATGAATTAGAATTATTAACCTTCAATTTGTTGGGTGCCCGAGATGGTATGTTAAAATATTAGTGAATTCGATTTACAACCATGCGCATGAATGTGAATATAGTGTAATTTAGGTTTAACCCTAAAAATCCAACGAAGTCAAAACCCTACCCTTTTTGCTTAAATGATATTCCGTGTTTAATCTTGCTTTCTTAATTAAGATTTTATTCTTTGTTTAATTTCATTGTGTTTTTAATTTCAATTTGCTCCCACCAATCCAAGATTTCGATTGCTTCAACTTGATAACGTTAGGAAACTTAGTGCTTTGCTAACAGCCTCGTGGGAACGATATCCTACCCATCACTTATACTTGAGCGACTAGTGCACTGCTAGTTTTGCATGTTGTAAGAAATATGCATCAAGTTTTTGGTGCCGTTGCCGGGGACTGTTTTTTAGTTAACATTAAGTTTTTAAGTTTAGCTAGATTGAAGTGTTAATTTTTGTTTTAATTTTCATTAGAGTGTGATTCACTTTCTTTCACTTGTGTTCGTTCAGTTATGCGAAGAGGAAGACGTCAACCAGTGGTCTGTTGACTTGAGCTTGAGAGGACTGTAAGAAGACTTAACAGAGAGAGAAGAGAAAGAGATAATCCTACTGCAAAATCGGAAGAAGTTGTATTGAAATGGTAACAAGAAAACAGGACACTGAGGGAATTTTCAGTTCCATAGGAATGGAAGTGGGTCAAGTATTACTAGACCTACAGTACAAGCAAACAACTTCGAGATCAAGCCGGCAATCATCCAGATGATCCAGCAGTCGGTTAGATTCAATGAGGATTTGAAGGAGGATCCGAATCAGCACATTGCAAATTTCCTGGAAATTTGGACACTTCAAGTCAAATGAGTATCGTGATGATGCTATTAGACTGCGGTTGTTCCCATTTTCATTAGGAGATAAAGCAAAGGGGTGGTTAATGGCATTACACCGGGAACAATAACAAAATGGAATGATTGGACAAAAGTTCCTGACCAAGTTCTTCCTCCCGACGAGTCAGCGAAATTGAGAAAAGATATCACATCATTTTACAAGATGATGTCGAGTCGTTGTACGAGGCTTGGGAGAGATACAAGGAAAAATGAGGAAGTGCCACATCATGGTTTGCCAGTTTGGCTTCAAGTCCAAACATTTTATAATGGTTGATGGGTAATGTGCAAACATGGGGATGCAGCGTCAGGAGGGGCCCTGCAGAAAAGACACAGAGGAAGCTATGAGTTGGTGAGGTTTGGCAAGCAACAATATCAAAGAAGAAGAGAGAGTACAACAAGGAAATCTTCGGGTCTTTATGAAGTTGATGTTTAACATTCAGCCAAACTGCACTTCAAAAAAAGGGAACTATGCAGGTAAATTCTATACAAGAAACAAATGTGAATTTGTGGCAGGAAACATGTGAGCAGCGAGTGTCAAGTTGAAAAACATTTGCACGTCATCTCATCAAAGGAGCAAGTGAACTACTTGGCAGGAAATCAGAGACAACCGAACAATCCATTTAACACATATAATCCGGGTTGGAGAAATCAACCAAATTTGGCTTGGGGAAATCAGAACCAATAAGGTAACCAATGGAACCAGAGACAAGTTCAATAAACAACAGGGGTGACAAAATCAACGGGAGATAAAGAGTGACGAAGTTGGAGGATATGGTCTATAAATTCATGCAAGAGAATACAGGGTTCATGAATGAGACGAGGAAAATTCAGAAAAACAAGGGGTGTCATTCGGAATTTGAGGTACAGATGGGCCAATTGGCCGAGAGAAGCGATGATAGACCCAGGGTTCTCTAACAAGCACACCAGTGACAACACACGTGAACAAGCGAATGCCATAATCTTGAGAAGTGGGACAGTTTTGGAAGAGGTGGGCCACACTACCCAGAGGTGGAGCAACCCGTAAGGGAAGATTCGAAGAGAGAATTGATGAAGAGTCAAATGTGAAGAGAATTCAGGTGATCTGAGGAAAGAGAAAAGAAAGAGGAAGAAAGGCAAAAGAAGAAGGAGAAATTGCCATTCCCCGAGATACCACCAGAATTAGCACATCACACCCACAGTGCCTTTTCCTCAAAGATTGAAGAAGAAGAATCAGGATAAGCAATTTTCAAAGTTCATTGAAATTTTCAAAAAATTGCATATAACATTCCTTTTGCAGATGCATTACAGCAAATGCCAAGTTATGCGAAGTTCCTGAAGGAAATCCTTTCGAACAAAAGGAAGTTAGAAGATGAGGAAACGGTGATGCTCACTGAAGAGTGCAGTGCAATCCTCCAGAAGAAATTACCCCCGAAGCTTAAAGCCAGGGAGTTTTACTATTCCTTGTGTTATAGGGGATATACTTTTGATCATGTTTATGTGATCTAGGGCTAGTATAAATTTGATGCCCTTTTCTGTTTTCAGGAGATTGGGAATTGGTGAAGTGAAGCCAATGTCGTTGCAACTAGCGGATAGACGATAAAGCACCGAGGGGGATAGTAGAAGATGTATTAGTGAAGGTGGGGAAGATATTTTTCCAGCGGACTTTGTGGTGTTGGACATGGAACAGGACATGGAACAGGACAAGGGATTCCTCTCATTTTGGGCCGGCCACTTTTAGCCACGGGGAGAGCACTGATTGATGTGCAAGAAGGAAAGTTGTTGTTAAGGGTTCAAGATGAAACAGTAACTTTCAATGTGTTTGATGCAATGAAGTTTCCATTGGAAGCGGATCATGTTTTTAGTGTGGATGTGGTGGATGAACTTGTTGTGGAGTCCATGGAAAGAAACATCCAGAATTACCTCTAGAAGCGTGTATAGCTAAATCGAAAACAGTAGAGGTAGAAGAATCAACAAGGAACGATTATGCTAGAATGTTAGAAGCACTTCAACCGATTGAGGAGATCAAGGGAGAATTTGGGAGTTTGATTTTGACAAAGAGAGGGCGAAGGAAAATAAGAAGAAGCTCCAAGGCTTGAACTGAAACCTTTACCACCTCACCTCAAATATGTCTATCTAAGAGACTCAGAAACTTTCGGTGAATTAGTGCAGATTGAATGCCTTAGAGGAAAGAGGTTGATTAGAGTGTTGAGGGAACAAAACTGGTGATTGGATGGACCCTTTCGGACATTAGAGGTATCTCGCCCTCATTTTGCATGCATAAGATTCTCATGGAGGATGACATTAAGCCTAGGGTACAACCACAATGGAGATTGAATCCTTCAAAAAGGAAGTGGTGAGAAAGGAGGTGGTGAAACCTTAAATGCGGGTATTATCTATCCGATTTCCGATAGTCCATGGGTGAGCCCGGTACAAGTAGTTCCGAAGAAAGGAGGGATCCATGTTTGAAGAATGAGAGTAAGGGTTGGAGAGTGTGCATTGATTACCGTAAACTGAACGAGGCGACAAGGAAGGATCATTTTCCATTGCCCTTCATGATCAGATGTTGGAGAGGTTGGCAGGACATACCTATTATTGTTCTGGATGGCTATTCAGGATATAACCAAATTGCCATCTCTCGGAGGATCAAGAGAAAATGACCTTCACTTGCCCCTACGGCACCTTTGCTTACCGAAGGATGCCATTTGGGTTATGCAATGCACCAGCAACATTCCAAAGATGCATGATGTCAATCTTTGGAGACATGGTGGAACGATTTATAGAAGTCTCATGGATGACTTCTCAGTTTTGGATCATCATTTGATAATGTCTAACAAATCTGTTCTCTGTTTTGCAGCGATGTAAGGAAACAATTTGGTGCTGAATTGGGAGAAATGTCACTTCATGGTCCAAGAGGGAATAGTGCCGGGCATAGGATTTCCAAGGAGGGATTGAAGTGACGGGCAAAGACAGAAGTGATTGAGAAGCTACCACCACCATCAAATGTCAAAGCAGTCCGAAGTTTCTTGGGGCATGCGGGGTTTTACAGACGATTCATCAAGGATTTTTCAAGATTTCTAAACCCCTTTGCAATCTATTGAATAAAGATTTTGTTTTTGATTTTAATGATGATTGCATGCATGCTTCCTAACTCTAAAAAAATTACTAGTTTCGCACCTATTATTGCCGTTCCCGTTGGGAGGCCCTTTGAACTAATGTGTGATGCTAGTGACTTTGCTTTAGGGGTAGTATTAGGTCAGAGAAAAAATAAAGTGTTGCATGTAATTCAGTATGCTAGCAAGACACTGTTGATGACAACTGAATTACACCACCATGAAAAAGAATTATTGGTTGTGGTGTTTGCGTTTGACAAGTTTCGTTCTTACTTATTAGGTGCGAGGTGATCGCTTACATGGACCATTCAGCACTCAGACACTTACTAGCGAAGCAAGAAGCAAAACTCTGGTTGATAAGATGGATTCTACTACTTCAAGAGTTTGAGTTGGAGATTCGAGACAAGAAGGGGTCGGAAAATGTGGTAGCTGATCATTGTCGAGAATTGAGAGACCAATCAAGGGAAATGAGGTGAAAATGCCAATTTCAGAAACATTTTCGGATGAGAAGCTGATGAGAGTGAAGAAGAGCACCATGGTATGCGATTTTGCAAATATTCTATCATCAAGGGTGCTCCAAGTGGTATGACATTCAACAGAAGAGGAAATTTTTCTTAGATTTAAAATACTACTTTTGGGAAGAGCCGTTCTGTACAGACACTGTACTGATCAAATGATACGGAGATGTGTCCCGGAGGAAGAAATGGAGAGCATTCTAAGGCATTGTCATGAGAAGGAAGTAGGTGGCCATTTTGGGGGAGAGTAGAACAGCAGCGAAGGTGCTACAATCTGGGTTTTATTGGCCAACCTCTTTAAGGATTCCTTCCGGATGATTCAGGAGTGTGACCAATGTCAACGGATGGGAAATATTTCAAAAAGAGATGAGATGCCGTTGAACAACATCCTGGTGGTTGAAATTTTTGACGTTTGGGGGATTGATTTCATGGGTCTTTTCCCAAGTTCTTTTGGGAATGCGTATATCTTGGTAGCGGTGGATTATGTGTCGAAATGGGTTGAGGCAGTTGCACTGCCAATAATGATGCTAGGGTGGTGATTATTTGTGAGGAAGAATATTTCTCAAGGTTTGGGGTACCACGAGCAATTATTAGTGATGGAGGATCGTATTTTTGCAATAGGCAATGGATGCATTGCTGAGTAAGTATGGGTGAAACATAGAGTGGCAACACCTACCATCCACAAACTAAAGGGGATTTATAACTAAAGGGGGCAAGTGGAGCTGTCGATAGAGAAAAAGGGATTTTAGAAAAAACAGTGAATGCCTCGAGAAAGGATTGGTCACGGAAGTTGGATGATGCTTTAGGGCTTATCGCACTGCCTTCAAAACCCCATTGGTATGTCTCCGTTCGATTGGTCTATGGGAAAGTGTGCACTTGCCGGTAGAACTTGAACATAAGGCATACTGGGCGTCAAGCAGTTGAACATGGACTTGAAAGCTAAGGGAGAGGAGAGAATGTGACTTTGAACGAGCTTGATGAGTTTCATCTCGAAGCATATGAAAATGCCCGGAATTATAAAGAAAAGACAAAAAGGTGGCACGACAAGCAATCCGGGTCAAGGCTTTTGAAGTTTGACAGAAGGTATGTGTTCACTCTAGACTTAGGCTTTTCCCCAGAAAACTTAAGTCTAGATGGTCCCACATTCACTATAACGAGGATACATGCATCCGGAGCAGTGGAAGTCACACATGAGGAAAATGGCACTTTCACGGTTAATGGACAGAGGTTGAAGCCAACATTGAGGGGGTGATGAGTTGCAAGTTCATCCCAATCCGGCTGGATATCCCAACCTAAATGATGGAAAGAGTCAAGCTTCGACTATAAACAAGCGTTCTTGGGAGGCAACCCAAGTGTTTTTAACTTTTTGTTTTAAATTTTGGTTGTTCGAATTTATTTAATTTCATTGAGTTTGTACAAATTTGTGTTTTATTGTTTTGGGTGTTTCAGGTGAAGTCTTGAGCCAAAGGCAAAAAAAAAAAAAAATCCAGACTCGCAGGGCGAAGAAAGTTTCTTCGCCACGGCGAAGAGACATGAAGAAAACCAGGTTTGCTACTGGAGGATTTCGCCGCGGCGAAGTAATTGTAGCGCGGCGAGGCAAAGGAAGTAAATTCTGAAAAATTGGCTAGGCATTTCGCCGCGGCGAAGAAATTTTCTTCGCCGAGGCGAAGTTAGCCTTGTCTCTCGGGAAGTTTTCGCCTTGGCGAAGAATTTTTCTTCGCCACGGCGAAACCTGGGAATTTTTAGGGTTCATGAATGATGAACTTCGCCGTGGCGAGACCTGGAAAAGTTGATTAGGGTTATGCATGATAAACTTCGCCACGGCAAGAAGCGATGAGCTTTTTTATAAATACCAACTTTTTCTTCTCATTTTCACGCCGCCTTACATTTTGAGTTGAGAGAAAATTTTTCAACTTCAATCTTCACCTTCTATTTTGCTTTTCCAACCAAAACTATCACTCTACAACATTCCTAAACACCAAAACAACCGTATCAACACACAATTTCGCAAAAATTTCACAAAAAGTTTTGGATCGAAAATTTGGGGCTTTCTTATTTGGGTCGTTTCCGGTTCAATTGGTGGTGCAAACTCCTAATATCGGTAAGATCTTGAAAACCCAAAGCTTTATTTCGGAAAATTTTAAGTCTATCATCATAGATCTAAGAATTTTGTTGAACTTTTGACTTGAGAATTGTGGGTTTGTTTGAGTTGTGATTTGATTAATGTTGAGAAGTTGTGAACCATGATTGTTAGAGTGTGGGTGTTGATTTTTTGGGTGTTTGTGTTGGATTGGAAATTGTAGTTTGGGGAATTGCAAATTTTGGAAGTGTGGGTTGTTTTTGCAGGTTTGAAGTGGCTGTGTTTTTGTAGGTCTAATTCCTTGGGGTTAATATTTTGGATTGAATTTCAGTGGATCAATGGCTCCCCAAATTAGCATAAGAGCAAGGGGAAGAATGTTGACAACCGGTTGTGAATGAGGCAGCTCGGAAACGTTATGAAGAGGTGATCAAACGAAAGGATAAAGGTTCATCACTGAGCGTGGATTGACCGCACCACAATCTGTGGACTGGAGTAGAAGGAGACATTGGGACATGTTCAGCGTGCTCCTGAAATCTGGCCGTAGAAACGTTGGTGAGAGAGTTCTAGCCAACTTCCCCGAATGTCAGGAAGAGACTGTGTTTGTACGAGGGGAGGATGTGCCATTTTCAGCAAAGGATATCAACAACTTCAATAACTTGCCCGAAATTTTCACTGATGGTAGTGGAGTTCAAAAGATCAACTTTAATGATGATATTATCCTGCCAGTCATTGCGAAACCTGGGCAGCATGGGAAGGTGTAGGAAACAAAAGAAGACACTCAAATGAACACAGTTGACACCAATGGCTCGGCTGTGGCAGTACTTTGTCATGCTAAATTAATGCCGGAGACGCACTACAGCACAGGACTCATGAGAAGGCGATATTGCTCTACTCTATTGCCACAGGAAAGAGTATGGATGTGGGAGACATCATTTATGATAGAGTCAGGCTAGCATCCAAAAAGGGGCGATCGAGCTACTGTTTCCGCAGCTCATCACAGCTATGTGCCTAAACGCGGGGTCAAGGTCAAGATGATGAGCAGCGTTTCATCCGGCTCCAATTCTGGATGGAGACTATTTCAAGAAACACTTGATCGAACGGAAGTGCCCAACCAAGAGCAGGGGCGAAGAGCAGAGAACGAGCATGACCACATCATCCAGCTCCACAGGGTCACAAAAAGAGATATGCAAGAAAGATGGGCATGATGAAATATATGAAGAAACGACAGGATTGGATGATGGAGCGGACACAGAGCATGCAGAATTGCTGACAAACAGCTTCAAGGAGCTAAAGGTTGACACTTCGCATACCAATGGGTTGACTGAACACGGATGAGTGGACGGAATCAGAGGAAGAAGAGGAAGACGAGGAGAAGAGGAAGAACAAAATACCGGAGCACCTGTTTTGTTTTGTTTTTGTTTATTGCTTTCATTTAATTTGCCCAGTTTAAACTTAAACTCATTTTATTTTGGTTTTGGATTTTGTTTATTTTGTTAGTTGTTAGTTGATGTTTTGATTAATAGTTGTTCAAAGGGCGAGATTAGGTTGCAATACTTTCAATTAGTTGTGATTCGTTCTAACATGAGGACACCACAGTTGTTGTTTTGACAGATTTGGATGATGAAAAGTCCGAAAACGGGTGATCATTGTGGAGCGACAATTCATGAATTAACCAGGGAGCATTCTCGGACCTTTATATTATTTTTTTCTTTTGTTTTTTTTTTCTCTATTCTGATTTGTGCATAATGGAACATTGGGGACAATTTCATATTAGTTTGGGGGGTGGAATAGATTTGAGTTTAAGGGTATATTGGCTGGAAACCAGTAAATGCCTTAAAAACTGCTAGCAGTACTTGGCGACCTCGGGTTTAACAACGCCGCGTACCCTTTAAACTGTAAAATCATTTTAAGGGTATATTGGCTAGAAACCAGTAATGCCTTAAAAACTGCCTAGCAGTACTTGGCGACCTCGGGTTAACAACGCCGCGTACACCTTAAAAAAAAAAAAAAAAAAACAATTTTAGTTTTGTTGTATTTTTCTTTTGGTGTTTTTGTTTTGCCGGTGATGAGTTGTATTAATCAATGATGAGAATAAGATTGTTGAATTTTTAATTGTTGAGAAATGTTAAGCATTCGTTCAAGTTTAGTTATGATGGATTTTGATTGAGGTTATTGAGTGGTTTCAACCACGATTTCATTTTTTTCGGCATGCTTAGATTCATTTTATGCGTTAGGTAAAGTCTTGTAAGTTGGTGGACTCTAGAACCTAGTTGAGAAATGCTTGAGGCGAAATTCTAGGATAGACATGGTTGAGGAAATGATTAGGCATTTTTCGGAACGTTGAGCCTTTCTAGCAACCCATGATTGAAATCATCCCTAGTCACCCATTTGAGCATATGAACTTTGCTTTATTTTTCTTGGAAACCAACAGAATTGTAAATCCTGTTACCCTAAACACTCTATCATACCTTTAGGAGAATTCGGTCCTAGTGCAAAACAAAGAACGAAACAAGTGTACAAATGAGCAAAAGATTAGTTTGGGGGTTAAGAGAAGAAAATGAAGAAGAGACCAAAAAGAATGATGTGGGGGTTGAGAGAAAGCATAAAAACAAAGGAGGTAGTCACCTCAATTCAATTCTATTGATTGTGTGAAAAAAAAAAAAAAATTTTGAACACAATGCTGCCTAGTTTAAGGGTATATCGGCTGGAAACCAGAACCCGCCTTAAAAACTGCCTAGCAGTATTTGGCGACCTCGGGTTTAACAACGCCACGTACACCTTAAACGAGTCTCCCCTGCATTTATGGTATCCAAAAGTTTTTAAGGATACGCGTTTGAAGGTGTGAAACTAGTGGACATGCGATTGGTGTTGAGAAAATGTGGGTTTTGATGTGATTTTAGTTTTGCTTTAGGACAACCGAGTTCTCTTACTTTGTTTCCTATCCTTTTATTGGAGCCCATGACCCGAACCTAACGTTAAAGCTTTAAAGATTTTGATTCTCATCTGTTTAATCCTCATAGTGGAGAGTAGTTCGATATTTAGGCTGATGGAGTCTGCCACCATTTGATAAACTTTACAATTTTTGCATAAAATAATCCGGAAGTTGGAATGTGGGTTGAAGTGGGGATCACCTGCTTGGTGAACCGATTGAGGAAGACAGTCGATGTAGCTTTAACTTCTTGGAGTGTCGAACATTTCTCGATAATAATTTTTCAACAATTTGTGAGACATGTGCAATTTCAGGCAATTCACTGTGGGAGTTGGTTTTGTTGGTTGTTTTTCAGTTTGTTATGTGTGTTTTCATGTTTTGTTTTTGTTTGTTGTTTGTTTCGTTAGTGTGTATTGATGCTCGGGGACGAGATCTCTTTAGTTTGGGGGTAGTTGATAATCCGTAAATTTACAGTTTTATTTGATCTTTTTGTCGGATTTCAGGTACTTTCTAGTGCTTTTTACCTGATTTGTGCTTAATTCTTTACTTTTCGTGTTTGGTTAAAATGGACTTTTTGAGCAAATAAAGACAAAATTGGATAGTTTTGACTCAGAAATGAGCGGATCTCAGAGAGGAGAGTTCCGGAGCAGGAAAAGCACGATGAAGCTTGTTCCCAAGGAAGAGAGCCGAGAATCGAAGAATCGAACGAAGAAGCAAGCAGAGTGGTAGTTCTGTAAATTCAGAACTTTGAAGGAGCTTCACCCGGCGAAGAAATTGTCTTCGCCACGGCGAAGTACGCCAGAGACGATTGGGTTTTTTTTTCTTCGCGCGCGGCGACAGTCAACTTATTCAGTTTGTAAACGCACAGTTTCGTGTGTGCGTGTTTTTGGCTGGATTTTTGGACTAAGTATAAAAGAAAAACTTAACCTTTTGCCAAAGGAGCTTGAGCTTTTTAGGTTTAGCCGTTTTTACACTTTTCTTAGAGTAAAGCTTGGAGTTTTTCGGATTGTTTAAAGGAAGATTCAAATTTTGACTAGAAGATTCACCTTTTGGGGAGATTTCTTATCTTTCATCTCGTTTCATTATGTTTAACTTGTGTATTTCTGTTTCATTTTTGTAATAAATTTAGCTATGAACTAATCTTTTATGGGTTAGGGTTTTGATGTAGTTTGGATTCTAAATGGGTTGAGTATTTGAGTGTTATTTCCATGTGAATAAGCTTTGGTTGTGTGTTACTCTGAAATTGAATGCTGTAGTGATGAACATGATGAGATTGAGAAATAATTCATGTTAGGCTTCTTGGGTAAACACCATTATAGTATTGGATGCTAGAGATAGATTCAAGAATTAATTAAATCAATTTAGGATTCTTGTGCTTAATGAATCAGAATTATTAACCTCAATTTGTTGGGTGCGGAATGTTAATAAGGATGAATAGGAAAACATGGCCCGAGAGGGTATGTTTAACATATTAGTGAATGTCGTTTACAACCATTGCGCATGATGTGAATATATGTAATTTTAGGTTTAACCATAAAAATCCAAACGAAGTCAAAACCCTACCCTTTTTGCTTAAATTGATATTCTGTGTTTAATCTTGCTTTCTTAATTAAGATTAATTCTTTGTTTAATTTCATTGTGTTTTTAATTTCAATTTGCCCACCAATCCAAGATTTGATTGCTTCAACTTGATAACGTTAGGAAACTTAGTGCTTTGCTAAACAGTCTCATGGGAACGATATCCTACCCATCACTTTATTACTTGAGCGACTAGTGCACTTGCTAGTTTTGCATGTTGTAAGAAATATGCATCAGTTGTTACATGTAAACAGTCTCACTCAATGTACCATTCAAGAAGGAATTATTGACATCAATTTGTTGTATGTCCCAGCCATATGAGACAGCAATTGTAAAGATGATGCGAATGGTGTAAGGTTTAATAACCGGGCCAAAAGTTTCAAAGTAATCTAGCCTGAGGGTTTGTTGAAATCCTTGGGCTACCAACCTAGCTTTATATTTTTGCAAAGTACCATCAGCATTGAATTTGGTTCTAAAAACCCACTTGTTACCAACAATGTTCATATCACAAGTTTTAGGAACAAAAGTCCAAGTATTGTTCTTTATAAGTGCATCAAATGCATCTTGCATAGCATTCTTCTAGTCAACATTAGCCAAAGCTTCAGGTATAGTGGTAGGTTCTGGTTTTATGGTGGTTGATGATTTGGAGGACATTAGGACTGTTGTTGTTTGACCAGTAGACTTAGCTCGGGTTACCATGGGATGAATATTGAAAGGTAGTTTTTTATTGTGTTGATATTGTTAAATGTGATTAGTTGCTAAGGATGTAGGATTTGGCTGTTGTTGTTGGTTATGACCTGATGTGGTAAGTAATAATGTTGATGGTGAAACTTGAAATTGTGATGGTGTTAAATCAACCACAAGTGGACAAGAAGGCAATGTCTCTAAACTGGTTAGTTGAGTTTTTAAAGAACTATCTGGTTTACAATTGGTGAAATCAATGACTTTTGAACAATTGTTTTGTGTTTCAGGAACAAAACTGTTTGATGGGGATTCTAATGTGTGAAAACTGGAAGGTTCTTATGAGTTTTGTGGTTCAGACTCTAAATGAGGAACTGAAGAAAGAGGTAAGGCGGATTTAGTAGACTGTAATATGGGTGAATCTTGTGGAACAGATAGGGAAGGTTTTAAATTAGGTAAGTCATGAGACTCAGAATTTTGTGAAGAGTTGATGACAATGTTTGAGGTGTCTAGTTTGTTGAAACCATTATTGCAAGGAGCAGTTAGAGGACAACCATGATGCGAGGGAGTTCTTTTGCTGGAGCTGTGATCAGTTGCAAATTGCTCAAAGATAAATGGAAAACTAGGGGTTGGAATTTCAGGACTGGTTAAACTTTCTTGTTCTAAAGCTGCTACAGATGAATTTGACTCAAGAGAGTTGAATCAAAACCTTTATTAAATGGAAACTTTGACTCATTAAAATGGACATTAGGAGTGATAAACATCTTACCTTTCGAATTGATACACTTATAACCTTTGTTTTTAAGACTATAACTAACAAACACACATTTGGAGGAATGAAAACTAAGTTTATGTTTGTTAAAGTCTCTGAGATAAGGCAAGCAAGTGCAGCCAAAGGTTTTAAGAGAGAAGTATATTGGTTTTGATCCAAACAAGACTTCATATGGTGACAAAAAATTCAACACAGCAGTAGGCATCCTATTTATAAGAAGCACAGCTGTATCAAATGCAAACCACCAATAATGCAAAGGCATGGATGCATGAGCTAATAATGTAAGACCAGTTTCAGCAATGTGTAGATGTTTTCTCTCACTTCTCCCATTTTGTTAGTGAGCATATGCACATGAATGCCTAAATTGTATACCAGGAGTAGTGAGGTAAGAAATTAAGCCTTTATATTCTCCTCCTTGGTCTGATTGCAAGCATTTGAGCTTGCAATTAAACTGCCTTTCGGCCAGGTGATGGAATTTAATGAAAATAGATTGAACTTCAGCTTTTGTTCTTAAAGGGAATAACCAAGTGAAGCAACTATAGTCATCAATAAAATGAATATAATATCTATATCCTTCTAAGGAAGCAACTGGAGATGATCCCCAAACATCACTATGAACAATGTCAAGTGGATGTGTTGCTCTAGAGTGAGACATTGGGAAGTTATTTTTATGAAGTTTACCTATCTTACATGTATCACAAAATGGTAATTGGGACATACTGCTAGCAGGAACTTGCTGTAAATGAGACAAAATTTTGTGCAGTGTTTCAATGTGTGGATGCCCTAGTCTATTGCGCAAAGAGATAAGTGATTCTCTTTATTATTACTAACTTGAAAAACACAAGGTTTATTGTTTAATAAAGGTTGATTGGTATTGTTAAGCTCACAAGCATTATTGGTTTTTATATGTAATTCATCATAAGGTAAAGACAGCAAAGAAGGTAATGATGATATTGTTTTATTTAAAGAAGGCATATTACATGAGTGAGATGTTTGGCACAAATTTGAGACAGTAGCATCTAACTTACAACTATTATCAGAGGACTATATATCAGTCATGATACAACCTTTATTGACATAACTAGACTTATTTCCTTCATGTAAAACAGAACCTAAAGATTGATTAGCAACTGCAGTAACATATAACTGAAGTACTGAATCCGACTGACTATTAGGAGCAACAGCAAATGGTGGCAAGGAAGGAGAAGTATGCGATGGTAGGCTAGAGGGTATTTGCAACTGATACAAACCAGCCTTAAGTCCTCCCTACAACAGAACTATTCTAGAAGCTTTGTCCTTTACTGTACAATATTCAGAATCAAACTCAACAACTACATTATTATCTTTGGTAAGTTTGGAAATACTAAGCAAGTTTTTTTTTTTTTTTTTTTTTTTTTTTTGGTACGCAAAGCGCATTCTTTAAGTCAACACATTTAGATTTCAAAGAAGTAGGGAGTAAAGTAAAGCCAATATGAGAGATGTTTAGAGACTCACCATTGCCTACTTGTAGTTGATCACTACCATCATAACTTTCACTAGTTGTTAACTGATTTTGATCTGATGCAACATGATCTGTTGCACTAGAATCCATATACCATGCAGGGTCAGGAGGTGTGTTGGAGGTGATGGTGGTGTGATAAACAAGTGTAGGTGAGTGAGCAGCAAAATAAGCTTGATTTGAGGGTTGCATTTGTGGACTTGGAACCTTGAAGCATAGCTCTTGGTTTGAGTAGGAAGAGTGCTTTTGCTGATCAATGAATTGATACTGTGGAGATTGTGAATTATGGCTCCCATGTTGTTGTGCATGAGAACCATATAGGTGATTCCTGGTGCCAAAGGTGTTCCTAGATGAATTAGCACCAATACTGTCAACATTAGTCCCAAAATCTTGAGAGAAACCAGGAAACTGCTGTGCTGATGATGCATTAAAATGGACTAAACACTACAAGAATTTAGGCTTTTCGCAACAAAATAATTTTCACTATACATATCAAAATTATGACCATTTCACTAATGTGGGGAATTATATTGGTCACCAAATTGGTCACATTAAGCTTATACTCTTAAGTATATGGTGACGAAAGAGTGTTGGGTCATTATAGCCTAATTATTTATTGTGACATTAATAATTTGTCATTGTAAACTAGTTTATTGTGATAAATTATTTGTAACAATAGATGACAATTTTTATCACTATAAGTAATATTTTGTCACAATTGATTTACATTTAAAGACCAAATGATAAGCTTTATGGTGAAAATATAATATATGATGACGAAATTGATTTTGCCAAAATTGTGACAATAATGACTAAACTATATTCTCATAATTTTAATAGTGACCGAAATTTATTTATCATTGATTTTATTGTGACAACATTTATTTTATCACATGTTTGTTTATATGATAATATTATTTGTCAAAAATTGCATAGTGACAGAAATAATTTTGTAAAAAATTTACTAGTATGACAAATAATTTTTAATACAAATACTTTTACATGAAAAATTTTTTATTGACAAAATAATATAGGCATGACAAATATTTTTTGTCACCTCAATATACTTTGTTTCTCTATCTTTGCATAACCCTTCTTGCATATTTTTTGGGTAAAAGGTAATTATATAAAGAATAAAAGAATTGCATCCCAAAAAGAAGAGCCCTACAAAGTCAAGTTCCTTGGACAAGCCCAAGCAACCAAGCCAAAGAAAACAAAAAAGGTGGCATGGATTTACATTCCAAAAAAGCCACCAAGCAAGCCTCAAAGAGGACTCTACAAAATGACCAACAAGACAAATACAATGTCAGACTTTGGTATACAAAAGCCAACTGCACATGCTATACACAAAAGAACCATCCACCCAAAGAACCCAAAAATTCCGCAAGACTACTAAAATCCTGCTTATATACGCAACCAAAACAAGAAGAAAAGGAGGGAGCAGCAACATGCAATCTGTAAATAATTCCCCAGCGAAAAAAGCTCCAGAAAAGGTTCTGGTCAATGGCGAGAAAAGTCTTCTTCCAAGCCTCCAAGGTTTCAACATGGAAATATCTACAGCCCAAATAGTAATACTTGCCCAGCACACATGAATAAGTAAGCAAGAATGCAGCAGCTCCCTTGGAGGAAGAGACTTGGCAGCATCCAAAACCTGAAGAGTTAAAAAAAACAAAAACAAAAAAAGGGAAAAATATCGTCAATACAATATGAACAATGTTTATAGCATTAGAAGAATTTGGAAAAGCATAAAGTGGTAACATTCTTGAGAGAGAATGGAACTATAAGATAATACAAAGTAGCTACTATTGGGTGTTAAAGGTGAGCCCATGAGGTTGGAACTAGTCAATATTGAGTAAAATACCCAAGAAAAACCAACGTTATAACTATCTCCATTGACTTAAAGCTAGGAGTATTTGGCACATAAGGGTTAATCATTACTTCAAATCAGGGCAAAATCTTACAAATTATTTGCATTGGGAAACTAAAGATGATAAACTAACAAAATGATTTCCTGAATAAGCAGTTTGGTTGAAGGAATAAAAGCTACTAATTCATCAACACTAGTAGTATTCCCACATCAAAAACATGAACCAAGATGCTCAAGAATTAATTATATCTGTAGAACTTGATCATAGTTGTATCCTTCAATAGAACACACTTATCTTCTTGTTACTTAATTAAGGGATAACAGAATATATGAAGTGATAAAATGATGCATCCTCAAAGAAGTTACAATTCTAGATTATTCTAGATTTCAACATTCATCATCCAACCAGGTGCATATCATACAAAAGTCATGCTATTTCATGAGATGCACCAAATGCTTGTGGTTTGATCCTCACTCTAAACATCCAACATATCATGTCACAAAATAATGGAAAGTAATGTTTGTCTCTTACCCATAAGTGACATATGGCTCCACCTTTTGCAGCTATTCTTATATGCCTTCACTAGCCATGGCAAAGACATCACTAAAGATTTTCGTCAATCTTAGTTTGTGCAGGATCTTCTTAGTTTTTGGGTGCATGTCATTTTGCCTGAATAAAATGATAGTGAGATATCATAGCCCAAAACAATACAAAGCAAAAAACTTTAGGCAAATCACAAAAGAATGCAACGTACCCTTGTATGCGTATGATAAAAAGCAGCTTAGATTTTGGCTCCACCAGAGCTGATTTTGCCCTTTTCCCTCTCTGTTTCATTCAGATAAGGTCTAATTCCTTTATAGAGACATAGGTTAGTAATTGCTAATATCAGACCATGTTTACACTAAACCGTAAATATTAAGGATAATAGGCAAACACAAAAAATTAATGTGTATCACAAACAAATTATCATCAAATAAATAATATTGAATGAAAGCTGAATCCACAAGTAATATGATTTTGATTGCAGTAAATCATAATAAAAAGACCAACAAACATGCTGAAATTTTGTCTCTATATTTCCGCAATTATATATTACTACTCAATAAATTCCATTTTCTATTAATTTCTCCCACACAACCAACGCAATGCACCATATAATCAATTTAAATGCAATATGCCAACTCAAATGAAAAACTTTTAATTTGAAAATGCCAGAGATTCAGTAAATAAGCCTTAAAAATCAAACCTTCAAACGAATTCACCGCTGTCGCCCACTGGTGACCATCCCTAGCCAGATGACTATTCTGTTCACAGTTGTAACAAGCCCCTCTGTCGCCACCCCTTCATCTTCTGCCTTTCTACCCACCGCCTCGCCTTAGCCTCCACCACCGTCCAGTTCACACCAGGCCTGTAATAGCACGGTGCGATTCTGGAAACCAATGCACCCTTAAACCATAACCGCAACAAACAAAAACCTCCAAACTACGCATTATATTAACCCAACACAAGCAACCAGTGCACCCCAAACAACCATCAAATTCACCTTGAAAATGAACAAATCCATGAAAACATTAAACAAATAGTGAGAGAGGGGAAACAAGAATGAAGAGAAAAAAAGAAAATAAATTAGAGAAGGTGGCCACCTGCTAGAGTTCGTAGTGACTTCGATTGGAGGTTTTTAGATTTTGGGGCTGTTGGAGGGAAGTCTGTGGGGATGAGGGAATGTGAGCAATAGGCATGAAAGAAAATTGGGGGTGGAGCTTTTGGGGCGGTGGGGTGGGGAAAATAGATAAAAAGGGGTTGGGCAATTTTTTCTATTTATTTGAAATTTGATTTTTTTTCTTAATTATTAAAATTGGTTATTTATTAATTTATATTCTATATATTTTTTTGTTTTGTTTAAAAAAATTAATTTTTTTTCTTTTGTTTAATAGACTATTTTTAACAAAAATAAAGATAAACTATCTTTAATATATAAAGTATATATTATTATTCATCATATCCAATACAATTTATATTATTCGACCCTTCATAATTTTTATAGATTTAATGACCTAAACTTTTCAATTGAGCATTTTTTAGGTTTTTATATATGTTTAATTAATCAATTACTTATGCTTATAAAAAAACTAGAAAATGTCTATCGTTTAATATATAAAATATATATTATTATTTGTCATAACTGTAAATATTGTAATTGATTTTTTATTATAATTTCAAGCTAATACATATGCATCATTTACATGCATATATATTCTTATTCACCCTATAAAATTAGAAGTTTAAATCAATCACTCAATCGAGTCCTTGCTGCAATAAATTAGAAATGGCAAATTTAATTAAATAGAGTATTAACTAAACCACATATGAAACACCCACCTCAGGGATAGCTTGAATTGTATAATTTATCTCAATCTTCTAATTTCATATGATCATATACTGTATATACTTTATTACATGACAACCAAAAAGAATAAAAGAATTTCAAAGAGGACGAGACAACCGCCTGTATGGTCTAAAATTATGTTATTCATTAATCAAATACTGGTTGTAGGGTCTTTTTCTGATATTAATTAATTTAGTCAAATTTTATTGGTCTAGAGTTATTATTAGAAGTTGGAGTAGTATTAGAATTAAGTATTACTACATATGATTAACTTGTAAGTCTATATAAGAAGCCTAAACCATGGATTATCATTGTATTTTTATTGGATTAGGATATATTCTAATATACTAAAACGGATTCTTTTTTTCTCTTTTCTTTTTCCAAATTAAGAGTAAATTGTGTGCAAAGATCATTGGTGGAGCTGCGAAACATTAATGAAATAAATTTAAAAAAAAAAAGACCAAAGAAAAAGCCAATTTTTTAAAAAGGGTACTGGAAGATTCAAACCTATGCACTCTTCTCTCAACTCTTCCCTTTAACCACTTAAGCAAACCAACTCATTTTTTTTCTACTATATATATATATATATATAATCTAACTAAACATACAAACTCACAGCCAAAGTGTGAGAGAAACAATTGCGTTTTAGAGTATGTTTGTCCCTTCTCCCTACTTCTTCTCCCTCTTGCGTTTTATTTTTCTTCTTTCAGGATTTGGTTTTTTCAATTCAATTTTACGAAAAATAGAAGAGATCAAAGGCAGCTCACTTCACCCAATTCAATTTTTCCCTTTTTCACCCAATTCAATTTTTCCCTTTTTTGTTGTATCACCAAAGAAAATTAGGAGAATCAAAGGAGAGTTCATAAGGAAATTCCCTTTTCGCCCAATTCAATTTTTCCCTTTTACCCTTTTTGTAACCATGGCTGAATCGATTTATTTTTGTAACGTGTAATACAAAAATTAATATTTAACATGTGATCCAAATATTAAGTCTATAACATTAAGGCCGAAAATGTAAATATTTGTATTTAGATTGAATTTGATTTGTATTCTTTTACCATTAAAGCCGAAAATGGTACATAATATTTACATTTATAAAATTATTAATGATTTTGTATTTTTTACAATCTTTTGGCTTTTTCAAGTTTTTTAAAAAAAATAAAGGAATCATATTATATGTTTTTTAGCAAATTTTTGTCACAAAATATAACGTTCAATCTAACTCAAATATTTATCACTAATACCTCTATTATAACATATATAAATGACAATTTTTTTTTTTTAATGATAAATAATTCTTTTGTGACAAATGAGTTTATAATTATAGCATGTATTATTAAATAGAGTGACTAAAGTTTTTGATGACAAATATGTTTGTCACAATAAACTATTTATCTCGGTGCTTAAATTTTGACTCAAACATTTTGTCATTAATACCTCTATTTCAACATATATTATGACAATTTTTTTTTAATAATAAATAAATTCTTTTTGTGACAAAATAATTTGTAGTTATAGTATGTATAACTAAATATAGTGACTAAAATGTTTTATGATAAAATATGTTTGTCACAATAAACAATTTACCTAGGTTCCAAAAATTTGCACCAAAAATTTGCGACGAAATATTATGATAAAAATGTTTTTCTTCACTACATTTATTATGGGTTTCTTAATTGTGATAAAATATTATGACAATATTTTTTTTAGTCACTATATATTCTCTTTGTCATACTTAATGTGATGTTTCTTTATTTTGTCATAATAACTATATTACTCGTGACAAAATAACATTTGACAAAATTAATTTTGTCACAATATAATATATTTCTTGTAGTGAAAGAAGCAGAAGCACCACCAGAATAACCAGAAGCTGGAGCACCATCAGAATAACTAGAACTATTGAACTAAGGTGCAGAGCCATTATAACTGGAGTTGTAACGATGATAGCCTTGAATAGCTGTATGGCCCATTTTACCACATACTTAGCAAACTAGTTTACCTCTGCCATTACCAACATAGCCAAAAGGTCTATAGGAAGGAACATTGTACTAACCAAGCTGATTTATAGCTTCAGGTAAGTAATGAGGTGTTTTTTGATTCATCAGTAATCCACCAGCAGTCAAGGGGAAGGTACAGGCAGAGCATTCTGCAGTGGTATCATATGATTTGTTAACCCAAAATTTCCAAATCCAGCACTTCCAGAGGAACCTTTAGCAGAAATTGTGGAAACTGGTGTAGAGTTAGAAATCTGAGACTTGTTCATGTTGGAACTAAGTGCAACCATATTGATTGAGCAGTTTGGAAAGTCAAGAGAATTAAATTTCTCAAGTCTCAGTTCATACTTTTGCAGCAGAAATTAAGCTTCCTGTAACGTAATTGAATCAAACTTGGATTCAATTCTGGATGTCAAGTTAACGACCATTGCATCAAACGCTGGTCCTAATCCATCTAAAACATACTGTAATAAGTCTTCATAGGAGACAACCTGACCACTGAATGATAAGCTCTTAGCAATCCCTTTCATTTTCTTAACATATTCATTAACATTCATACTGCCTTTTTGTGTATTTTGGAGCAGATTTTTCAAATGCAAAGCTCTAGCCTTAGAATCAACCAAAAATTCATTTTCATGTGCAAACTAGATATCAGTAGCAAAATTGCATTTTGATACTTGACTGAACATGCATTCAGAAATTGACGCTAAGAGCCATGTGACAAGAAATTTATCTGTCTTTTTCTAGGTTATATACTCTGGATTATTCCTTTCTTTTCCTAGGGTTTCTTTAATTTCATTTGAGCTTAACTCTTTCAATTCATCATCTGGAACAATAAAAGGTTCAGGACATGTAATTAAACCTGTTAGGTGTTCTTCAAGATCGTGAGCGCCAACTATGGAGAGAACTTGAGACCTCTAAAACTGATAATTGTCTCGGTAATTGTCTCTAGTTAATTTTGGAGTAATGACTTGAAGACTGGAGCTGAAAATCAAAGAGTGAAAACTGGCTAAGCTGTTAAGCATCTTCTCTGCATTTTTGTTAGAGAGATTATGATCAGGAATTCTTGTCATTGACGTTAGTCTTTGGCTCTGATACCATGTGAAACCTTAAAAGAGGAGTGGATTTTTCTTTATAGAGTTTCAAAGAATACTCAAGTAAAGAGTATTTTCATTTCTTAATTGATTGTATTACAGATGCAACAGCTCACCTTTTATACTTGTAACGACCTGAAGCAGATGACTATTTTTCAACAATATTCATAAGAGTAAAACGGCATCGTGTAAGAGAAACCGAGTAAACAGGGACAAATTACAAAGAGACCCTATATTTTCATACTAAGGCTGATTGACAGGTGTAACGTCAAGGAATATAATTTGGTGTAACATTGCTTTCACATACAGATGCATCTTATTAATGTTCTTTTATAAATTTATATTCCTTGACGTGAAGATATGATAGTCTGAGTTAAATTTAAATTTTTTTCAAACTGTTATTTAGTCAATTGCGCATGCATTTTCTTTATTTAAATTTTTAGTTTGACTATTAAATTATTATATACTTCATTTATATTTTTATATTTTGGTATTTTAGGACTATTAAGTTTTTATACATTTTAACTTATATATATATATATATATACTTGAAAATTGAGTAATTCCCTTATATAGCAACCTCACTATTTTTAATTCCCAAAAGATCATTTTTTTTAAGACATAAATAACCATAAAATTTGATTATAATGTGAAATTATTATTAGAAAATAACAAAAAAGAAAGAGAAATTTAATGGATCAAATTTCAGATAAACGTTAGTGAGCATTTGGTTCGAGGTCATAAAAGATAACACTGGTAATTTATCTTTTAATCTAATAATTACCACGTTTGGATGTTAAGAAATAAAATATTCTTGTAATCGACCGATAACAATAGTGATTACTATAGGTAATATAAGAGGTAATTTGATTACCGTCTGAAAGGGTGTTATTTTTGTTATTATTGGGGCAATCCCTTGTTCATACCAATTTTACCCTTAATTAATAAACATTTTGCACACAAATGCCCTCAAATATTTACTAAATAACAATTAGCCCAAATGTGTGAAATGACTTCTTTAACCTCATATACTAATTTTTTGGACAGAAATATGCTCACTATTTATATGAATAATACCCAAAATACCTCAGCCACTCAAGACAACTGTCGGCCATTGGCAACCATCGTCAGTCACCTCTAATAGTCATCGGAACAGTGTACGACTAGTTGGACATGGCCGATCGTGCACCGATTTAGCCATTTCTGGCTAGATTGAAGGTCAAAAATGGCCAGATGGCCGTGGATCTGGCTGAAAACAACCAAATCCATGGTTGTAAACGACCACAGATTTGGCCGCTTTCGGCCAAATTCACAGCCATAGATCTGACCATTAATGGTTAAAATGGATCTTGCTCTCCAACTAGATCGGTGCATGGCTGACTAGATTTGGCCAACTGTGCACCAATCTAGCCGTTTTTTGTCTAGATTGAAGGCCGAAAATGGCCAAATGGCGGTGAATCTGGCCAGAAATAGGAAAATCCATTCTAATAGCCATAGATTTGGTCGTTAACAACCACAAATCTAGTCGTTAATGTCCAAAATGGATCTGGTTTCTGGCCAGATCGATGCACGTCCAACCAGATCTGATCGGTTGTGCACCATTCCGACGACTACATGTAATGGCCAGTGGTGGTAACTAGCAATTGGTAGTCGTCTTGGGTGGCTAATTGTATTTTGTTAAAATTTAAACTTTTATTGTTAGGGTGTTTTAGCTAAATTATCAAATGTAGAAGGTTAAAAAGAATGTTCTTAATATAATATTAACAAAGAAGGGCAATTAGGTAAAAACTTCTCCGATAATATTTTATTCTTCTGAACCATACATATTAATTAATTATACTCACTAATCTAACCAAATATATTAACAACAAAGCTACGGACACTGTCATTTTTGTACCGAAAATGTGTACCGGCCTACGTGTCCCCTGACTCACACCAACAATCCAAACATGTTATTAAATATTTTTCTAGTGAACGGTCGTCCATCAAATATGGACGGCCGTTTACTTACATGGACTCCCGTCCATATTATATGGACGGGGTCCATTTACTACAGACAGGCATCCCCATTTAAAGGACGCCAGTCCATAAGTAAAATGGAATAAATTTTTTTATAAAAATTAGGGACAGCCGTTCATAAGTTATGGACAGCTATCCCTAAATATTGGACGGGCATTCATATTTTAATGGATGCCCGTCCATTAACAATTCTTTAAAAAAAAATTAAAAAACATTTAGGGACGACAGTTCATCCGTTATGGACGGCCGTCCATTCATTTTGGACGGGTGCCTGCAAATAAGGGATGCTCGTCCTTAACCAAACTATGAAAATTTAAAAAAAAAAAAAAAAAAAAAAAACTTTGGGGACACCCGTCCACAAATTGTGGACGGCCATCCTTACTTTATTTTGGTTTTACAAAACTAAAGAAAAAATTTGGACGGCCGTCCATAAATCCCAGCTTCCCTTCCATCTTTGGTGCACAATACCACCACAGCTTCTCAGAAAATTTTCATGCATGACTTAACTATGGCATCTTACATGCTGCCTATCTATTCACCTTGTCGCGATCATGCAAATCCTCTCGACTGTTGCATATTCGACTTAGATGCCACAAAAAGCATGACTCGGCAATTAACTTGCTACTGTATTTATTAGCCACTCCGAACCTCTATCCTCCTCCTTTAAGGCTACTTTAAATCGGTCAACGTCCTTTCCATTATAAGCTCAATGTCTTAACTCAAAAGTTTCTCAAGCACCATTTGTGAGGGAAGCCATGGATTTGAGTTGTAGAAGGTTACTGTTTTTAGTCGTCCTTGCGTTCACTCTTTCAAGCAAAGGGTATTCACAGCCTCTTGTTCCTACCATCATTACTTTTGGTGATTCTGCAGTTGATGTTGGTAACAACAACTATATTCCAACTCTTTTCAAGGCCAATTACCCACCTTATGGAAAAGACTTCGTCAATCATCAACCCACTGGAAGGTTTTGCAATGGAAAATTAGTCACGGACTTCACTAGTAAGTAGTACTCAAATAATTTATAACCTAGTCTAAATTATAAAGTTAGAATACTAATCTCTTTTGGTTTCAATTTCTCTTTCAGTTGATACCCTACAATTTACGAATTATGCACCGCCATATCTTAGTCCACAAGTTCAGGCAAGAACCTTCTTATTGGAGCCAACTTTGCTTCAGCTGGAGCTGGTTATGATGACCAAACATCCAGCATAAATGTAAGTATTTTAATATTGTACTACCATCAAGAATTATCTGTATACTGTTTTAGTGTTTCAAATAAATATTTCTTCTTAGAAAAAAATGAATTGTGCTTTGTGTTGCAACATGCAATCCCATTGTCTAAGCAGTTGCAGTACTATAAGGAGTATCAGTCAAAGCTAGCAAAGGTTGCTGGAACCAAACAATCAGCTTCCATCATATAGGATGCAATATATGTTTTGGGTGTAGGGAGTGGCGATTTTCTTCAGAACTACTATGTGAATCCTATACTTAACAAAGCCTATACTCCTCAACAATACAGCTCAATCCTTGTCAGCACATTCTCAAGTTTTATCAAGGTACCTTCTCAACATAAAATGCTATAATTGTTGAGTCATGCTTTTTATGGCATCAAAGTCGAATATGCAGCAGTCGAGAGGATTTGCATGATTGTGACAAAGTGAATAGATAGGCAGCATGTAAGATGCCATAGTTAAGTCATGCATGAAAATTTTCTGAGAAGTTGTGGTGGTATTGTGCACCAAAGATGGAAGGGAAGCTGGGATTTATGGACGGCAGTCCAAATTTTTTCTTTAGTTTTGTAAAACCAAAATAAAGTAAGGGACGGCCATCCACAATTTGTGGACGGGCGTCCCTAAAGTTTTTTTTTTTTTTTTTTTTTTTAATTTTCATATTTTCGTTAAGGATGGGCATCCCTTATTTGCGGGTGCCTGTCCAAAATGAATGGACGGTCATTCATAACGAATGAACGACCGTCCCTAAATGTTTTTTTATTTTTTTTAAAAGAATTGTTAATGGACGGGCGTCCATTAAAATATGAACGCCCGTCCAATATTTAGGGACAACCGTCCATAACCTATGAACGGCCGTCCCTAATTTTTATAAAAAAAAAAATTATTCCATTTTACTTATGGACGGGTGTCCTTTAAATGGGGACGCCCGTCCATAGTAAATAGACCCCCGTCCATGTAAGTGAATAGCCGTCCATATTTGATGGACGACCATTCACTAGAAAAATATTTAATAACATGTCTGGATTTCTGGTGTGAGTCAGGGGTGTGGAACTTTAGAGAATGTTTAAACAAACAAAGCAGAGATGAGAGAAAAAGCAATGAAAATTTTCATTTTGTCTCTGTTTTCATTGATAACAGAATCCGTTACAAGTACGCTTATATAGTGAGCTGCTGCACTAAAGAAACTTAATTAGTTACAGCAGAGAGAGAAAGAACAGACTTCTATATCACAATAGAGAAGACAACACTATTTTAGTAAAAGCTGGAGCTTAGACGACTACGTTTTTGGTTCTTCATGGAGTGTTCTTTACTTGAAATGACAACATTTCTATAAAGACTTTTACATTTAACACGGCAGTGTTTCACAAACCAATAGCCTCCCTTAAGCTAGACAACAGTCTCCTCTTCTCAGACCAACAACCTCCCTTAAGCTAAATTGCCCTGTAGTTTGAGCTTGACAATCTATCTACTTTATTTTTGCACAACTTTCTTCAAATTGAGCTTTAACAGCCTCCCGTAAACTATCAATTTACTTATTCCAAAACAGCTTTCAGTATTTTTACATATGACAAAGCATCTTAATTTTCTGCAGAAACATCCAACACCTGAATCCCAACTCCTTTAATTTTGTCTGCGGTAATCACAAAAAAAAATCCAACACACTAAGTAAAGTAACAATAATCTGCTTTTGGTCATCACCAGAAACACGTTTTGCCAATAATAATCTGCTTATGCTCATCACTAGAAACACATTCGACCAATAATAGTTTGCTTCTTCTCATCACTAGAAACACATTCAGCTAACAATAATCTGCTTCTGCTCATCACCAGAAACACATTCTGCCAACAATAATCTGCTTATCACCATAACATACTGAAATCAACACCATCTAATCTCAAATTTACTACTGAACATAAGTCAAATCTGCAACCTGAAATCAAACTGTAGTCAAGCTACAAGGAACAACATTCAGTTTTACTTTTAATTCTTCAAACTGTGTAGCAGGAAGTGCCTTTATTAAGATGTCAGCAATTTGTAATTTGGAAGGTACATATTGAACAACAATCTTGTGAGCTAGAACTTGTTCTCTAATGTAGTGAGTGTCAATATCTATGTGTTTGGTCTTGGCATGAAAAACAGGATTAGAGGCCAAAGCTCTAGCACTCACATTGTCACACCATATCATAGGAGTTTTTGTCATTGATAATCCTTATTTAGCAAATATACTATTTAACCAAGCTATTTCAGTGGCTGTGTGAGCCAGAGCTCTATATTCAACTTCAGTAGATGATAGAGCTACTACCTTTTGTTTCCTAGAGCTCTATTGAATTAAATTTGGTCCAAGGAAGACACAATAGCCACTGGTGGATCTCCTGTCTTCTATATTACTACCCCAGTTAGCATCAGCATAACAATCAATGTCTAAAGAAGCTGCTGGTATGAATTTGAGACCATGATCCTTAGTCCCTTAAATGTATCTCAAGCCCTTTTACATACTTGCCAATGAAGAGCAGTTGGTGCTTGAAGAAATTGACTTAGTTTATTTACAGTAAAGCTGAGATCAGGCCTTGTTAAGGTAAGGTATTGTAAAGCCCCTATCGTACTTCTGAACAAACTAGGATCAGGTAAGAGTTCACTATCACCTGAAAACAACTTGGAGCTTGTAGACATGGGAGTAGCACAAGAATTAGCTTCTAGCATTCTGGTTTTGATCAACAAATCAGTAGCATATTTTGTTTGACGTAAATGAAGTCTTGTGGCTGTTCGTGTAGCTTCTAGGCCAAGGAAATACTTGAGTGAACCGAGAGCTTTTAAGGAAAATTCATCATTTAGCTCCTGCACAAGCTTACTCACATAAAACATATCAGACCCAATTAATAAAATATCATCTACATAGACTAGTACATAGATTACTTGTGAAGATTGATGAAGTATGAAAAAACTTGAGTCTGAAACAGAATTTTTAAATCCCTTATTTAAGAGGGCTTGCTTAAGTTTGTCAAACCAGACTCTAGGAGCCTGTTTGAGTCCATAAAGTGCCTTGTTCAGTTTGCAAACATAAGCGTTAGAAGACTCTTCAAAACCAGGAGGTTGAACCATATAGACAACCTCATTCAAAACCCCATTAAGGAATGTGTTATTCACATCGATTTGTTGAATATCCCAATTGTGAGCAACTACCAAAGTAAGAATAATTTGAATTGTTGAAGGCTTAATTACTGGACTAAAAGTCTCAAAATAATCAAGTCCAGGAGTCTGTTGAAACCCCTTGGCTACCAATCGAGCTTTGTATTTTTGCAAAGAGCCATCTGCATTATACTTGACTCTGAATACCCATTTGTTGACTACAATGTTCATCTTTGGTGAATAAGGAACAAGAGTCCATGTATTGTTAGAAACCAAAGCTTCATATTCATGCTACATTGCTGTTTTCCACTCGGGACTAGATAAAGCTTCTTGGACAGATCTTGGTTCTGGCACAACTGAACCAATGAGTATGAAGGCTGTTGGTTGAAACGTTGGCTCAGATGATGTAGCATTCAGTTTAACTAGCTTGGCTCTTGTAAGCAAAGGATGTATATTCCCAGAATTATCTGGAGCATCTGAGACTGAAGTACTTGAAATACCAAAATTATCTGAAGCATCTAAAGCTGAAGCACTTGAAATATCAATAAGCTTTGGAGAGGTCAGATCAGTTGCAAGTGGACATGCTGATTTGGACATATTGTTACTGGTAGGGTAAGGATCTATATTTGAGAAGGAGGATTGGTGTTTTTCGAATGTAGTGATAGGCAAGGATGACAAAAGAGCTTGGTGGTATGATGTATTAGTTTTGGTACGATAGGACAAGCAAGGTATTTCATAAGCTGTTAAGTCTACTGTAATTGGTTTAGGTGGGTAAGTTTGTTGTGACGATGGTATCTTTGGGCAGGGTATTTCATAGGCTGTTAAGTCAACTATAATGGTTTTAGGTGGACATGTTTATTGTGATGATGGTATCTTTGGTTGTAACTCACAAGGTAATGAATGAGAAGCTAATTGAGGAGAAGAAACACATGTGGAATTAGTAGGCAAAGTAGGATTAACAGATGGAGTAAAATTAGAACTCTTACCATTGGTTGAAGAAGAATCATTAGAAGAACCAACTGTTGTAGGAGAGATAGGTTCAGCCCAGTGATTTGAGTGAGTTGGATGACTTATGGGAATGAAAGGCAAACAAGTTGGAGTAGAATGATCTGACTTGGATGACATTAAAGAATTTGAACTGACTTTTGAAAAACCAGAAGAAAAAGGGACGTCATTTTCATTAAACTTCACACTAGGAGTGACAAAGATTTTACCATCTGGACTAAGACATTTATACCCTTTCTGAATCAAACTATATCCTACAAAGACACATTTTTGGGAATGAAAACTAAACTTATGTTTGTTAAACACTCTAAGAAATGGAAAACATGCACAGCCAAACACCTTCAAAGTTGCATATGATGGTTGAAATTTAAACAAGAGTTGATAAGGTGATGCACGCTGTAAAACTTTAGTAGGCATTCTATTAATTAGGTATACAGCAGTTTCAAAAGCAAGCCACCAAAAATGCAATGGCATGGATGCATGAGCTAATAAGGTCAATCCTGTTTCTACCACATGCCTATGTTTCCTCTCACTTCTTCCATTTTGTTGATGAATATAGGAACAAGAATGTCTAAACTGAATGCCCTCACTAGTGAGATAAGGAATTAATCCCTTATATTCTCCTCCTTAGTCTGATTGAATACATTTAGGTTTGTAACCAAATTGTCTCTTTACAAGATGATGAAATTTGATAAAACAGATCTTACATCAGCCTTGGTTCGTAAAGGAAAAAGCCACGTGTATCTACTGAAGTCATCTAAAAAATGAACATAATATTTGAAACCTTTAGTAAAGGGAATGGGTGTCGGACCCCATATGTCACTGTGAATGAGTTCAAGTGGAAAAACTGCTCTGGATGAAGATCTAGGAAAATTGGTTTAATGCATTTTTCCTAGTTGACAGGCCCACAGAACTCAACAGGTTTATAACTTGTGTCTCTTTGTAAAGACTGCATAATATAATGATATGCTTTAACATGAGGATGACCTAGTCTTTGGTGCCAAACCAAAGGACTAATGTTTTTATACATCGTAAATACATAAGGAGGTGAGACATCAGAATTAGAACTTAAGGTAGCATTATCATGATTATGCAAATTGGGCTTGGTCGCATCAAAGCTAAAATAGTCTGCACAATTTTTATCATTATGAATACAATCAAAACATGATTTGTCAACACATGGAGTAGTAGCAGCATTGTATTGAGAACCAACCACATGTTAACATTATTAAGAGCACAATCATTATGTAAGACATCTTCATATGGAGTAATACCAGTAACATTTTGAGCAATACCAGTAACATTTTGAGAATTAATAGAATCATCTTTATTTTTATTGTCATTATTCGAATTACAAGCAGTGAGCACAAGCACTAACATGTCTAATATCAGAAATAGAGACACTATCTTTATTGATACAAGCAGACTCGGTATCATTATTAGAAGTAAAGCTAGACTGGGACATCATTGGGGATCTTAAGGACTTATCTAACTGACAATTATCAGACTGACATTCAGAGGAACAAGACATTACAACATTTCCAGAATAGGTGTCTTTTAAGGACTTTTCTTGGGACAATGACTGAGATGAGATTTGAGTGGACAGATTTGGAGGAATCACTAGTTGATATAATCCTCCTTTAAGGTCTCCTTGCAGTAGCACTGTCCTGGTAACTTTGTCCTTTACAACACAACAATTTGAGTTAAATTCAACAACCACATTGTTATCCTTTGTGAATTTGGAAATGCTTAAAAGATTTTTTGTTATTTTGGGCACACATAGAATATTTTTGAGATAAAGACATTTGGATTTCAACTTGCTAGGAAAATAGGAATTACCAGTATGAGAAATGTGTAACAACTCACCATTCCTTACTTGCAACTGTTTTGACCCTCCATAAGATTCGCTGATATTCAACTATGCAGTACCAGATGTGATGTGATCTATTGCTCCAGAGTTCATATACCATATTGGATCAGTTGGGGTAGTGGAAGTTGCATAAGAGGCAGACTGTGGTGAGAACTGCTGTGGGTGGAAAGCAAGGTGTGCTTGAGGACCAGCTTGTGCATTAGATGCTTGTTGACTTGGAAGGCCGGTATAAGTAATATGTCCAGAGGGCTGAAAAGATTGGTTAGCTGAGTGAGTAGGTTGTCCTCCTGTGTTGAATGGTTGGTGTGAACTTGTATGTGAAAGACCAGTTCATACATTTTGTCCAGAAACAACTTAGGTTCTTGCAGGCTGATAATTTCTGGAATGAACTTGAACTGGTGTATTGTACTGAAAGCCATGATTAGCAAACTATGACTGAAATCCACCAGAGGATAGTCCATTTCCAGATTGAGGCTGAAATCCTCCAGATGAAAACCCATTTGATTGAGGTTGAAATCCACTAGATGATTGGGGTTGAAATCCACCAGATGAAAAACCATTTCCAGATTGAAAACCTCCTATGTATGATGAATCATACCTATGATAGCATTGGACAGCCGTGTGTCCAGGTTTACCACAAACTTGACACATCGGCCTACCTCGACTGTTGAATCTACCTCTTCCTCTACCAGCATTATTGAACACTGCAGGTCTATAATTGTTCCATGTAGATTCATACTGAAACCTAGATAATTGAGCTGGAATAGTAGAAGACTCAAATTGATTAAGTGAATTCGTAGGCACGGGATAAGGAGGATGAGGAGTCTGGTTTTGTAAGGTGTTCAAGGCAGAATTATTAAAAGGTGCCACATTCAGACCTGAGTTATTGAGAGATGCCATATTGTCACGTTTAACGGACAAAGAAGCTTGATTGACCATAGCTATATTAGCAAAGCTATTTGAGAAATCAAAAGAGTTAAATTTCTCAAATCTTATCTCATACTTTTGTAACAAAAACTTTGCTTCTTATAAGGTAACAGAGTTCAATTTTGATTCAATCTGTGAGGTCAAATTGACAAACGCTGCATCATATTCTGGACTAAGTCCATCAAGAACATGTTGAAGAAGATCTTCTTCAGATATAGCCTGACCACTTGCTGACAAACTATCTGCAATTTCTTTCATCCTTTTAACGTAACTATCTATGCTTAAATCCTTCTTTTGAGTTATTTGTAATAGGTTCTTTAACTATAGAGCTCGAGCTTTAGAGTCAAGTTCAAAGTCATTCTCAAGAGCTGACCAGATCTCATGTGAATAACGACACTTTGAGACATATTCAAACATACTTTCTGAGATTGAAGCTAACAACCAACTTACTAGGAACTTGTCAGTACGTTTCTAGTTCACATAAGCTAGATTAATTTCTTCTTTAATTTCAGATTATTTATCTTTTGGTTCATCAATATTATCCGTACATGTTTTCCTAGTAAGAATAATGGGAGAAGGAATGGGTACAGTACCAATTAAGTAGTCTTCCAGTTCATGAACACCAACAACAAACAAAATTTGAGACCTCCAGAAGCGGTAGTTATCTCTTGTGAGCTTAGGGTTAACAACTTACAAGCTCGATGAAATCGCAGAGTGCACAAAATTGTGCGAATTGCTTAGACTATTCAGCATCTTTTCAGCTCTAGCAAACTTAGACGGATCATAATTGTCGGCCATTAATGTTTGTCAAGGCTTTGATACCATGTGGAACTTTAAAAAATGTTTAAACAAACAGAAAAGAGATGAGAGAAAAGGCAACGAAAATTTTCATTTTGTTTCGGTTTTCATTGATAACAGAATCTGTTACAAGTGAGCTTATATAGTGAGCTGCTGAACTAAAGAAACAGAATTAGTTATAGCAGAGAGAGAAAGAACAGACTTCTATATCACAACACTATTTTAGTAAAAGCTGGAGCTGAGACTACTACATTTTTCGTTCTTCATAGAGTGTTCTTTACTTGAAATGGCAACGTTTCTATATAGACTTTTACATTTAAGACGGCAATGTTTCTGTAACTTCTGCTGTAAACTAGTACAATGCATGCATAATAATAATAGTAAATGGGCCCAAAATTTTTCTTTTTATTATATGTAATAAATCTTTTATACACAAAGAGCATTATTTAGAAAATGCCATTTAAAAAGACAAAAACAGGGGAAACAGTGTAGCTATTGCTCCTCGCTTGCCGACGCCCCTTCGACTGCATCATCACCTAGTTCCTGCATCCATAAAGGAAAAGAACGGGGTGAGCACAAAATAATGCTCAGTAAGTAAACCCTCTATCTATCTATCCCCGTGTGTATTTCTCTTAATTCTTTCCTCACACTTTCTATTAAACGTCATGGTCTCATCTTACTGGAGGTACGGCCGGATGGCGTTCACACAGTACCATCTCGCTCTCATGACTGTCGGGTGGAGTTCACATAGCACCAACCCGCTCTTAGTGACTACCGAGTAGGGATCATGAAGCACCTACCCGGTTTTCTTAACTATCGGGTGGAGACCACAAAGCACCTACCCATTCCTCATGACTTTCTGGTGATGATCACAAAGCATCAACCCGTTCCTAATAACTAACCGGGTGACGATCACAAAGCATCCACCCATTTCTAATAACTATTGGGTGATGATCACAAAGCATCAACCCATTTCTAATAACTAACCGGGTGATGATCACAAAGCATTAACCTGTTTCTAGTAACTATCGGGTGATGATCACAAAGCATTAACCCGTTTCTAGTAACTATTGGATGATGATCACAAAGCATCAACCCATTTCTAATGCTCTTCTCATTCATTCTACTCTAGCACTTCTCATTCTCCCTACCCTTAGAGTAGTTACATTCACAAAGTTCTCTACTCATAGAGCAAGTGCCTACACAAGGTTTTCTACTCTTTCTTAAGTCATTTCTCAATGCACAATTAATGACTATGGATGGTTCATCTCCACTAATACACTTATGAAATGCCAACATGCAATGTTGCAAGAATTAAGGTTCATTACTCATACTCAAACCTCTATTAGGCATTTCATCAAACAACTCAAGTGCATAATAAAACTCTACTATAACAATAATTCTATGTCTTTCTCTAACCATCCAAAATGGGAGAAAACTCCCTCACATGGCCATAATTCCTGCCAAAGAATAACACTTCCAAAAAGGATTTCTCAATATCCTTCAATTCCATCTCAAACTACCTTTCTAACCCACATCTCACTTCTTATACTTGAAATGTATGAACAATCGCAAAGCAATAATAATCTCCATTTAAGACTCAATAACATAGCATATAACATGTATATAACATACATACATAATTGCTATGAAAACCCTAATCAAGAAAATTCTCAAATCTCAACTTGGGTTGGGATTTACTTACCTTGTGGTGGAGAGATCTCACTAGCACTTTCTTTCTCTTGGTTTGCTTGATTTTTCTCTACCCTTAAACAATTCAACCAAAGGCCCTCAATATTCAAATACACTCAAATTTCACAAAATTTCACATCCAAAGCAAGAATCCTTACCTTAGGATGCCTTAGATTGCTTTCCTACCCCAAATTACTCCAAAAGCCCTCTTAAAAACCTTGAACAAATGAAAGAGAAATTGAGAGGAAGTAAGAAAGGAGAGTGGCGATGGAGAAGAAGAATGAAGGGTTTGCAATGACTTAATTCCTTTTAGCACATTTTATGTACAAGCCTTCCTATTTTGCCCTTACTCTTCTTTAGGAATTCCATCTATATCCTTTGATTCATTACAAACACACCCCCATATCAACATATTCTCCATGAAAAATCCTTTCAATTTACTCCCCACTTTTCCTACTAATTAGGGGAAGAATGGTCAAATTGCCCTTAGGAAAGAAAATATCTAAAACTTAACAAACATTTTGGTTGGCACGTTGCCGCGGCAAGGAAGCTTCTGTCGCCGCGGCGAAACTGTCCAGCAGTTTCCCGTGGCTTCAACACCTCTTCGCCGTGGCGAAGATTATTCTTCGCCCCGGCGAAGCCTGAAACACTAAACTTCTTCTATTTCCAACCAATTTCAAGGCAAGTGTTCAACATATCACTCAGAGGCCAACCAAACAATAATACTAATGAATCAACCCAAAAAGAGCAAAAGAAGAAGCATTAACTACGTACCTCAAGTGGGGCGTTACAGTTTCACAAACAAACAAGGGGATACGCAGTCGGTACACATTTTTCGGTGCAAAAATGCCAGTGTTCGTAGCTTTGTTGATATATTAATATAACATTCACTCATTAATCTTTAAGGTAATCTATATTTTTAGTAATAAAAATTTTCTCTAACTAAACGCTACGTTAAAGTAATAGATGGTTGGGATTTTCGTAATCAAATCCAATAAATTAACAAATTTGGATCTATGTTACAAAAACTGACCTGACACTAAAATTGTTTAAAGTAAGACCCACGGAGCGAAGTATACATTCAAGCCCTTATTATCTATCGTTGTTCTCTTTCAATAATTTTTGGACCAAACTCCAATGGTACCGGCCAAAAAATGAAAACCACACAATATATATTGTGTGACAACCTTGTGCACGTTGTCAACAAATGTCTACAACGTGCAAACTATGTACAACGTTGTGCACATGGTCATAGTCAAATCTCTGGCCACATATCTTAATTGTGATGGATCCATGCAGATTTCTGAGGTCCATTTAGTTGAAATTAAATTACTTATTGTACAATACTGAGAACTGATAAGAGTAATACCATTAGCCGATTATTCGAGAAGCTATCTATTACTATGGCTCTCTGCATATCAAATGAACCATGCACACATTTAAGACATTTTCTAATTAATACGTATTTTGGTCATTTTGGTCGAAAAGAGTATTTTGGTAATTTTATTGTAGAATTAAATAAATGTAAAAGGTTTATTCAATTATAAGGTTGTTGCCTATATTTATTTCTATATGAAATAGAATTGGCAAAATTAAAAAATAAAATAATTATAATAAATACCCAATTTTATTATATTCATGTATGAAATATAATTGGACATTTTAATTATATTCATATATGGAATAGAATCGGACAATTTAATTATATTTCTATATGGAATAGAATTGGGCAATTTAATTATATTCCTATATGGAATAGAATTGGACTCTATTCCATTTTGGAATAAGGATATAAACCTACTCCCATTTGGAATAGGATTTTAAGTATGCATATATATAAACACACTTATGTCTTAAGGTGGGTGGGTTTTTCGTTGGGGTGAGCATGAAAATAGTTTCTATCTGGAATCGGCGGGTACTCAGGGTCTCGGTTCCGAGCAGGAACTGAATCGATCCTCACAAGGTAGGTTCCGATTTTAAAAAAGAACCAGGACCCCCCGATTTCGGTTCCGATTCCGATTCCTTCATTCAAGGAACTGGGAACCAATACTAGAACTTGTAACAGGGTACCTTGCTATAGGAACTGGGGTTTATACAAACTAGTATAAAACATTGGGGGGTTTTAACAAAATTTACCCCTAAACTAAACATAACGGTGAAATCCCCAAATCAATTTTAATTTGTCATAGACTATGTATTGAACATTTTGGATTTTGGATATGAAGAAGCTATGAATAATTTTAATATATAGTCTTACACTATACATTAAAATTATTTGAAATATTGAAATTAACTAATAAGGAAAAAGTTATATTGTTATAGAATATTTAAACACATGGGGGTGTATTTGTAAATTTTACAGGTTTCTTTTTGTTATTTTGTAACATTACAGGGATCAATGATAATTAACTAGGGGTGATCGAGTCTGGGTACTTTGAATTTTTGGAGGAGCTGAAACCGGAACTGGAACCGAAATCAGAATTGGAACCGAAACCGAAACCGGTCAATTACATCATTATCGAAAAATTATTAAAAACTTTGAACCCTAGCGGTCCACTCTTTCTCTCTATAGCAATTACATCATTTGATCTAGCAATTGAAGTATCTTGTTGGTTTTAGGCTACTCTTGTGTGAATATCATTCATGCAACTCTGTTCTTAAGTTGATTTGCGAAGAGATTCAATTTGGTGAAGTCTTCAATGTTGGTGAGAATCTGAAACCTTGTATGGTTTTAATTGTTCGTTTAATGTATATAAACCCATATAATCGGTACCCTAATTTAGGGATTAAAAAGAATTAATTGAAAACTTTTATTCATGTTCCGCTACGTTATTCAATTATTTCCTTATAGCGGTATCAAAGTCCAGGGTTTTCTGATTATATGTGTTTAATTGATTTGTTGAAGCATGAGATTGATTGTATAGAATCGCATGTCTTAGGGTTTCAATTATGATTCAATTATTTTAATTTGGTGATTGATTAATTGAATTCTTGATTTATTGGTGAATTAAATATTGGTTTCAATCTTGATTGGATTGTTGATGTAGATTGACTTGATGAGATTCAAGAGGTGAATAAGAAAAAATTATAATTTTTTTTTTGGTAAATAACGAAACTTTGTAAATGTAAAATTAATGAGTTTGGGTGCTTATGAGATTGTGATTTAAGGATAAAACTATTATTTTCATATTTAGCGATCTCTTATTAACGAAATTTAATTGGAATGAGGGTTAGGAATCAGATTTCCGATACAAGGGGTGATGAGTATGAATTCAAAAAAAAAATCTATAGGTTTTTTTTTTTCAATTTATTTATAAAAACCCTGTTCAGAAAGCATTATCATCGGTCTTAAAATAGAAGAAATTTGTGAATTTAAGTATTTATAAACAAAGACATCATAATTAAAACAGAAGAAGTATTAATTTAATTACCATGGAGTCAGTAGCATTTGAAAGGAAATGATCCCCCCAAATGATATTTTCGACTGAAGTAGCAACAGCTGAAACTACTTGAAGAGACATTAAAAAAACGAAGAAACGATGTAGATTGTTTAGGACAGCTTCTTGGGGTGTGACAAATACGCATTAAATAAGTTATTGATTAAGTCCTTATAACTTAGAGGAGGCAGCGATTGGATCTCAAAAGTGATCCTCAGGACTGGACACATGGTTACTTTCTGACTTTTCTCGTAATCTATTTCTGAGAAATCATATTTGTTGATGCGGGATTTTGCACCAGCGAAACGCACATGCGAAATGTTGTGGGGGGCCCCGAAATCGCACGTGAAAGTAATGGGTAGAGGATAGTAAATGCAATGGAGACAGTTTTTAAAGTGGTTCGGATGCTAAGGTAGCAAGTCCTACGTCCACTGATGCTTGTATTGATGATGGGGGTCAGGTCGCTATTAGCTAACTGACTTTACAATAATGATACAAGGTATCAATTGATAAGAAAAGAGAGTATAATTAATCAAGCGAGAAGTGTCCGAATCCCTTAATGAAAGATGAATTCTAATTTATAGTCGGATGCCCTGAGGCAATGATCACTAAATCTGCAAGTTGGTGGGATTATCCGTGCAAATCCTTCTTTATGTCACATNATATACTTCAATTTAATCACAAATGGGGTATTTTTATCACCAAAATAGAGTCACTTTCATGACTCTAACATGAAAAACCGCTATAGGATTCCTTGTAAGTTATTAATTCCTTATTGGGTTGGGCTTAGGAATATGAATTCTTGTAAAACTAGGTTTAGTCTCTTAAACCTAGTATATAAACATACTTTTCTCTTGTTATGAGTGTGAGAGCAAATCATAGGGTAATCCGTTCATTGTAAACGAGAGAGGTGAGGAATATTTCAATAATATTGACTCAGCTGGACGTAGCCTACATTGGGTGAACCAGGGTAAATCGCGCGTATTTTTCCTTTGTTTACTGTTTGATTTGTTTTACTGTTATTTTTGTTCCTGTGGTTGTCTCTATTTTGTTCACTCTGAAAGTAACTCAACACTGGATATTTAGTTCCATCTTGTTGTGATGTGGCACTTGATACTCACATGTGGAAGTTAATTTGTATTTTGGCTGGTCAATGTAAATTGTTAAGGTTTGAGGGCCAGTTCAGTCTTTCTGCATCTCCAATTGACCTAATCTGTTTTAGGTCTTGTGCGCAGCTCATTTCTTCCATTCTCTCTTGGTTAACAGAAAGAGAAAACGGTTAGAAGTGCTGTGCTGGAAATCCGAAGTTCGTCGATAGAATCAACGGTGATGGTAGGTCTTAGCTGTTATTTTTGGTTTGCCTTCCTTTTGCTGTATAAATTGATACTAATTTCTGCCTATTTGATGGTATATGAGTGGTGAGAGCATCTGGGTGTACGGGTGAAAAATCAGAGGGTTTTGTTTCGGGTTTGTGCCTTGTGTAAAAGGGGTGAGCCAATTCTTCTGTAAGGTTTCTCATATACTCATAGTGAATCTTTCTTTTTGCTCTGAAGAGTGGATGTAGGTAATCTTTCAGATTACCGAACCACTACATATCTGGTGTTATCTCTCTTTCTCTTATCTTTAATTTTTGCTTAATCATTATTATTGTATACTTGTGGTGGATGCTTGGTTTGGTTACTGCACTTTTTGTTCTATGTTGGGTTTCATGTTACAACACATCTCATTTTTGAAGACAACATATTGTTACAGCTAGATATGATACAACTAAATGCGTCTTCATTTTTCAACAGCTTATATGGCGTTTGATTGATTGTTTTCTTGATAAGTCGAAAGAATTTTCCAGAGAAGAAAGTTGCATCTGTCAAGATTCAAGTAACAATGTAACATCATCCTGGTAAGAGTCTGGTTATGGGAATAAATTTGTATGGCTATTTATGAAAAGATTTGCAATATCTCAACTACTTTTCTTTAGTTAATGAACATAAATTTCTAGCTTATCTTTGCAATTTTTTTTAGTTATGATACCGGTATTCCCTTTTTTGGCACCTTAACTAATTCTTAGGGGCCATTAAATATTCTACAACCCTCAAGGTAGTTCGAACCTAAGAAATCAATGAAAAGAGAAAATCGTCTTGATTGTCAGGCTAACCCCGGGATTATGATAATGGTATTTTCTTTCTATAATTAAGATGCTTTTACAAAATGTCTGGTGGTCAAGAAAGTTTGCTATTTTAATTGGCTTTTTGGGTTCAAACCATCTTGGAGCAATCTATCAGGCTATCACATTTGTGGCTTACCTAGAATATTGGACTTGTAAGGCATTCAGTGGGGGCTTGTAGGGTGTTCAATCGGCTCCGAAGATTAATTGAATACGTGCAAACTAGGCCGGACACCGTACTTTTTCAAAAATTTATAGAAATTTACCAATGTAGTCCCACTAAATTTAGCTTTTACTTGATGATTCTGTTCAGTTTTTGAACTTAATACTTTAACCCCATAAATGTAACTTTGTAATTTCACCGGGCTCCTCATCATTTGAACATTACATTTTGGCTCAGAGAATAAATTTGCTAGGTCTAAATTGACCTTTAGGGGGTGTTTGGTTGGGGGTTAAGTGGGATTACTAGGGTAATGTCATCTTATATTACTTGATTACCATGTTTGGTTGTCAAGTAATATAAGATACTGATAATCTTCAAATACCAATAGTGGTTACTATTGGTAATATCAAAGGTAATCTGATTACCTCCATTTTCTTAGGTATTTTGAGATTACCAGGGTTATCTTTTTTTGTTACAATTTTATCCCTTATTAATAAAAATTTTGGACAATAATACCCCTACTTTAAAACAAATTTACATTAATATCCTATTTCAATTTTACCCTTATTTAATTAAAATTTTGGACAATAATGCCCTTATATTTAAAATTATTTATAGACCACCACTGTCACCTAGCCACCACCGCCGACAGAGGGCCAACCACCATGGACCATCGCCAAAAAATCGCCGGAGTCCCTAAAAAAGAAGGAAATTATGTGGGACGCTTTGGGAGGCTTTGATATGGCCATTTCCGGCCATATTGATGGCCGAAAAAGGCCATATCAGGCCAGATCTGGCCGTTGCCATTAAATGCCAGATTTATTCTGGTCGGAATAGATCTGGCCGGAAATGGCTAGAATAGATCTGGCCATTTTCGGCCAGATCTAGCCTGATATGGCTGTTTTCAGCCATCAATATGGCCAGAAACGGCCATATCGGACCCTCTTGGTCACGGTGACGTACTCACGAGGACTTTTGGAGACATCCGACGGTGGTTCGTGGTGGCGGCAGGAGGTGGGGGTGATTTCATCATAAATTAAAGTTTTATATAAGCGGGGGTGTTTTAGCTAAATCTGAAATATTGGGGGTTAAAAGAAATTATTCAAAAATTAATAATAAAAATTATATTATATTAATATTTAAAAGGGGGACAATTTAGTAATTTAAATAACATACCCACCAATTTATTCCCTATAACCAAATATATTAATATAACATACCCACCAACTAACCAAACATATTTTCTTAAAGATTTCCAGTAATCTTCCAAGGTAATATATCTTTCCAGTAATCCAACATTTCCAATAATCTAACATTCTTGAACCAAATGCCCCCTTAGTGTCCATCCTATAAATATATAGGTATTTAAGTCGTCTTAATTCCATGCTTATAATGGAACAGGATTAATAAGCAGAGAAGCAACAGAATCCTTAAGCATAACGTGAGCATGAGTGTAGCCATCTTCATCCTTGTATATAACATCTATCACACGAGAAAGATTGAGAATTCGGTCAAGGAGAGGCATTGGCACCGCAGTTGGGCGAAGGTATTCTTCATTTATATCCTTCCAGGCATCTATCACTTGTTTTTGAAATTCATTGCGTGCTTCTTCTTCGGTTGCACCATGTTGTATCATGAAACACTCAATGCTTGAGGCAACATGGCCTCTCTTTTGTTCAAACTGTATGACAGAAAAACACCAATTGGTTATTAAGGAATTCAAGAAAAATTCACACCAATATTTTAATAAATTATACTATTAATGAAATATGTAATTACCTTGTGGGAGACCATGTCGTCCATGAGTCTGCAGATTACTGAGGAAGCCTTTATCATCTTGGGATTTGTGAATAACCATTCAAAGGCTTCTTTGGTTACTATATTTCCCATTCCCACAAATGATGTTGTGGCTAACATTGAGTAGCCAGAGGTCACTAATGCAACAGTCATGTACTCATCCAGTGATGGTACAAAATTTTTATGACACCATTTGGCTTCATAGAAGTAATTTCTAACTAAAGTCTTCATCTGAGAAATAAAAAAATCATCAAAATTTTCAATTATTAGTATAGGTAAGAATGAATGCCTACTGATTCTGAGTTAACACTAATTAGTCAAATGAAATGAAACTCACCGCTTCTTTTGCAAAATGAAGGCGGTATAATCTTCCTTGATCGGCCATGTCTTTCTCAGTTTCACTGTAAACATCAAGGAGAGCCTGATAGCACAGTTTCATGTACCCAGGCAGTTGATCCATGGCACTGACATCCCACCTGAAAAAAGAAAATGCAATCTTATTTGAATAAATGTAAATTAATAGGATGCTTAGAGAGAATGGATATTTATAGGTCAAGAACTGAATAATTACTTCTCAATTGCTTCGGTAAAAAGCTCAAGTTCTTCAATTGTACCATACACATCATAGACATCGTCGATAACAGAAGCCATTGCAATCACTTTGGTTAATATCCTTCTAGCCAGAGAATATTCAAGCTCGAAATACACTCCCAATATCCAAAAGTAGCATTCTATCACTCTGTCTCTTACAAAAGGTAGCTTATGGGCAAAGTCTAATTCTTTCCACCACCTAAAATAACAAAATTAAACAGAAGTCATTAGATAAATTCAGTGAATCTAAAGCTTAAAAATGGTAGAACTGCCGTCATTTTAAAGCTTACTTTGCAATATGACTGAGTTCAATCTGGTGCATCTTCTGTAATATGTTAAAATCCAACTTTGCAAAGGCTAATAGAACTTCATTGTGGGACTGGGAAGCATCTTCTTGAAAGATGCTCATGTAATGTTTAGCGTCGATCCTCTGTAAGCCCTTGCGAATTGGCCGATTTAAGGCATGCTTAACTTGAACTGCAACTGGAGGGCTAAGTTGGGCTGCAATGGACTCAAGGTGAGCTGTGGTGAAAGCGAGCGCTTCATCGAGTATATTCTTTCCATGCACCTTGAGATGTGTGGCTTCGTACAAACTTAACATTGCTCGAACATCTTTTTCAAGAGATGCCTTGAACTTCCCATTGCTGTCCTTGAACTTGTTGAAAATGTCTGTTTCACCCCATCACACATCATATTTAAACGATGAAATTAAAAGGTGTAATTAAATTAAGAACAATAAGAGGAAGAGGTTCGAGAAAGAACATATACCACAAGAAATATTATAACCATGTTGTCTTAGCAATCGGAATTCAAGAGAGGTTGAATATAAGTCATCTCTGAGATCACTGTCTTGGTGAGCCTTGTAGACTTTTGCTAGTATTTCATCAACCTCAGTTTCAAAATGATAAGACACGCCTAACCTTTGGATTGCATCAATCAAGTCAAGTTTCTCTGCAGGCTTTTTCACTTCAGTAATTATCAATTTTCTAATTTCTTCCTTTAGTTCTAGTAGCCTTGCATTATGATCAGTTTCCTAAAACAAAAAAGTTAGAGAAAATTAAAGCCATATATAAGAGCTAGGATAGAAAATTATATTTCAGAAAGCGCAAAATATACATTGGCTTGAACTCATACACATGGAGAGTGTGCATGTTTTAGATTGAGAGTAGTTTTCAAAATGTTTTCTCTTCAGTTTTTGCAGAAAACATTTTTCAATGTAAAATTTTCTGGACGAACACATCCTAATTAAATTAGAAGAAGCATGAATTTTACCATGGACTCAGTAGCATATGAGAGGAAATGATCCCCCCAAATGCTAGGATGAAAATCAGCTGAGCGACGATTAGTTTCTTCCTTCGCAGTATTTTCAACTGAAGCTGCAGCAGCTGAAACTATTGAAAGAGACATAATTCTAAAATTTCTTTTTTTTCTGGTTGAACGAAGAACAAGAAAAGATCGATGTAGATTGTTTTGGAAAGCTTCTTGTGCTTCAAGGCCAGTGTGAATCATATTGCCTTCACAAATATGTATTTATAGACACCTGAGAGATATAGAAACATTTTATTTTTCTTAAATATGTCCTTATCAGAGACTTTAATTGATTTAACAAATATATGTAGGGAATTCTATTCTGGGACGAAACTTAAATCATTTACCTCTTTATGCAATTTCATTTGTGTGTTACACTAGAATGGAAAAATATTAATAAAAGTAGATTAAAACTAATCTCGGTCTCTGACCAACATGACAAACGGATAAAATATTATTTCAAAGGCAATCGACTTGTTCATGCAAGGCACACATTCAAATTTTGGCTTCTTAAACTATATTATTTTTGATAATTTGGGAATCCTCCTATAAGACCTTGGATCAAAGTTAATGCCGATGGACTATTCAAAGTCAATCTCGACCTGGAAATTCCTCTAGGTCATGAGACTTCACTTTTACAGTGGGATTTACGCTATTATTTCAGCTATTGAAATTGCCTCACTTCGTTTGCTAGAAAGGACTCTTCAGCAGCTTTAAGTTGCCTCACTTCATCATCTTACCTTTCACCTTGGACTGTGCATAATAGTTAATAGATGGTTTAATTACCTGCATCTGATAAACGTTAGTGAGCATTTGGTTCGAGGTCATAAAAGATAACACTGGTAATTTATCTTTTAATTCGGCAATTACCATGTTTGGGTGTCAAGTAATAAAATATTCCAGTAATCGATCGATACCAATATTGATTACTGTAAGTAATATAGAAGGTAATTCAATTACCGTCTGAAAGAGTGTTATTTTTGTTATTACTGAGGTAATCCCTTGTTCATACTAATTTTACCCTTAATTAATAAACATTTTGGGCACAAATGCCCTCAAATGTCTACTAAATAACAATTAGCCAAAATGTGTGAAATGGCTTCTTTAACCTCATATACTAATTTTTTGAATGGAAATACACTCACTATTTACATGAATAATACCCAAAATACCTCAGCCACTCAAGACGATTGTCGGCCATCGGCAACCATCGCTGGCCGCCGTCGACAATTGCCAGAACGGTGCACGACCAGTTGGACCTGGTCGATCGTGCACCGATCTAGCCATTTTCGGCTAGATCGAAGGTAAAAAATAATCACATAGTCGTGGATCTGATCGAAAACAACCAAATCCATAGTTGTAAACGACCATAGATTTGGCCGTTAATGCTTAAAATGGATTTGGCTCTCTAGCCAGATCATTGTATGGCACTGGATTTGGCCAATCGTGCGCCAATCTAACCGTTTTTGTCTAGATTGAAGGTCGAAAATGGCCAAATGGCCGTGAATCTGGCCAGAAATAGCTAGATCCATTATGGTCGTTTCTGGTCAAATTCATAACTATAAATAGCCATAGATCTGGTTGTTAATGTCCAAAATGGATCTGGTTTCCGGCCAGACCGGCACACGACCAGCTAGATTAGGTCGGTTGTGCACTGTTCCCATGATTGCTTGCAATGGCCAGTGGTGGTGACTAGCGATCGATAGTCATCTTGGGTGGCTGCATGTATTTTGTTAAATTTTAAACTTTTGTTGTTGGGGTGTTTTAGCTAAATTATCAAATATAGAGGGTTAAAAGTATTGTTCTAAATAATAATAATAATATAATTATTATTAACAAAGAAGGGCAATTCGATAAAAACCTCTTCGATAATATTTTATTCCTCCCAACCATACATATTAATTAATTATACTCACTAATCTAGTCAAACATATTAATATAACATTTACCTATTAATTTTTAAGGTAATCTATCTCAATGGTAATCTATATTTTCAATAATAAAAAATTTCTCCAACCAAACGCTAAGTTAAAGTAATGGATGGTTTGGATTTTTGTAATCAAATCAAACAAATTAACAAATTTGGATTTATGTTACAAAAATTGACCCGACACTAAAACTGTTTAAAGTAAGACCCACTAAGCGAAGTATCCGTTCAAGCCCAGATTATCTATCGTTGTTCTCTTTCAATAATTTTTGGACCAAACTCCAATGGTACCTGCCAAAAAATGAAAACCACACAGTCTATATTGTGTTACAACCCTGTGCACATTGTCAACAAATGTTTACAATGTACAACGTTGTGCACATGGCCATAACATGTGAAACAAATCCAAAAATTATGACATGTGAAACAAATCCAAAAATTATGGGACCTAAAATAGTATAATTAGGTGTAACATTGTTTTCTAGTTAATATGTGAAATTTGGCAGCTTATACAAGATGAATACCTTGACGAGTAAATCTTACGTAATAGGTATCTCATTATTTATGCATTACAATTTAGATTAACTTAAGATATTCATGTCCACTCACTCTGTTATACCTCAAGCCTAACAAGCAAATTCGCAATACAAATAAACACAAACAGAATTAAAGATCAAAGAATCACACACACACACAAAGATCAAGGCACGAATTTACCGTGGTTTGTCTATCCAATCTTGGATAAACTACATCCATGTTGAGCTCCGAAATAAAGATGCTCACAACACTAAAAGATAATCAAAGATCACAAGAAGACACTCATACAAATCTGCAAAACAGATCAACCCTCTTCTAAGGCCTATTCGCTCACGAATCTCTCAATAATCTGCAAGAAAACAGAGGACAAATACCAGCCTCAAGAAGGAAACGCAACTCTCTCTAGATCTACCCAGATTATACCCAGAAAGACCCAGCAAACACCAACCCTAGTTTCTCTCTTCTTTCTCTCATGAACCCTAACTTTCGATCTGAATAAATCTGACTGTTCATGACACTGTTGCTTCTTTTATATATGCCCATATCAGAAAATGTCAGCCATTGGATCTGTCTTGATCTGACGGCTAGGATTCAGTAATGGTCTTAAGTGAAACGACCCCGTATTGGCTTCCAGAACTTTAGTGAAACAACTACGTTTTTGGCTTCACATAATCTTCACACTCTCTATAATCTCATGGCCACAACTCTAATAATAGACCTTACTTGCTTTAGGTTGTATATGTATGCATCAACTTATATTCTCGTTATTTGGTTTGGTAATTAATATCTATTTTCTCATGATTTTATTGGTTTTGGTAAAGTATAATTTTCATATTGATGAATCCATGCGTACATTCAAACTTTGTGATTGGACTTCAAATTTCTTTTTAGAAAATTATAATCATGAGGAATGAATTAAAATTGAAAATTCTCAGTTGTTCAAATTTCCTTTTAGATGAAGCTTGCTTTGTTTCTTAAACTTTTATTATCTACAATTATTTACATATAACCTTTTCTTTTAAAAAAAAAAAAAAAAAAACTCCCTGCAAAGGATTTTGGCTCGTTACTTTCCAAATTTTCTTAGTATTTTGAGAATTATTTGGTTTAGTTTGATCATGTTATATTATTATATTTTTGTGTTTTTAGTTATTTATTTGATTTATTATTTGATATCTATGTCCGAGATTTCATAATAACCCCCTCAACCACAAACGTATCTGTGGTTGTTTTCTCCCCATAATTTTTGGATCTCTTACTTGCCAGAAAATGATGACCACAAAATATGATACACTAATATGAACCTTATGCATATTGTCAAATCTGTGGCCGCATATTTTGTCATCAAATAAATTCACTGACCTTACAAGCCAATGAAATTATATTTATATCAACGTTATTTGAACCTCCCATCAAAACTTTTTTAATTTTTTTATTTATAAACTTTAATTGATCCATAAATCTATTTTTCACTTATTTTGAAACCCCAAACTATAAGTCTATATGATTATTCTTATATTAGTTTTTTAAGGGTCTTATTTAAATATGTAATCTTAAGAAAAATTCTTGCATAAAAAATATTAAACTAAATCAAGATTGATTCATTTAAATACACTTAATTGTTATTCATCATCTTTAAAGTGTGGTCTAAAGACATTCTTATATATATGTCCTTAAAATCAATTTCTTTTCAAATGTTCCTTCTAACATAATTTTTTTGGTCCACCAGTGCACTTATATACGTTAAGCAATTACATCAATCAATTTTTTTTTATTTTTTATTTTGGTAACCGGGGTGTCTGGGCCAACTTGCTCGCACCTCAATTAATCCCGGGGGTCCATTGAATATCATACAAGCCCAAAGGATTAGATAAGCCACGATATTATTGTGATAGGTAGATCTAAGGTTTGAACCTAAGAACTCAAAGAAAGGAGCAAACCCCCTTCACAGCCAGGCTAGCCCCTTGGGGTTACACCAATAATTCCCTTACCTTAATTTTGGCTTTTTATAAAAGTATCTAGCATTTGAATAGTTTATGTAACCTGTTGCACATTTACTCAGGGGGCAGCTAAAATTTGTGATCATTCGTCATAATTAAAAAGAAAAAAAATTGAAAAAAAAATATAAATAAAATTGTTAAATGTGAAGCTTTATACGCTGTCATATTAGCTTAAGTTCACTCTACATCTTGACCGTTGTTTTTTTAAGTAATCTAACGACTGAAAACTGAAGACTGGTCAAACTTATAAAAGTTGCAGTCTCTCTCTTTATCGAAAGACAGTCTCTCTCTCAATTGAAATCTTCCCCAAATTTCTTCATTAGGGTTCAAGAATAGGACTTCCCTCTGTGTGTAAATTTGTAGTTAATCTGTCTATTAAAATTGTGTTTCTTAGTGGTGTCGAGAATCAGGTTTGGAGTTCTTTGTTTGGGTTGTAGATTTACTAGAACTGAGGGTGAAGTCTGAGTAGTTCTTGATAGTGAATCTTGTAAAGGGGGATTGATTGGTGTTTTGTAATCGTTGGTGATACTAATATTAGGGCAGCGAGCATCCATATTCTGGAGCTCAACATGGACATAGTTGTTCTATCTTGAACAAGTGAACCACGATAAATACTGTGTGTTGATTTATTTCTTTTTGTGTTTGTTGATTGATTGTGTTGGTGATTGATTAGGATTAGTGAGGTTGAAATTACAACAGTGGTATCAGAGCCGAGTTTAGAAAACAAATTGAAATTCTAGGGTTTCTTGATTTGGGAATTTTATTCTAGGGTTTCGAAATTTTTGGGGTTTTTTTGATCAATTAGTTCCAAGAGTCCTAGAGTTCCAAACATAGCTAGAATCCTCTAAAATCCCCAGTAAATCGAGTCCACAAAACACAATCTTGTTTTCTTAGGGTTTGCCTCTGAACTTAAATTATGAGCATCACGCACATGAAAATCTCCCAATACAATGGAAAGATAGATTTCAACACCTGGAAAAAAAAGATAAAGGCCCTATTATCCCACAACAAGGTGGGAATTATATTGGAGAAAGATGTCTCCAAATGGCCAGAAGAAAAGCTAAAGAAGAAGGCAGAGGTGGATGAAGAAGCGTATAACTTGATGATCATGAACCTGTCTGACATCGTACTTCGAAAGATGGATCGCGTGGAATCTTCGATTCCACTCTTGGGTAAACTTGAATCTTTATATGCTCTTAAATCAGCTCCTAACTTAGCTTTCCTAAAAGGTGCTTTGTTTTCTTATAAAATGGACCTAGCAAAATCTTTAGATGAAAATTTGGATGAATTCCTAAAAATGACCCTAACCCTAAAAGGTACTAACCAAGAACTAGGAGATTCTAGCCTAGCCATGATCCTGTTGAACTCCCTACTAGAGGAATACTTAGTGGTAAAGAATGCTCTTCAGTATAGTGGAATTGTAGCCAGTGTGGATCTGATAGTTTCTGGGCTAAAATCTAGGAATTAGAATTAAAGATTCAAAAACATAATGGTAGTAATTTGTTTGTAAAAGGGAAATTCGATACTGGACAATCTGGTAAAGAAATTGGAAAGAACCCTTAGAGACATGTAGACTCTAAAAACAGAAAGACTAGTAAGGGAAATGGGAGATCTAAGGGTGAATCTAGGAAGTGTTTTTTCTATAACAAAACAGGGCATTTGAAGAAGAATTGTTATGAATGGATTAAAAAGAACAAACAGGCCAGTACAGAAACCAATCTAGCTAGCACTAGCAGTAACATAGAAATATTTGAAGCCCTCACTATTTCAAATACATCTAGAAGTAATGAGTGGGTGCTAGACTCAGGCTGTACCTTCCACATGAGTCATAACAGAAATTGGTTTCAAAGACTTAAAACTAGGAACAAGAAACAGTATTCATGGGCAATAATCACTCTTGTGAGGTTCAAGGAATAGGTGACATAACCATTAGGCTAAATAATGGTAAGTTAGTTCTGCTATCTAGGGTTAGATATATACCCAAACTAAAACGTAACCTAATTTCTCTTGGAATCTTAGATGAATCTGGTTGTTTCTATAAAGCACAAAATGGCTGCCTGGAAGTGTACAAAAATGGGAATGTGTTGATTAATGGTGTTAAGAAGAATGGTCTTTATATCTTGTTGGGCAATACTATCATAATGTACTTAATTCTGCCTTACTTTCCACTAATGTATCTGCTACAGAGAAATGACATTTGAGATTGGGCCATATAGGCCAAGATGGTATGAATGCATTAAAACAGCAGGGTTATTTTGGTAATGATCCTATGTCTGCTTTAAATTTTTGTGAAATATGTATTCTTGGGAAACAGCATAGGATAAGTTTCCACAAAGGAACTCACCTTGCTGCAAATTGCTTAGATTATGTACATGCTGATCTTTGGGGCCTAGAAAAGGTCAAGTCACATGGAGGGAACATGTACTTCCTCTCCGTTGTTGACGATTACAATAGGAAGGTATGGGTATACCTTCTCAAGACTAAGGACGAAGCCTTGACTAAGTTCAAAGGTTAGAAAACCTTGGTTGAAACCCAGTTAGATAGAAGAGTCAAAGTACTTAGGATAGATAATGGGTTGGAGTTTTGTAACCTAGAATTCGATACTTACTATATAAATTAGGGGGTTCTAATAAGGCATAAGACTATCAGAGAAACCCCACAACAGAATGGGGTTGTAGAGAAGATGAACAGAACTCTCTTAGAAAAGGTTAAGTGCCTTCTTTTTACTGCTGGTCTGCCCAAAACCTTCTAGGGAGAAGCTCTAACCACTACAACCTATCTGATTAATAGGAGGCCTCAAGTTCAATAGGCTTTAAGTGTCCAAAAAAGAGATGGTTAGGAAGGAGACCAAATCTCAACCACCTAAGGGTCTTTGGGTGTACAACATATGCACACACTAGAGAGGGCAATGTTAGAGGCTAGGTCTCTTAAATGTGTCTTCTTAGGGTATCAAGAAGGGACCAAAGGCTACAGGTTATGGGAGAGGGATGCACCAGGAATTAGGGTTATAATCAGTCCGGATGTAGTCTTTAATGAGACCATGTTTCCTTGCAAGATTTCTAATGACAATGCAGGTAAGTCAAGGACAGATTCTGAAATGCTTGATCAAATAGAGAGATATCAGGTTGAGGTGGAGCCACCAAGCCTGACAGAATATTCTGAACAACCTGAAGCCACTGAACCATAAAGTCCCACACTTCCAAACAATGTGGACCAAGATGAAGAAGATGAACAGCCTGAAAACAATGATGAAGTCCAGAATGTTAACTTGGCAGAATAATAGTTAGCGAGAGACAGAGTTTGGAGGGAGATAAGGCCCCCTAATAGGTATAACTATATATGCTGACTTAATCTACACTACCCTTGTTGCTGAGGTAGAGACACTAAGGTCTGAACCTGAAACCTACCAATAAGGTATGAGCTCCAAAGACAGAAACAAATGGTTGGAGGCCATGAAAGAGGGAATGATGTCCCTAAAAAAAAACAGAACCTGGTCCCTGGTCCCAAAACCAGCTGACTAGAAACTGGTAGACTGCAAATGGCTCTACAAATTGAAGGAAGGCATAACAAGCTCAGATCCTCTAAGATTCAAAGCCAAACTATTGGCAAAGGGCTTTACTCAAAGGGCAGGTATTGACTTTATAGAAATTTTCTCTCCTGTGGTTAAGTTTAAGACAATTAGGCTAATGCTAGCTATAGTGACTCATTATGACTTAGAATTGGAACAACTGGATGTTAAAACTGCCTCTTTGCATGGTGAATTGGAAGAAAAACTATATATGTGTCAACCAATTGGGTTTAAAGATAGAAACCTACTTGAACATGCTTGCCTACTACATAAGTCCCTTTATGGACTTAAACAATCCCTTAGGCAGTGGTACAAAAGGTTTGACTCATTCATAGTAACAGTTGGGTTCAATAGAAGTGCATATGATAATTATTTTTACTTTGCCTGTATAAATATCATGCCAATATACTTACTATTGTATGTAGATGACATGTTGTTAATAAGCAAGTCTAAGTCAAACATAGATGAACTAAAAGCGAAACTGAGTGTAGAGTTTGATATGAAAGATCTAGGGTTTGCAAAAACGATTTTGGGGACGATGACTAATAGGAATAGAAAATCAAATAGACTGAAACTTCACCAATTACCATACTTGCAAAAACTGACATCTAGGTTTGGAATGACTGATGCTAAACCTTTCAACTTACCCTTAGCAGAACATTTTACATTGAGCAAGTTATAGTGCACCAAAACCGATGTTGATAGGATTAAAATGGAAACTATACCCTACTATAGTGCCATAGGATCTGTCATGAATTCCATGATAAGCACCAGGACTGATCTTTCTTTTGCAATATCATTATTGAGTAGATTTATGTCAAATCTAGAAATAGAACACTGGGTTGCATTAAAATGGTTACTCAGATACATTAACACTACAATGCATGTTGGATTAGATTTTTGTCAAAGAAACTCTACACTTGATCTGGTTGGGTATGTGGACTTTGATTTGGTAGGAGATCGAGATTCAAGGAAATCCATCACAACCTACTACTTTACCTTAGATGGAAACTACCTGGAAATAAAAACTCCAACCATTGGTTGCATTGTCCACAACAGAAGCTGAGTATGTGGCAATGACTGATGCATTTAAGGAGGCAATATGGTGACAAGGGATCTTGAAAGAGGCAAGTTTGATGGATGGACTTGTGACTGTGTATTCTGATAGTCAAAGTGTCATTCATCTAAGCAAGAACCCTGTATATCATGAGAGGACAAAGCATGTGGATGTGAAGTACCACTTTGTCCAAGACCAAATCACAAAAGGAAATCTGAATCTGCTAAAAATACCAACCGAAGAGAACCTAGCTGATATGGGAACAAAAGTTGTAACTTCTGCAATGTTCAAGCATTGCTTGAACCTCCTTCACATCAACTGATTTCATAGAGCTGAGAAGGAGTATGTGAAAAGCTTGCTGAACCTGTATGTTGCTGTCTAAGGACAGAATAAGGCTTCAAGGTGTAAATTGTTATATTTGAAGCCTTATATGCTGTTGTATTGGCTTAAGTTCACTCTGCATCTTTACCGTTGGTTTTTTAAGTAATCTAACGGCTGAAAACTGAAGACTGGTCAAACCTATAAAAGCTGCAGTCTTTCTCTTTATCGAAAGACAGTCTCTCTCTCAATTGAAATCTTCCCCAAACTACTTCGTTAGGGTTCAAGAATAGGGCTTCCATGTGTGTGTAAATTTGTAGTTAATTTGTCCATTAAAGTTATGTTTCTTTGTGGTGTTGAGAATCAGGTTTGGAGTTCTCTGTTTGGGTTGTAGATTTATCAGTACTGGGGTGAAGTCTGAGTAGTTCTTGATAGTGAATCTTGTAAGGGGGGATTGATTGGTGTAATCGTTGGTGATACTAATATTAGTGCAGAGAGCATCCATATTCTAGAGCTCAACATGGACGTAGCTTGTTCAATTTTGAACAAGTGAACCATGGTAAATACTATGTGTTGATCTGTTTCTTCTTTTGTTTGTTAATTGATTGTGTTGGTGATTGATTAGGATTAGTAAGGCTAAAATTACAACAAAAATCACAACGAAAATTTGAGGATTTACCATGCATAAGAATCACAACTTCTGAGATAAATTCCAAAAACGAGTAACGCATATTGATTAGACATGTCTTTTCTCTTGAGCAACATATAACTCATCTACAAGAACAATCAAAATTTGAGGATTCACGACGCATAAGAATTACAACGTTTAGATAACTACAAGAAATATATTATATTGTGACAAAATTAATTTTATCAAAAGCTATTTCGTCACAATTAATATAGGTATTATGACAAAATAAAAAAACATCACATTAAGTATGACAAAAGGAATATACAGTGACTAAAAAAAATATTGTCATAATATTTTATCACAATAAAGAAATCCATAAGAAATATATTGAATAAAAACAATTTTATCTTAATATTTCATCACAAATTTTTGGTGCCAAATTTTGGCACCTAGGTAAATTGTTTATTGTGACAAAAATATTTTGTCATAAAACATTTTAATCACTATATTTAGTTATACATGCTATAACTACAAATTATTTTGTCACAAAAGAATTTATTTATTACTACAAAAATAAATTGTCATAATATATGCTGAAATAGAGATATTAATGACAAAATGTTTGAGTCAAAATTTAAGCACCAAGGTAAATTGTTTATCGTGACAAACATATTTGTCATAAAAAACTTTAGTCACTATATTTAATAATATATGTTATAATTACAAACTAATTTGTCACAAAAGAATTATTTATCATTACAAAAAAAAAAAAAAAAAAAATTATTTATAAATGTTATAATGGAGGTATTAGTGACAAAATATTTGAGTTAAATTAAATGTGATATTTTGTGACAAAATTTGCTAAAAAAAATATAATATGGTCTCCTTTAATTTTTATTTTTAAAAACTCAAAAAGGCCAAAAAATTGTAAAAATACAAAATCATTAATAATTTTATAAATATTATGTACCATTTTCAGCTTTAATGATAAAAATATTTACATTTTCGGCTTTAATGTTATAGACTTAATATTTGAATCACATGTTAAATATTAATGTATGTATTACAAGTTTACATCAAAGATTAAATTACAAAAATAAATCGATTAAATCATGATTACAAAAAGGGAAAAATTGAATTGGGCAAAAAAGGGAAAAAGGGAATGTCTTTATGAACTCTCCTTTGATTCTCCTAATTTTCTTCGGTGTTACAATGAAAAAGCGAAAATTTGAATTGGGTGAAGTGAGTCCTCTTTGGTCTCTTCTTTTCTTTGTAAAATTGAATTGGGAAAACCAAATCCTGAAAGAAGAAAAATAAAATGCAAGAAGGAGAAGAAGCAGGGAGAGGGGACAAACACTCTCTAAAACGCAATTGTTTTCCTCACATTTTAGCTGTGAGTTTGTATTTATAGATAGACATGTAGAACAAAATGAATATATATAATTAGTAAAGAAGAGAAATAGATTAGTAGGTTTGCTTGAGTGGTTAAAGGAAAGAATTAAGAGAAGAGTGCATTGGTTTGAATCCTGCACTACTGTTCTTTTAAAAAAAAAACAAATGGCTTTTTCTATGGTCTTTTTATTATTATTTTTTTTTAAATGGTTTTTTCTTTGTTCTTTTTTTTTTTAAATTTATTTTATTAATGTTTAGCAGCTCCACAATGATCTTTGCACACAATTTACTCTTAATTTGGAAAAAGAAAAGAAAAGAAAAAAAGAACCCATTTTAGCATATTAGAATCTATCCTAATCCAATAAAAATACAATGAATAATTTATGGTTTATGCTTCTTATATAGACTTACAAGTTATCATAATTCCTAATCTTAAAAGGATTCTAATGATATAATATCCTAATTTTGTAATGAGTTACATTCTTCATCATACCTAACAATACTTAATCCTAATACTACTATAACTTCTAATAATAACTCTAGACTAATAAAACTTGACTAAATTAATTAATATCAGAAAACGACCCTACAACCAATATTTGATTGATGAATAACATAATTTTTACACCATACAGGCGGTTGTCTCATCCATTTTGGAACACTTTCATTCTTTTGGGTTGTTACGTACTAAAGTATATGCAATATATGATCATATGAAATTAAAAAATTGAGGTAAATTATGCAATTCAAGCTATCCTTAAGATAGGTGTTTGGTATATGGTTTAGCTAATATCCTATTTAATTTAATGCCATTTCTAATTTATTGCAGCAAGAACTCAATTGAGTGATTGATTTAAACTTCTAATTTTATAAGGCGAATGAAAATATATATACATGTAAATGATGAATATGTATTAGCTTGAAATTATCACAAAAAATCAATTACAATATTTATAGTTATGACAAATAATAATATATATTTTATATATTAAAGATATACATTTTTTTTTATAAATATAAGTAATTGATTAATTAAAGAAATATCAAAACTTAAAAAAAGCTTAATTGAAAAGTTTGGGTCGAAAAATTTATAAAAATTATGAAAGGTTGAATAATATAATTTATGTTGGATATGATGAATAATAATATATATTTTATGTATTAAAGATAAACATTTTTATTTTTATTAAAAATTAGTCTATTAAATAAAAGAAAAAATTAAGTTTTTTAAACAAAAGAAAAAAACCAATTTTTAATAATTAAGGAAAAAATCAAATTTCCAATAAATAGAAAAAAATGGCCCATCCCCTTTTATCTTTTCCCCCCACCTCCACACTCCCACCCCATTTGCTCCTCGACGCGAGGATTCACTTCTTTAGGTCATCACGACGATGCCTGTAAGCATCCCTAAAATCTTTCGTTAATCTAGGTTTTGATTCTTATTTGATTCATATTTTATTTAGTCATCATATCACATGCTTTGGTATTTTGCGATTTTGGTCTGTATTTTGAAGGATTCTGTGTTTCAATTTTGTTTTTTGTTTTGTAATTTTGAGGATTAGATTATGTCATGACACGTGAATGGGGTGTGGGAGTTCCTAGATTTGTATGAAATGCCTATAAAATATGGAATCTCTTTGAAGATGAGAGTAACAAGGAAACAATCTTTGTGGCATGTTTTGTTGTGTTTTTGGGTTTATCGAAATGAGAATCTAAATATTTCTGTCTATATAGTTTGTGTATTTAGAAACATCTTTTTGAAAATTTCAATTGGTGTGATTGATTTACTTGAAAAATTTTGATTAGATAGACGGCAAAGTGGGAGAAATAACACATTTAGGCATTGCTACATGCACTGTGCTTGCCATTTACAACCTCTCAGAGGATCATCCCCACTATGAAGAGCCTCCAGTGAGCTGTATTTTTATTTTTCTCTTTTCCTTAAGATTTGTTCTTGAATTTACAGCGGTTTTTTTTGGTTTTTGTAGAGGTTTCTACTATATGCATTAACAAACATCTGAATGCCGTCTACTTGTATGCAGCCTTACCCATATTTGCACATTTGCAACAAGGAGTTCCCATGAGGTATGTTTTCACGTTAAATAAATTTATTTGTGTCTAGAGCCCTAGAAGAAGAGATGTCTATTTTGTTGTTACATTGATTTGTGTTTGATGGCACTTTTTGTCTTGACATTCAAACTTTGGGTTGCCTTATTGATTTCTTGTTGAGTTCAGCATTATGTCTTTGCTTTAAGTTCTTGGGTTATCCTAAATAACTACGTATTGATTTATCTTTTCTCTGCTTCTTGTGCCTTGTTGAGTTCTTTGCATTATGTTTGAATAGATTTCTATTGCTCTGTTGTTTCTTTCTCACTATTTGTAATATACATGTCTCGGTTGCAAAAAAGCCTAGCATTGCTCTCTCAATTGCTACCGTACTCTCTCAGTCAAAGTACTTGCCCTTTGCTCTCTTTCGTTGCTTCTAGATAATTAATTCACTTCTTTTAATACTACAATGTTTATAGCTCAAGAAAACAAGTGGATTTGGTGTATCAAGCTTATTACGTTTCAGTTGAATGAGAGTATTGATAAACCATATCTTTGATGATAAGTCTTTTATAATCAGTTTTGTGCAAAACTTAGAGTAAGCAATTTTGGATTGACAGATTGATTATTTTTCATATGCCATATTTTAGACCAATTGGTTAGCTTCTATTACTTTAATCCAATTGTCTGCAACTTATTTAATTTCTATGAAATAAGCTCTTGTTCCTATCTAATGCTAGTTTCATGTTACTTCACTTCTTATGGATTTTTTTTTAGCTCTGTATAATCTCTGCATCTCAAGAGAGAAAAGATGCAAGACATGTATGAGTTTTGTTATTGTGGGAACTTATGACTTGTAAGATATTGCAAAAATTGATGTTTGGTATCGATATCTGAGTATTTGAGAATGAACAATTGAACTGTGTTTTTGTAACAGCAGCAGTAACAGTTTGGTCAGATTTATTTTTTCAAAGACTTCGAGAGGGATTACAAAAGCTTAAAGAAAGTTAAAAGGGATCCAAATGATAATGTTCTAAATGATAAGGATCTTTCCCACTTAATGTGGTGGCAAGAGGTAAAATTCTAATTATTGTATCTTGCCAAATTGGTTCTGCTTCTTTTGTTAAAGAATTTGATTTTGAAATGTAGTTGCTTCAGTAATATCTTATTGGTATATTTCATAGGATGTTGTTTTTACTCTTGAGTGTAGTGAAAATGTGATTAATATTGCTTATTTCTTTGTTTTGTTTCAGCTGATGACCTTTATGTGATGTAACGGCAATTATTGCATACACATTAATATGGTATTTCCATTACACTACCATTTCGTTTCCTTAATCAAACAGTGAATGAAATCAAATTTCAGTATCCTTCATTGCAGTCATTGACTTCTTCCTTACATTTATGATTCTGTTAAATTCTATAAGAATTAAACCAAACATGGGCTTATGTTTCTTTTTGTCTGTTATTGTAGAGGCTACAAACTTGCCGGAAACCTTCTACTCTTCATCTGGTTAAAAAGCTCAAATATTCCAATTTGCTCGGCTTGGATGTTAGCTTGAAAAATGGGAGGTCAGCTCATATGATGTGTGAATTAACTATGAATATACCTCATGTATCTTTTCTTCTTTGAGATAAATAATTTCACCTCCACGAACTTCTATGAAATATTTGTTGCTTTTGTGGAGGAGGTGAAAGACTTTGCATTTTGTACTGTAAAATTATTAGCCATAATGTAGTCTTAATCTACTCGTTAGGTTTGAATTCTTTGCTAATGCTGTATTTCTTGGATCTCAAGCGCATTATAAAGTCACATTGGTCGTTGGGCATGTTTTCAGGTCATTCTTTTGTTCTAATTATGTTGACTAAGAAGTGTATATATATTTATATTGACGTTCTAGATTAATCCTGCCATCATATTTCTTGTGCCAGGTCCGCAGTTGCTTACACTTGTGATTTTCTAGTAGTGCTTGCTCCTACAAAGTGGTGAGTATTACTGTTTGGTTTGTAGATATTTCTATGTCAAAACCTTGGAGGCTTGGAAGAAGACTTTTCTCGTCGCTGACCAGAAGCTTTTCCAGAGCTGTTTTCACCGGGGAATTATTTACAGATTGCAGGCTACTGCTTCCTCCTTTTCTTCTTGTTTTGGTTGCGTGTATATGCAGTTGGCTTTTGTAAACCAAAAGTCTGGCATTGTTTTTTTGTTGCTGGTCATTTTGTATGGTCCTCTTTGAGGCTTGCTTGTTGGCTTTTTGGAATGTAAATCCATGCCACTTTTTTTGTTTTCTTTGGCTTGGTTGCTTGGGCTTGTCCAAGGGACTTGACTTTGTAGGGGTTGGGACTTATTTTTTTATTCTTTATACAATTACCTTTTACCCAAAAATATACAAGAAAGGTTATGGAAATGGAGAAACAAAGTATATTGAGATGACAAAAAATATTTGTAACTCCTATATTATTTTGACAATAAAAAATTTGTCATGTAAAAATATTTGTATTAAAAATTATTTGTCATGTTATTAAATTTTTTACAAAATTATTTTTCTTACTATATAATTTTCAATAAATAATATTATCATATAAACAAATATGTGACAAAATAAATTTTGTCACAATAAAGTCAATGACAAATGAATTTTGGTCACTAGTAAAATTATGAGAAGCTAAATTAGTCATTATTCACAATTTTTGATAAAATCAATTTCATCATCATATATTATTTTCTCACTATAAAGTTTATCATTTGGTATTTAAATGTAAATCAATTATGACAAAATATTATTTATAGTGATAAAAATTGTCTTCTATTGTTACAAATAATTTATCACAATAAACTAGTTTAAAGTGACAAATTATTATTGTCACAATAAATAATTAGGCTATGGTGACTAAACGTTCTTTCGTCACTATACACATAAAAGTACGAACTTAATATGACTAACCTGGTGACTAATATAATTCATCATATTAAAAAAAATGGTCAAAATTTCGATATTTATAGTGACAAATTATTTTGTTGTGAAAAGCCTAAATTCTTGTAGTGATATAAGGTTCTTGGGATATATTAACAAGGGAATATTCCTTTTTATTAGATCTCTTAAAAACAGTTTTAATAACCTGATCCCAATGTTGAAGCAAGATATTTAATTAAGAGTTTATGTGATGCTAACCCGTACGTAAATTGAGACATCTAGTAATTTCTAAATCCTTAGATTTTAATAAATTGATGCATATAATTTGGTATGAAAATTAAAGTTACTATTGTCTTGAACATTTGACCACCCCTATTAGTGATTGGAAAGACTCAAACTCAGAAATTCATGAAATCTCTTTTTACTCTTTTACTATCAGACTATCCAGTAGTGGTTTAGAAAATTTACTAAGAAGTTATTTATTAATATATATTAGCTATGCCAATGCATGTGTTTCAAGTCAATCCACTAATTAATAGCGGATTGATTAATTGCTATATAAAGAGCTATGCACTCCCAGATTTTTAAACACAAACTCAACTTATTTTCATTGTGAAGTTTTCTTTCTAACTTAATATGATGGATGGTCGGGGTTCTCTTTATTCGAAGTCCTTGGCACTTGCATCAACAGAAGAAACTAGAAATGCTAAGGTGATCCGTCGATCATCTAATTATCACCCCAGTGTCTGGGGTGATTATTTCATTGTTTCGACTACTGATATGGTATGTATTTATCAAACATTTACATCATCATCTTCATACTGCAGTTAATTATTGTTTTCTGGAGCTTGTTTCTTATTGAAATTCTGTGTCTTTTCATTTCTGCACTAAAACATCATGCATGGGTTTCATTTTTCCCACATAACAAGAAATTAAGGTAAATTGTTACGTCCATGTTTGTGAATACGCCCTACTGCAGATGTTCTTCGATCCAGTAGCTCTGGTTTAGTTTCATTTGTGCTAAATACAATATGGCGAATATAAATTTCTAAGGTTTTGTTACGTTGGAGGGGATGTGAGAGGCACCGGTAGTTTTTTTTGTTTTTTTGTAAGAATATCAATACATAATAAGATTGAATATTGCTTAAGTTGTATAGATTGTTTTTGGAATATTATTTTAGCATGAAATATCATATCCTTATTGACTGGCTATAATTGAAGAACGTGGAGCAATTGGGAAGTTTTCATTTTTCGAACTCAAAGATCTTGGGAGGCAAAACCAACAGGAAATGAGATACTGAATCCATTTTATGTCTCTTCCGTGCATATTTTCTCTCCCTTTGTTTCTTTCATTCCGGTGACTTCCCGTTCCCATCACCATCCATATATTGAAGCTCGCTCAATCAATGTTTCTGAAGAAAAACAATAGCGAGATCTATAAGTATTGTTGCAATTAAATGAAACAAATCATTCATGAAATAAGATTACTTCCTATATAAACACCTTCTTATTTATTAATAGCATGAAACTAACTAATAAATTTTTTATTTTCTTATAATCTTTAATGCAGAAGCCCGATCCTGAAGTTGAGAAGCGAATTGAAATGCTGAAAGAAGATGTAAGAAAGATGCTAAGCAATGCAGTAGGAAAAGCAACATTGGAAGAACTCTTCAACGCCTTGGCGTGGCATATCACTTTGAATATCAGATCAGCCAGGCCTTACAGTCAATTTACAACAACTATGCTGATAACAACAATATTAATGGTAGTGATGACGATGATCTGTATACAAATGCTCTTCGCTTCCGGCTTCTAAGGCAACAAGGTTATTCTGTGTCATCAGGTAAATATTATCATCTCTATAATTAATTTGTTATTCACTTCAATATTCTAACATTTGGTTTAAATAGATGTATTCAAAAAGTACGTTGATGATAACGGTGAATTTAAGGCCACATTGGCAAATGATGCAAGAGCTTTGTTGTGTTTGTTTGAATCATCGAATTTGAGAAAGGAAGGAGAAGACATATTGGAACAATTCCAACGATTTTCTACTAGGCAATTGAAATCAATGTTGCCTCACTTAAACTCTTCTTTCATTGAGAAAGTGAATTGCACCCTAGAGCTACCCTTGCACAAAAGGATGCCGAGATTAGAAGCAAGGCAATATATCTCTATCTATGAAGCAAATGCAGCTCGAAACGACCTATTATTGGAGATAGCGAAGTTAGATTTCAATTCCTTACAGAAATTGCATCGGACAGAGCTCTGTGACCTCTCAAGGTTATAATTTCTTAAATTTTGAATTGTATGTTTATTATTTCATATGTTAAAATACATGTTTAATAAAATATTCAACAATTTTACCTATCTTTGAAATATTGTTAGTATATAAATTATTTGAAAACTGCTCTAAAAAATATTTCAACAATTTTTTTTTTTTTTAATTTTCTATATCCTTCACTTAGAAATAAAGGTTGGATCTTAATTACACTAAAATGACTCCATGTTCTCAATCTTAATTTTCTCTGCTTGCGCGTGCTTATATATATATGGAGTCATTAAATTTCTGTAGGAAATTGGTTTTTTTTTTTTTTTTAATGTGATTTTCAGGTGGTGGAAAGCCATCGATTTGTGACAAAGCTATCTTTTGCAAGGGATAGGTTGGTGGAGTGCTACTTCTAGATTTTGGAGTTCATTTTGAGCAAATATTCCATCAGTAGAAAATACCCTAGTTAGTAATACGGGTACGGCAAAAAAACGGTACGGGAATTTTACGGGTATGATACGGCAAATGGTGAAAAATACGTTTGTAAAAATTCGGTCATAAAATCGGATACGGAAAAAATACGATTCGGATATATACAGGTTAATACGACACATTATCAATAATACGTTTGAAAATACGGCAATAGCAATATTGGTTTTAGCACTTTTCAAAAATCCCATTTAAATAATCCATTGTGGTCGACCCTACAATTATTTTCCTTTTAATTTAAAGTATATTTGAACAATAACTAAGACTAGTATTTTTATCCTTAATTTTATAGCTACGCATACAAAGTTTGGATTCTAATTAGTATAGTTGTTTATTTTCTGAATTTAATTGGACAGTACATTTAAAGGTCAAATAATAATAGTGTTATGAAATCTAAAAACATGACAAAGTGCACAGGGTTTACAATTTGCAGTTGGCGTTGGTTGTAAACTGATGGTTTGTTGCTTTTTTCTTTTCTTTAAGTATCTGCCAATTCCAAATCCAAGCCCGACAATATTATTTTTATGAATTCATGCTTTTCTTTTGCAGTTTTGCTTTATCTTTTGCTTTCATAGATGATCTTTAGTCTTTTCATTTTGACCCATACAACACAAAACAACAGAACTAATGAAATATTATGTTAAAACAGATACCAAATATAACTCTCACAGATTTCATCAAACATGTTTCAAACAAATCTATCAATCCACCAACATAACAAATCCACAATCCACCAGCCCCTATTACTACTACTCACACACCAACACAAACACAAACAAATCACCAACATACAAGATTCAAAGAGAGTTAAAAAGAGAAGGAAAGAAGTGTGTAGCTTGAGGCTTGAAGAGTTGAAGTCTTGGACTTAAAGCTTGGAGAAGAGAGTTAAAATTTAAAAAGAGAAGAGAAGAAGAGATCAAGACTCAGAGTCAATAGATGAAGAAAAAAGAGTTGAATTGTTGAAGATTTGAAGAAGAGATGAAGACTGTGGAAGAGAGAACCGAGAAAGAGGAGAAGGAGATTTTTTTTAATTTTAGTCAAACCCCACCAAAACGATGTCGTTTTGCCTTATCATGTAATTATTTTTTTGTCTGCAAAAATTCGGCAAAAATTCGGTAATAATTCGGGTATAATTCGCGAATTATACGAATAGGATATATAATTCGCGAATTATACAGCAGCCCTAATAAAATACGTAAATTCGCGTTTTATACAGGAATTATACGGCTAGCCGTATAATTCGCGTATAAAACGCGAATTTACTAACTAGGGAAAATACATGACCAAAATCATTGCAATAGCCTCTGTCATAGATGATATCTACGATGTATATGGCACCCTGGATAAACTCAAGCTATTCACTAATGCAATTGAGAGGTATTAATTGGCATCAGAATAATTATTATAAATAAAATTTCAAATCATTATGCTTATAGTTTGATCGTGTGCCATATATATATGGCGTTCAGGTGGGAAGTTTTGGCTGCAAATGATTTACCCGAATATATGCAAGTATGTTACTTTGCTCTCTTAGACGTTGTGAAGGAAATGGAGGCAACCTGGTGAATGAAGGACTATCTTATCATGTACATTATGCAAAAGAGGCAGTAAGATCTCTAATATAATCAATGAGATCAATATATATTATCATTCCAATTGGTAGAAGATTGATTAAATTTGATTACTTTTCTTAGATGAAAGCCCTGGTCAGAGCTTACTTTGTGGAAGCAATATGGTTCAACACAAAGTATGTGCCAACATTTGAAGAATACTTGGAGATTTCTGTGATGAGCAGTGGATACCCTATGCTTTCTGTTCAAGCTCTTGTAGGTTTAGAAGAAGTAGCAACTAAGGAAGCCTTCGATTGGGCTATTAGTGTTCCCAGAATCCTCAGGTCTTCTGCCTTAATTGCTCATCTCGTTGATGACATCCATACTTACAAGGTAGGAGATACTCATCATCAAATAGAACTAAAAATAAAAACAAAAATTGGTCTAACATTTAAAATTTGTTTCTATATATAACGTTAATTAGGTTGAGGAAGAGAGAAGGGATGCGCCATCAGGAGTGCAATGCTACATGAAAGATCACAATGTGTCCGAGGAAGAAGCATGCAAGAAAATAAAAGAAATGGTGGATATTGCATGGAAAAATATTAATGAAGAAATTCACGAACCAAACCATCCTCCTTTGCTGCTGCTTCTTCCATCTCTAAATCTAGCTCGAATGATGGAGGTGTTATATCAAAATGGAGATTGTTACATGTAGACGTAAAAATCTACCAGTACGGAAAATGGGGTTTGATCCCGTGAGGTTTAGGCCACTAGCGATCTGCTATACCTGCACACGTAGAGAAATAAACACGTGAAGCGACGGAAAACATCGGGGTGGTATTTACCGTAGGCACTCCAACGCTCAAGTTAACAAGGTTGAAAGATGCTAATATAGTGAGGGCTAGGGAGTAGAGAGGTTATCGAAAGTCTAGTCGGGGACTGTGACTACGGCGATGATGTGAAGCTCTCAAGAAGGAACTTCGGGTGTGATGGTGTAATGTAATGTCCCCCCTATGAGAGGGCTGGCCTCTGCTTATATAGTGGTTGTCTGGTCTCCCAATCCTGGTGAAAGTAGGAGTCCTAGTGTGACTCTGATGCGAATCCTCGAGAAGTTAGGGCGGTGGTGAGCTGTCTTACCAGTGCTCGAATAGGAAGGTACTCCCGAACAGGGAAGTAACTTCGAGTAAGAAAGTGATCTGAACAGGTAGGTGACCTTGAATAGGAGATTGACCAGGAATGGGAAAGTGATCTGTGGGGGCCATAGGCTCTAAGCTTGCTCATAGGTCCAAGAAGTGAATTAGGATTAGGAGGCTTGTGCCAAGATGGTTTGGGCTAGCTGTATCTCGAATCAAATTGGCCTGTACCAGGATTGGGCCTGGTTTCTTCCATACACTCAGGTCCCTTTTTTTATTTGGGTCAAGGACGATTTTTGGCCCTAACAATTTTTCCCCCACTCTCTGAGTTAAGAATTTCTTAAGTCAGAGAGTAGGAAGCAATCGAGGCACGCTTGGTCTCCCTTCCTAGACGACCGGTTGCTAGTGTAGCTGAACAATTTGATGTAGGTGATTCATAGTCAAGGGTCATTCGGCATTCATTATTGGTCTGGAGTATGCCATCACCATAAAGTATGCACCTGATCAGTGTGAAGGGCCGAAGGGATTGAGACACCGATGCTTCGAAGGCTAGTGCGCTCACTTGGTACGTCCCATCGACTGGGGAGGTGAGGTGTAAATCTATGGCCTGGGTATCTGCTTGATACGCCAGGTCGAATCAATTAAGGACTACATTAAACTGAACGTTCGCTCGGTCTGGGTACTTGGGCGATCGGGTGGAAGGAATACGCGAGCTTCAACCATTGGTTGTCCATTCGTCCGCTGTGGAAGAATGAACGAGCGAGGCCTTTTACCTTTCTATCTAGAGTTCGGGCCAGGCCGGGCCGTTCCAAGCTGGTCAACTAGTCGGGAGGATCTCCTAGGCTCGTGAGTCATGGGGGCATGTTGGGTCCTCTGGCAGTCGGGTGCTGGGTCGGTTGGGAAGGCAAGGTAATGGAACGTGGTTTACGTACGACACTACAGTTCCCTAGGTGGCTTGGATCCCCGCCACGTGTACGGTGGTGATCTACTTCTTGTTTTTTAGACGGGAAAACAAAGAAACGCTTTGACTGTTGGCCAATCATGGGCTTCCACGCGTATTCGTCTATCAGGTGTTCTTCTTTAAAGCGAAGGGGCAGACTGTTCATCTCCCATTCGCATTTTTTTGTTTGCTTCTTTATAAAACGAAAGCTTTTCTTCTGCATTTTCAGTTTCTTTTTAGCGGCGGTAGTTTCTCTCGGTAGACTTTGGCTTTTTCACGGTAAACATTCTTCTTTCACGACGTCTCTTTGTTTCTTTGCGTTTGTCTTGGTTGTTTGCTGAGGTTTTGGAAGATAGGATGAAGTTTTTGAACTTTTGAGTAGTTTTGACTGGTTTTGAGGAGTTTAGAATACAGACTTTTAGAATAGGCGTGAATTCTTGTTCCGGCATCTTAGCCGGGTTTTAGGCATTTTTCGGGCATTTTGGATGGTACTAAGAAGACAAAGGCGAGTTAGGCACATACTTGGTTCGGCTCGGTCAGCTTGCCTGATCGAATAGTGTGATAGTTAAAGTGAGGCCCGTGTGACAGGTTGGTCGCTTGATCTATCCCATCGAGTGGCGAGGAGATCACGTTTAGGATTTGAACAGAGGTTTGGTCGTCCAGACCGAATAGGTGATTGTACGGCAGCTAGTTCTTGGGACTAGTGGATCAGTGACCAAGGACGAGTTGATTCACAAGGGTGTTTAAAAGTAGGTTAGTCGACTGGGGTGAACGAGCGAAGATTGTAGGATCCTGGATTTGTTCAGTCAATAGCAGGGGTTGATCAGAGCTTAAGTTAGTGAGTGTTGACAGATTGTTGACAGTGATAGGTCAATCAGTGCCAAAGGACGAGCGATAGCTGTATTGTAGTCTAGTTCGGTCGGTTGCTCAGGGCAAGCAGTCGCTTGACACTACGATTTTCGGTAGGCTGGGAACTATGATTGAGTTGGTCAGTTGGGTTGGACGATTGAGTCAATATGTTAGGCTCAGAGTAGGCTAGTTTGAGTGGGGTTATGGCAGATGTCGGTGACAAGTACGAACATGCCCCCACCATACTAATGATGCCCAAAGGGGGCATTTCGATGGGAGTGTCGACTAGAGTTAGTGTAGCTACCCGGGGACGAATGCTACCAGCCTGAGTGGTTCTAGCAGGCATAGGCGAAGTGGGGAAGACTCTGAAGGGGCTAGTAGTTCGTCCCCATCTAGTAGCAGCTCTGAGGAAGAGCCAAGCCAACAGGGCAGCGAGATCTTGACCAAAGATTATCCGCCAGTGCTTAAGGATAGTGATGTGTGGCGTGTCCAAACTTTGTATCACATTCTGAGCTCAGTTGAAATCCAGGTGCCGCAGTCGTACGAGCGGGTCAACTAGGAGGTACAAGGCTAGGTTAGTGTTTATGAGAAGTGGTTTCACGATGGGTTGAGGCTGCCTATTCCTCGCCTCATCTGGGAGGTGTTGAACCACTTCATGATTACCCTGTCTCAGCTCATGCCGAACTGTTGGAGATTGCTTATGGCTTTGGAGGACCTCTATGTTTGGAACCAGGTGAGGTTCGGGCTACAGGAGCTGTTGTACTCGTACTTCTTGAAGGAGAATGGCAAAGAGAAAGACCAATATTTGATAAACTTGAGGCATGATTGGTCTCACCTAGTGACCGACCTGCGGTCCAGCAATAAGAACTGGAAGGATCGGTACTTCTTCTTGAAGGGGCAGGCCGTCTTCGGGGAGAGGGGCCAGGGTGATATCCCAAGCAGTTGGCGAGTCACTAGTGAGAACCTTTATTGTTTTTCGTACTTTGTTTACTAAATCTTGATTGTGTTTTTTGCTTGCAGAACTTGATTACAATCAGGCTGGCAGAGCGGGGATGGCTTGGACATTACGACCCATAAGGTGTTAGCCATTCCATCGGTGTAGAGGGATTGGCGAGTAGTACTAGCAGAGTCTAATCTGAGGACTAGCGTTCTTTGGGCCGAAGTAGAGACGATTCAACTAGGTATTCCATTCCTCTCGTTGAAGCAGACTTGGGATGTGCTTTTGAGTCGATGTCGCAATCATATCATTTTTGGTGAGTCCGGGCTGAACCCACTAACCGTTGGAGAGTTTGCGCTTGCAGAGACACTAATGAAGAAATTAACCATCCCTAGTGCGAGTGAGTCCATTGCTCGACGTCAAGAAAAGAGGAGGAGGGAATCCTTGACTAGGGAGGACATGAGGGTGGAGGACGTGTAAGCGATGCCTCTTATTCAACAGCCTGCGGCCAAAGCTGGGTTGTCCCAGACCGCGATCATGGATGAGGAGGTCGGGATGATTACATTCAGAATTCTGGCTACTGCGTTGACCTACTCTGACTCCACTTTTATGAGCAAGCTGGCAGACTCATTTTTGTTCCCAGCGGATGAGGCACGTTTGAACCAGATGGGCGCAGTTGCTGCAGCTGATTAGGGGGTAGCCCACGCCTTTCAAGTATGGCGGTAGTTTTCATTTTGTTTTGTTTCTGAATTTCGTTCTGATGGCAATATTTTGTTGTGCAAGTGTTCACTAGCAGTCTTCATCTAAGGAAGTTTGTGGTGGCGCAGGAGAAGCAGATACAAGATATGTCCAAGGCGAACACCAGCTTGCACCAAAGAGAGGCGGCCACCCAGAAAGCCAAGCAAGAGAGTCAGCAGCGTCTGAGGGATAGCAAGCGTGAGCTAGAGAGGTTGAGACGTGAGTTGGCCGAGAAGACCGCAGAGATCGAGTCTCTCAGGAAGCAATGTATTTCCATTGCTGATGACGCTATCATGAAGGCCCGGGGTGAACTCATGCTTGAGTTCAAGGAAGGGAGGACCTCTCACTAGGATCTAGACGAAGACATCCAGCTCATGCGAGAATTGCTGGAAAAAAGTAATAGTCATCTGGGGTGGCAAGACAATGAGCAGATGCCTGACCTTGCTTGTCAGTCGGGGCTGTCGAGTGTTGGGGGTATTAGCGACCAGGCTACTGGGACGGATGCTGGCAGTGCAGACAGGGCGGTTAGGTCGGAGATGGAGGAGATGACTCATACCGAGGATCCTTAGTTTAGCTTTTCTTTGTTTGTGTATTTTTGGGCTTGCGATGCCTTTTTCCTAGCGTGTGTGCCTTTCTATACTCTGAACTGAGCCGTTTGGGGCTTTATGTATTATACTTGGCTTTTTTAACTTTTGATGCTTTCTTCGTGGATGAATGAGTTGTTCATTGTTTCTTTACTTGTAGATGCATTATGTTGTGTTTGCAGCTTCAGTGTGGCCCAGCGACTGAGGCATGTAGGCCTTATGTTGGGCTAGGTTGGTGGTTTGCTGATTGAAGATGTACGAACCATTCGGTCTGGCCGATTGAGTTTGTAGCCTCCTAGATTGAGTGAAGTCAATCCGAAGGTGTGGATTCTTGGATTGGATAGGGCCAATTCGAAAGTGTGAGTCGTGGAATGGGCAAAGCCGATCCGATGGTGTGGTCATGATTCGAAGGTGTTATCGTGGATCGAGCAGGGTCGATTTGAAGGTGCAAATTCATGAATCGGACAGGGCCGATCTGAAGGTATTATCGTGAATCGAGTAGGGTCAATTCGAAGGTGCAAAGTGTTATCATGAATTGAGCAGGGTCGATTCGAAGGTGGAAATTTATGGATCGGGTAGGGTCGATCCGATGGTGCAGTGTTATCGTGAACCGAGCAGGGTTGATCCGAAAGTGCAAATTCGTGGATCGGGCAGGGCCGATCTAAAGGTGTTGCAAACAATAGATTGATCGGAGTCGATCCGGAGACGAAAAATTTCTGAATAATACTTCATTAATATTTGGCCATGAGGCCGACTGTCTATAAAGAGGTGGATAGGCCCACTTATCCTTTAAAAAAGGAAAACAGAAAAAGAACCAAGTTCACCTAGTAGTAGTAGTAGCATTTGAGGTGAACGACATTCCAGTTGTTACTGATGTCTTTGCCTTTGGGGGTCTAGAGTTTATAAGTGCCCCTCCCTGCTTCTTTGGTGATCTTGTAGGGACTTTTCCAGGTGGGGCCGAGTTTGCCAGAGTTGATCTCCTTTGTGTTTTGGAAGACCTTACGGGTACCTAGTCGCCTATCTTGAAAATTCGGATCTCACGTTGCGATTGTAGTGTCGGGCGGCCTGTTGTTGATAGACTGTGTTATAGATCTAGCCCGTTTGTGTAGCTCATCGACGGCATCCAAGTTCTGGCAAAGGTTCTGGTTGTTCATTTCCTCGCCTGCCCATTGGAGCCTGGTGGAGGGGACTGATACTTTAGCTGGGATGACTGCTTTAGAACCGTATGTAAGGGAGAAGGAGGTCTCGCCCATTGATGAGCTAGCCGTGGTTTGATAGGACCAAAGGACTCCGGGTAGCTCATCTTTCCATGCACCCTTCGCTTTCAGCAATCGCTTCGTTAAGGTCTAAATGATGGTCTTGTTCGAGGACTCAGGCTGGCCATTAGACTGGGGGTTGTAGGGTGTTGAGAAGCTCAGTTTTATTCCCCACATGTGACAGAAGTCTCTGAAGCCTGAATTGATGAACTGGGATCCATTGTCGGTGACGATGTCCTTCGGTATCCCAAATCTGCAGATGACATTCTTCCAGATGAAAGCTGTTACCTCTCGATCTCTGACTTGTGCGAAGGCTTCGGCTTCGATCCATTTGGTAAAGTAGTCTATCACAGCTAGCATGAAGACTTGTTGCCCAGGTGCAGTCGGTTGTTTTCCTACTATGTCCATTCCCCACTTCATAAAAGGCTAGGGTGTGAGGATGGAGAGGAGTCGTTTCGGCGGGAGGTGTGAGACATGAGCAAACCTTTGACAATTGTCGCACTTCTTCAAATAAGCAGCCGAATCGGTGCATATGGTCGGCCAGTAGTATCCAGCAGTGATCACCCGGTATACAAGGCTGCGTCCCCCAACATGGTTTCCACATTCGCCTTCATGGAGTTCGACGAGAACACGTTAGGCCTCCTTTGGGCTTGTGCACTTGAGATAAGGACTCGAGAATGATTTTCTAAGGAGTTGGCCCTCATGTATGGTGAATCTGACGGCTCTTGCTTTTAGTGACGTGTTTCATTCTTGTCAGCTAGGAATTCATCGTGTTCCAAGTATCTCATTATCAGAGTCATCCAGCAGTTGGCTGGTTCAACGCCCATGGCTTCCTCGGGCGGCTTGTTTGGTGGTTGCTCTTTCCAATTAGCTGGTCACTGCATGAATAATAGAGGGATGGATGACTGGGAAGAGCACTTGAGTGCTGAGCCAAGGTTAGCAAGGGCATCAGCGTGAGAGTTCTCTGCTCTGGGGACTTGGACGATGGAGAACTCCTCAAATTGGGCTGCAGCTCTTTGACCATGCTCAAGTAGGATGTCATCTTCGAGTCGCGTGCTTGATACGTGCCTTGTAGTTGATTGACCACGAGCTGGGAATCAGACTTTACCTCCAGTCTCTTTGCTCCAATTTCTCTGGCTAAGGAAAGTCCAACGATGAGGGCCTCATATTCTACTTCGTTGTTCATGCACTTGAAGCCACATCGTATTGCTCGCTGGATGATATCTCCCTCTAGTGTAATCAGTACTAACACGAGTCTGCTTCCATTCAAGTTACTCGACCCATCCACTAAGAGGGTCCATTTAGAGGGTGGTCCGCCGTTCATGCATAACAGCTCTTTTTCTGCCTAGGTGGTGGTACTCGGGGTGAAGTTAGCAATGAAGTCTGCTAGCGCTCGAGACTTGATGGCGGTGCAAGGTTGGTATGTTATGTCGAATTCACTGAGCTCCACTGTCCATTGCATGAGTCGGCCTGATAGCTCTGGTTTGTGCAGTATCTTCTTGAGTGGGAAGGAGGTGAGTATAACTATGGAGTGGCACTGAAAGTACGGCTTGAGCTTCTTGGATGCATGGATGAGGGCGAGGACCAGTTTCTCCAGCTGACTGTATCGCGTTTCCGCATCGAGGAGTGACTCGCTTACATAATAGATCGGCAACTACTTCATCTCTTCTTTCCGAACTAGAACTACTGAGATTATTGTCTCTGAGACCGCCAGATAAGAGTAGATTTTCTCCCCGTCCACGAGTTTGGAAAGGAGGGGAGGGGAGATCAGGTACCTTTTTAGTTATTGCAGGGCTTCTTTGTATGAGGAGGTCCACTCAAACTTCTTGGACTTCTTGAGGGCATGGAAGAATAGGTGGCACTTATCGGCGGATCTGGAGATGAAACGGCTTAAGGCGGCCACTCATCCTGCTAGGCATTGGATGTCTTTGATGCAAGCTAGAGATGGTGTACTGAGGATCGCTCTGATCTGGTCGGGGTTGGCTTCTATCCCTCGCTGAGTCACCATGTAGCCCAAGAACTTACCTGACAAGACACCGAATAAGTACTTAGCTAGATTTAGATTCATGTTGTACTTCCTGAGGACGGCGAATGCCTAGCTGAGGTGGTCAAGGTGTTGTTCAGCCATCAGGGACTTGACGAGCATGTCGTTGATGTATACTTCCATGGTGTCTCCGAGGTGCTCGACGAACATCTTGTTGACTAGCCGCTGGTAGGTGGCCTCGGCGTTCTTGAGGCCGAATGGCATCACCTTGTGGCAATAGATTCCTCTCTCTATGATGAAGGCTGTCTTTTCTTGGTCGTCCAGATGCATCGGGATCTGGTTGTACCCTGAGAAAGCATTTATGAAACTAAGGAGCTCGTGCCCTGCGGTCGCATCAACCATTATGTCGATATGTGGGAGTGGGAAGGAGTCCTTGGGGCAGGCTTTGTTTAGGTTCGTGAAATCGATGCATACTCTCTACTTTTTGTTCTTCTTTACGACCGCATTGTTCGCCAGCTATTTATGATAGTGGACCTCTCTGATCATACCATTACTCAGAAGTTTTTCAATCTCTTCATTGACGATTCGGTTACGCTCTGCTGCGAATTTCCTTCTCCTTTGCTTTACTGGTGGGTGATCCGGATCTACCTTGAGCTGATGGACCATTGCCTCTGGACTGATTCCCATCATGTTGACATGGGACCAGGCGAAACAATCTTGGTTCTATCTAAAGAATTCTATCAGATTCTCTCTTGTCTCGGGCTTGAGGTGAGAACCTATGTGGGTCTTTCTCTCGGGGTCATCCGGATTTATCTGCACTTTATCCAACTCCTCCATAGATGGTTGATCTGGCTCGATCGGAGGGGTAGAATGGGACTGTAATTGCTATGAGGCATTCCCCTTGCCCTTGAAGGCATTCTTGTAGCAATCTCTGGAAGCTTTGGGGTCGCCTTTGATCTTTCGAACCCCCTATTTGGTGGGAAACTTGATCGTCTGATAGAAAATAGATGGAACTGCTCACATATCGTGGATCCAAGGTCAGTCCAAGATGACGTTGTAAGGTGAAGGGCAGTCAATTACTAGAAAGACAGTCTATTTGTTCACTCCACTGGCATAGATAGGGAGGATGATCTCCCCAATAGCGTACTTATGCTCAGAGCTGAACCCAACTAGTAGTGTCGGCCACCTATTGATGTTTGCTTCTTCCAGTCCCATAGCCTTCAATGCTTCGAGGAACAGGATGTTCGCTGAAGATCCTCCATCTACGAATACTCTCCTCACCAGGATGTTGACGATCTGTAGGGAGACGACTAGAGCATCGTGATGAGGAACGGCCAAGGTGACCAGCTCATCATCTTTAAACTGAATTACCTGATGGGTGTGTGAGCGTGAGACCAGATGGATTGATTGGACTTCATGGTGGTGGTTGGCTCTAGCATATCGCTTGGCTGATGAGTAACTTACCCCACTAATCTCTAATCCCCCGGAGATGAGCGAACAAAGCCCTTTCGGTGTCGGTTCCCACGAAGGTGGTGATGTCTCTTTTGAGCTTCTCTGGCTAATGGTGTTCTTCTCCTTATCCGTTAGTAGATCCCAAAGATGACCCTTCTTTAGAAGTGCAGCGACCTCCAGCTATAAGGCGATGCAGTCTATGGTGTTATACTCATGGTCGTCGTGGAACTCGCACCACTTGGTCGTGTCCCTCTTTGCCTCGGGATTGAGCTTGCCTGACCACTTAACGGTAGACTCCATTCCTTTCATAATTATGACGACCTAGGTTGGTTTGATGTTAAGGTTGTACTCCGGTTTTTTGTACCAGTTTGATTCGAACTGTCTGTTATCGGTTCTCGCTGGCTGGCGATCATAAGGTTTTCTAAGTCTACTCGTATTACATGCTGGGGGTTGGGTCGTATCTGGAGTGAGTTGCCCTATTTATCTTGTCTTCTTCCCATCTTATTTGGATCACAGCCTGGGCCAAAGCGTCTTCCATTGTTGTTTAACCCAGCTTCGTGAGTTCTTTGTATAGTTCTCTGTCCAGGAGAAAGCCTTTTCTGAAGGTGTCTATGGTTGTCTCAGGGTTACATGATGGGATGGAGACCTTCTCTTTGTTGAACCTGTTGACATACTCTCTTAGTGGCTCTCCCCTTCTCTGGTATATTCTGTATAGGTCGGCCAACAGCTTCTCAAGTTTATTGCTACTAGCAAACTGTTCCACAAAGGTGTTGGTGAACTGAGTGAATAAGTCAATGGATCCGTTTGGGAGATTCGTGTACCATTGGAGTGTTGGGCCAGATAGGCTCAAACCGAAACTTTTGCACATGTAGGCTTCCCTCAGTGGTCAGGGTATTGAGACAGTAAACATCTGCTGCTTATACGAGGCTATGTGATCGTCTGGGTCGATTGTGCCATCATACAGTTTCATGTTGGGGATGGTAAACTTCTAAGGCATGTCGGCTAGGGTGATCTCATCCACAAAGGGTGAATTGGCTCTTCTTGGTTGGGACTAGCATTCTTGGAATGCGCCTCATCACTGCCTCTACATCGGCCAGCCTCTTGGCCAATACTTGTTCCATAGGAGAGGGGGATACTACCGGGTCATCCTGTCTTACTAGGTCTGCCATCGCATTCGTCCTCGGCACATTCTATTAGGTCACCCCTCGCGGGGTAGTCTGATGGATTATTCCATCTTGCATTCCCTAGTAGCATGGATCTTTGTTCATTCCTTCTGGTTGGATGACTCCTATTGTAATTATTCTAGTGTTTCACCCTACATGAATGGTCAAGGGAGTCGTCTGGTAGCCATTCGATCCGTCAGGGTGGATAGGCTCGAGTGCTGTGGTTTGTTTGGTTTGGCCATTCAACCCGTGAGGGTAAGCCAAGCCGAATGGGGTTTGTGTTGGGATGGTTGAGTGGATGTGAAATGGGACAGTAATAATGGGCTAGTCTTGTGGATGTGGGCTTTCTATCATTGGATCATCTTGATCTCGAGGCTGGGATGGATCGGCTGAATGGTGTTCTATTGGCATATCTTTATCTCCATGAGTCAGGACAGAATCATCGACCCCTGATGACCTTAATGGACATGGCCTTTTACCAAAGACCGAGGGTCGATGCTCTGGTGTGTGGAGAGGTTGCATGGATGGAACAAGGGCGCGAAATCGATTAGGAGGTACCTGGCTAGGTAGAAACTCTAGATCATAGAATTGACTCACCTTTTCTTTAAGAGACTGGTTCTCTGCCCTGATGGATGCATTTTCGGTCCGGATTGCATTGCTCTCAGCTTCCAATACAGCCACCTTGTTTGAATTTTGTGCATGAGAGCGGTCAGAGCCTCCAGTCTGGCTTCGAGGCCGGGGTTAGCGTTGTCCAAATTATCAGCCATGGAATTTTCCTCTACACGGCAAGGTGCGCTGAGCCGAATGATTACTAGAGGCCTTACAGTGGGCACCAAACTACAGACATAAAAATCTACCAGTACAAAAAGGTGGGTCTAATCCCGTGAGGTTGAGGCCACTAGCGATCTGTTGTACCTGCACACATAGAGAAATAAACATGTGAAGCGATGAAAAACACCAGGATGGTGTTTACCGTAGGCACTCCAACGCTCAAGTCAGTAAGGCTGAAAGAGGCTAATGTAGTGAGGGCTAAGGAGTAAAGAGGTTACCAGAAGTCTAGTCAAGGACTTGACTACGGCGATGATGTGAAGCTCTCAAGAAGGAGCTTCAGGTGTGAAGGTGTAGTGTAATGTCCCCCCTATGAGGGGGCTGGCCTCTGCTTATATAGTGACTGTCTGGTCTCCCAATCCTAGTGAGAGTAGGAGTCCTAGTGTGACTCTAATGCGAATCCTCGAGGAGTTAGGGCAGTGGTGAACTGTCTTACCAATGCTCGAATAGGAAGTAACTTCGAGTAGGAAAGTGATCTGAACAGGAAGGTGACCTCGAATAGGAGATTGACCAGGAATGGGAAAGTGATCTGTGGGGGCCGTGGGCTCTGAGCTTGCTCATAAGTCCAGGAAGTGAATTAGGATTGGAAGGCTTATGTCAAGATGGTTTAGGCCGACTGTATCTCGAATCAAATTGGCCTGCACCGGGATTGGGCCTGGTTTCTTCCACACACTCAGGCCCATTTTTTTATTTAGGCCAATGACGATTTTTGGCCCTAACAATACACCAACTCCTCGGGGAAAACCAAGAAGAGAATTACATTAGTACTTGTTGATCATATTCCCATATGATCATGTACATCTTATTATTTGCTTTCCAATAGAATTTATTATCATAATATTATGAACTAAAAAGTACTACTGATATGTCTTCATATAGATTTTGAAATGCCATAATAAGTAATCACCATCATGATGGTGATGATGATCTTTAATAATAAGTTTGCAAATGTTTTTCAAGGCCCCTGTTGTACATCAAGTCCAATTTTTTGGCCCAAATTCTAATCTTTCAATATGAAAAGGGTAAAAAAGTAAATACGGCATAAGTACACTATGATAAGACAGAATTATCCTTAACAAGGCTTTTCTCCATCACGTGACAAAATACGAGGTGACATCTTATTTAGACCCTGAGGTTTGGCGCTTAAATAACACTTTTGTCCTGTTAAATTATTAGTAACGTCTTGATCGTTGTCAGTGTCCGCAACATTTTGCCATTTTGGCACACGAGGTTTTTATAATGCTAGGACCAAAACGTAGTGATGGCAATGGGCCGGGCCAGGACCGTGTACCTCTTGGCCCAGGCCCAAGTCCGACCTCATGACACAGGCTCAAGCCCGGTCCAAGCCACCACGAGTATGATAGGCAAAGCCTAGGCCCGGCCCGATGGGCTTTTTATAACCTTAGGCTAGCCCCGAGCCCGCCTTTTTTTTATAATGTCAATTTCTAAATATTAATAAATTTCAAAATTATTTGTATATTTTTAATTTTAGAAACAGTTTTTAAATATTAATTTATGTTTAAATACTTACCAAATATATAAATAACATTCAACATTCATTCATTTTTAGAGCATAACATAACCATAAGAGCAGCAAGCAAATTGAGACAGTAAAATCTGAACAAATACAAAACAATAAACTCTATCACAAACTGAGGATCTGGATCCCTTGAAAGGGGCTTTGCTTTCAACCGAAGAGGAAGAACATATAGAATCCATTGTTCATAGCACAAAACACAAGGTCAGAGATGGATTGTTAACAAATATAATATAAAAAACCAAATATATCTCAACCATCCATCATGATAGTGGGTTACATGTCACAAGATTAAATCCAAATCAAATTAAACATATTCCAATGACCAAGATAAATGCATATAGAAAACGAAGAATACTTTAAAATTTAATGACAATCAAATCAACACATCCATTAGATATGTTCCACTATAATGTTCATAAGATAACTCACTTGACAACCACAATCATACATCAAAGTAAGCCATCATATCCATCAATTTCACAGGCACCAAACTATTTCTTTCCACACAGAGTTCCCATGACTTTGAATACTTCCAAATATTATTACATTGCAGCTCAGAAGATGCAAGTTTGTAGAGAAGCCAAGAAGAACTGAAACAAATAACAGACATACAAACCAACTAAAGACCTTGTTCCACAAGATAATCACCAAGCCTTTCCACAATCATGTTGCACTATCCAGGAGTCATTGGCTCATCATAGATACCAATAAAGAAGGCCATATTGGTTTTCTTGACAGTAACACCACCAGGTCCTTGAAATTAAAATGAAACTAGTCAACAATCAGCTATGAAACAAAACCAAATGTAAGAGGCAACTTAACGTTCCAACATAACAGCATCAGGTGAGAAAGGATAATTTATTCACCTAACTATCTAGTTCTAGATTATTGTACTTCTAGGCAACACTTAGTCCATGGAAGGCACGAGCTAATTATTCAATAATCAAAACCCACTCATTTAGTTGTTTAAAATCATAAAAGTTTTAAAGAACTCGCAACTGCACATTAAGGCTTTCAGAAGCATAATGAACAGAGGAAAACCCAAAAAAAAAAAAAAAAAAAAAAAGAAATATCAGATATAAGTTCACTACCTTCTTTCCCCGAATGACAGCTCCTGCCTCCCCTTGGATCACCATATACTTTGTCCCACCAAGATATAGACCAGTTGGTGCAAGTGAACCAGGTTCATTGAAGTCATTATTGATGCCACCGTATATTGAAGACAATTCATTGGTTACACATATACGTATATTCAGTCCTCACCTCTTGTACCTCCTCCTCTGATAGCAACCCACTGCCATTCTTATCATACCTGGCAATAACTCTTTGGTAGAAAAATCTGTCAACTGGCAACAACAGAAAGCCCAGGATAGATACAGATGCAGATGGAGAATGAATATGAAGAGAGGACAGATGCAGATTGCAGATGGAGAGAGAGATATGTTAGGAAGGGTAGCACCACAGCAAGTGGAGAGAGTTTAGGGAATGGGATGAGAATTAAGGTTAGGGTTTAGGAAAAATGGATATATATATATATATAGGATAATATTGTAATTAAATATATAGTATAAGGGTAAATTAGTAAAATTAATACTAAAATTTTTGGGTCGGTCCAGGACTGAGGATATACACATACCCGGCCCGTACCCAAGGTCGGGCCTTAAAATCAAGCCCAGGCCCGAGCCCAAACCCGTCACCCTCGAGTAAAGCCCAATCCTTTTAGGTCGAGTACCCGAAAATTTTGGGCCCATTGCCATCTCTACTTTGATCTGATTTCTACCGTGGGTTGAGAAATCAACTATAATATGATTACGGATATTTTCGTGGCCTTAGTTGATAAATCAACCCTAATATGAATGATCTGGTTAATCTTAGTTTTCCACATATTTTCCTTTTTGTTTATAATCTGATGCATGTCTTTCTTCTGTTTATAATCTGATGCTTGTCTTTTTTCTATTGCAGTCTTTCTTAGTTTGCTGGATGGGAAGCTTGGGCAGTTTCTGCTGTAGCTGCAGAATTTGAGAAGTTGCAATCTTTCTCTAGTTTGTGCAGAATTTGAAAAAAATCAGAATTTGTGTAGTCTTTCTCCACTTTGTGAATTTGAGAAGCTACTAAAAGTTGCTGTTTAGGATGGAGCTTGTTAAATTAGACTTATTGTTTAGGATGTTAGGATGAAACTAGAGAAAAAATCAGTTGTGATATCTTTCATGAACTTTTATTTTCTTTCATGTGAATAAATATGGTTTTCATGTATTTGCACACGATCAGTAATACAATTCACATTTGTTTTTCCTATTTGTTCTTTTTGGTGCTAGAGAGAAGCCAGCTTTTCCTCTTGAAACTGTGATGGTAGAAATAATGTATTATCTGCTTTTAGTTAATTGCAAACATTAAAAATCCAGGTTTTTTTTTTTTTTTTTTTTTTTTAGGGTAAACCTGCTAATTTTATTAAAAAATAAAAGAATTACATCCTAAAAATCGCACTCCCTTTTACACAGGCGAGGACTGGACATGCCCAAGGGACCAAACTACATAAAAAGAAACGAGAGCAACCAAGTATATACAATCCTTATACACAAACAGTAAGACTACACAAGACAACCAAACTGAAGTCTTCACCCAAAAACTGCAGAAACTGCAGAAAATGCAGTAATCACGCTGCACCTCCATACACACCACTGTCCAGATCACTACTTCAATTCAAGCACACACCACTCTGCACATACTGCCCAGGACCTCTGGAAACTACATAAAAAAACTGCAACCTGCAAACCTGCTCAAGCTACATGGTGCAAAAACTACAACATGACAAGCTTCATATCCAACACCCACCAATCTACACCAGCTGCACAAAAATCATGGCCTCACATAAAATGCAGAAAATCTAAATCTACAATGCATAGCCACAATAACCGCCTGACAATCCAGCTGAAGCTTAGGCTGCCTCCATTACCTATTGAGACCAAACCAATTATATTAAGAACTATCACAAGCTTTAAAGTAACAATTCTAAAATCTAAGCTCCATACAAATGTTTAGAAAAATATTGACATACCAGCTGCAAATTTAAAGCAAAAGAAACACAATGATGCATTTTTTACTAGGATAAATTCTCAATAAACAAGTCATGTGGTTTAAAAACAATAACAATATACAGTTTAAAAATGAAAAATAAAAAATAAATGTTGCAGTATAGAGATTTATATATTTAATAAACAGCCCCCACCTTGGCTTAGCCTTCTAGCTCAAATCCATCGTTATGATGAACTGTGAGTTTCTTAGATCACAATTAATCATAATTAGTCAAACAATTTGTTGCTTCACTAATTTCCTTACATTTGTTTCCATCTCCTTGATAGATTCCAAATCAAACATCGTACTTGATTCTAGCAATCAACTATACTGAACATCTATTTGACACTGAGTAACTAATGCTGATACACATTCTGTGCGTCTCTTTATTTGACATTTTTAGCAATAAACTTCCAGCAACAAATTATAATGTCACCAACCTCATCAACAATGTTTACAAAACAAGTTCCATGACTAGATTCGATTGACATCCAGCACCCACCAATTCTAATTTTCGATCATTGCCATATGTTCACTCCTCAGCTAATATTACTGGAAAACGCATGAGATACCTTAAACACAACAATTACCTTACACCTTGAAGTTAAAAACAACTTTAGCCTATGTCATTTTGAGTAAAACATAAACCAGAAAATTACGAATGGTGAATGAAAGTTGTTGAAAACAAAAATTAGAAAATGAGCATTAAACAAATATAATAGAATAGGGATCAGAGGAACTAAAAATCACGTCCTACTCAACAAAAAAAATCCCATTTTTTCTTCATCATTAGAAAGTAATGAAAACTAAAACAAGTGCCAAAACTTTGAACAGAAAACCTATTCTGTAAGGAGCTAATGTTTATTACTTGAGTTCAAGCTAGCACACTAGTAAGATCTCTTGTAGTTGTACAAAAGTCTTGGGATCATATCCTAGTCATGACAATATGTTTGTGTCGAAACTTGATTTCTCTCAGACAATAGGCCAGAAAGTGGTGATCTAGTGTGATTGATGGGAATGCAAAATGTCATATTTAACCCCCTTAATGTTTAGTCTTTTATACATATTTGTTTCCTAATTGTACTCATTATTACTTTATTTTGGTTTAGGAAGCAAATGGAGGTGTTAATTGAAAAACGGAATTAATTAGGGGAATTCGGACAGTTTCGCCACTGCTTCTTATTCTGGGCATAATTCTCTCATCCGAGCTCCGATTGAGATGATTCAAAATGCTGGGGAACGCTAAGAAAGCGATCTACAACTTTTATGTTTGCATTTTGAGAGAACTGACTTAATCAAGGTTGTAATCAAGTTGAAGTTGACGCACCTGCATTACCGACGTCCTGGAGCGTTCTGACTTGTTATGCAAGTCGTCTATTATTGCACGTTTTAAAGACATACATGCTGCACGAAAATTACAGCTGGAAACACCACCTTCCTATTGTATTAGGACTCTATTTTATTTTATTCCAATTAGAATTAAATTAGGATTAATGTATTTTAGGATAGGAGAATATTTCTTTTAGGAGATGAGTGGGATTTGAATTCTTAAATTAGATTAAAGGGAGATCAGATTAGGTTTGGGGGACCACGCCTCTCTCTTCTCCTCTCTGAAATTTTCTTTCACTTGAGTTTTTGTGATGGCCATGAGCGGCTAGAACTTTTGTAACTTGGTCGAAGGAAACGGAAACCTCGGAATCAAATAAACTGTGAGATCTTTCTGTTTTTAGTGGTAAATTCATGTTTGAGTATTGAATGTTATTTGTGCATATTTTGATTTGATGCATTTAATTACTAGGAGGCCTACTAGTGTATTATTTGTTGAAATCTACTGCTAAGTTTGATATCAAATCCGTAATTGTTTGATCCCTCCAACTTGTGAAGCAATTAGGGTAGTAATTTGCTGCGTCAGGAATGTAACCTTACGAAGAACATTCAACTAAATTAAATACAACCGTTGTGTTTGTGTTGTTAGCTTCGTCGATCTCTCTAATTCTTAAGGCTGCCACTAGATTAAATTTGAGCGCTTGTCTAGGGTTGTTTAGGGGTAAGATTAATTATGATCGTTGTTTCCTGATATTACAATTAAGGAGAGATAGGAAAATAGTTCCAACGGTGAATATTCAATGTATGAAGACTATTTTTGCATCAATGATCAGTTGTGAGATTCCGATGGTGGATGTTGACGGAGACCAAGTTCGTCCTTTGATTGAATTCGAATTAAATTGTTTTGGTTTTACTGAAATTGTTTTCTGTTTTTTACACAAACCCCCCAGCCTTGTTACATAACAGCAAATTCAGCTAGACACTCTGTGGGATCGACCTGACTTACACTACTACGTGTATTTTAGGTTTTAATTCTGGGTGCCTACGACAGCACCCCAGTGATATTCAAAGAACATGACAAGCTGATAGACTTGAATGCTACAGGCAAAAGTCAATATCGTATCTTTAACGAGATTACCCAAAGCCATAATATTGAACAAGATTTTATCTTCGACTTTCTAAGCATATCAAGAAGTATATGACAACAGAAGAAAATAATATGAAGCAAATCACATCCCCATAAGTTAACTACTGAGGCAAAGCATGGAAAGTTGAATCATCAGATAACACCGACTAACTAGTAACTAAACCAATCAAAATGCAGCAAAAAACATATCCATTGACTAACATTTAGGTTAGACATAATTCAATAAAAAATCAGAAATAAATACCTGCACACCACCACCTAGACCATTTGTTTGTATCATTGCTAGTTATTTGATTCACATCATCAAGCTTCGAATCAAGCTTAGGTTATCATTTTTCGATGCGTATCTGTGGTAGGTGGGTTTTGCCATCTCCATTATTTGTTTCTTTTCCTGTAGATATTATATAAACTTCAATTCGATTAATGAAACACAAACATTTGATAAAGGAATATGCTTTGTAGGGCCATAACCAAGCCCCAAGACCAAATTCAAAATAGTTGCTTAAAATACAATAATCATACAAATGAATTTCATCTGCATTGAATCTTAACAAAAAAATTTGAACATTTAAAGAAAAAATCACCTTACATTATTGCTATCTAGTTCTGTATCTGTCCCAGTTACTCTACAAACAATCTCTTCTTCTTCTTGCAAAATATACATTAAACACAGTACTTCATTACTTGGGAAACCCAAAAACTAAATAAATTAAGAAACAAAACAAACTAAAAATGTTACTAAAACTTGGTATGAATAAACCTTGCAAAAGGACGGTCTTCCATGCAAGGAACATGAAAGAAGCTAAAAAAGGCTGAAGACGAAACTGGCACAAGAACTACACTAACAGAAAACTCAAGTTCCCACGAAAAATTGTTGTGAAATTCATGTTTGTCATCGAAAATCCAGAAGCTTTAGTTGGATTGAAGCAACATTGTAAAGCTCGGAGATCTTAAGGTTTTCGAGTGTAAATTTGGAGATTTTTTTGAAATCTTATCTTGACACTGAACAACATTTCGAGAGTCCATGAAGATAAGGGGGATAAGACGAGCTGGAGGGGAAAGAGGGGTCAAGTCGTGGCAGGAGAGGCCGCGAGAGAGAGAAAAAGAGATTTGAACTTTAGGGTTTGCAAATGAATATTGGGATTAAGATTTGATTCACGGGGTTATGCTAAATTTTGAAATTTAGGGTTAGAGAAGTTTTTTGTTTTTTAATTTTTTGGGGAAGTGACGTGGCATTTTGTTGAGTGTCAGATGAGGTGGCACTGCCATTTCGGATGCCATGTCATGTTGTAAGGGAATGTTGTAAGGGAGTGTTGTATGTGTAGTGTTATTGAAACGCTTTATGTGAACAGTAATACTAAACTTACCGACTTTTCCCTACCGATTTTTTATCTAGACTGACGTGGCATGAAATTATTAAGGCAGATTTGATGTGGATTGATGTGGCAGATGAGAGGCACATGCCACGTCAGTCTGGATAAAAAATCGGTAGGGAAAAGTCGGTAAGTTTAGTATTACCCTTATGTGAATGGTCTATCTTTATGGAAATTAATGAAGTTTTAATTAGACTTTTGTATGTCCATATTAACACAATGTAACAAAATAAAACCTTTTATATTCACAAATCCTTTAAATTCACATAACAATCAATAATTATCGATTATTTATAACAAACAATATCAAACACTAATTACAATAAGTCACATATACTATCAAATCCAACTCATTAATCTATGTCACATCATGACTAATAACATCTAACCAAACGTCAAGAATCCAAATCAACACCAATCAAATGCAACCAACTGTTAGACAATTTACCTATGTGACAAAATGAAGAAATTCTACCTCTTAAAAATGGCAATTATATAACCAGATTATATATATACAATACAATCTCTCTATAGTAATATTCTATATAGGAATATTCTATATAGGAATAACATCCATGTGATTATAAAAACTTTCGGTTCCAACTTGGGCCAGTTATAAATAAGAATAAATTTTATATTGTAATAAGTTATAATTTTCTAGGTTCCATCTTAAGAAACTTGCCTTTAGATAGTAATTATTATATGCATATTACAAAAAATATATGCTATGTTACATTAAAGGTTTAATATGAAATAAAATATTTATCTAAAGTTGTTTAGGATAATGATTTATGTTTTAGAGTTATTACTACATCTTTTATCTTATGGGTACATAATAAGTCATCTACATGGACACCTTCTTGTTTAAGTAAAAATATTTATAGTTCTCAAGCATGTTTAAAGTTTTTTGGCATGAAATTTTTTGTATTTCCGTACTATCATCTTCAAGATTATCTCTTTCCTCTTTTTGTCTAATTTCAATAATGATTTCTTTTTTAGTTAAAACATACATGACTAGTTGCTTATTTGAATTATTGAGGAAGACATTAATATCCATTTGATCAGTGTAATGAAGTTGTCGAATCTGATCACTCAATTATACAGTGACTCTTTGATATCCATTTCTATGCTATCATAATGTTACTAAAACAATGAATTGAAATCCTAATACTACTAAAACATGAATTATAAAATAAGAAATCAAAACAATAATTCTTGTAATTACACCTCTATTAAATTATAACACTCCTTATAGTAATAAATTTAATTGGTCATAATATTATAACTATAGACAAGTTCTACTGTATACTAATATTAATTTCAATATTCAAATAAAATATTAAAAATTTGTATTTAAATTATAAATCATTAGATAACGTGTAAACTTAATATATTTTCATTCCTTAAAATATCCAATCCATACATTTAAAATTTCAACTACTTCCAAAAAAAATTAAATTAAACAATAAAAATTGAAAATTGAAAAGAAGTGAGGAAGCACGGGTTCTCTATATCCTCCCTGGTCACCTTACGAAACCCCACACAACCAAAACGGCCGTGGACTTACCGGTGAGGGGGACAAAAACTGGCCCGTTCCATTCCCTCTCTTTTAAACAAACGTTTAAATAACATNCGCATTATTAGATGAATGTTTGAGTGAATGTTTGAGTTAATGTTTGGGATTATGATGGATTGGTTGCTCTCTAAACATGCAAGTTTGCTAATTTCAGTGATATGTATTGTCAAGTTCGTTAATTATATATGTATCAACCTAGCTAAGATCTTGAATTAGAGATCATTGAAGCGTATGGCGTAGAATAACAGTTTTATGAATTTCAATTGGTTTTCAACCGACAAAGCTCAATTTATTACAAAGTTCTGAGACCTGCCTATGTGGGTTATTCATTCTTGAATTACCTTGTTTTTAAACAGTAAGTTTTAGTTGAAAAAGGGAAGAGATTCATTTTCATTCATTCTTTTATTGAAAAAGAAAAACCTATAGCCCCAAAACACTCTCTCCCACGCCAGTTTTACTTTGATTGAAAAATCAAATACTCTTCATTTCCTTCTTTTTTCTTAAGGCTAAAGAGGATCTAGCAAACTCTCTTTAGTTCCTTGTGATTATATTCGTGTGGACTACATCGTTTCGATCCTACACTTGGGTCGGTAGCAAATACCTTCAAAGACAAAGTTGAGGAGCCTCCAAACGTGGGTATGGTTTCTAAACTTCAAACTGAGTTTTTCTGCAGATTCTTATAATGTATAAATTGTAATTTCTGTGCCCTGATTTTGGGTTCTAAAGAACGATCTGTTGTTGTAAATTTTTGTTTTCTGCTACGTAATTGGATCGTTTCCTAACAAAAGTAATGGATTAAAAATAACTAAATTAAACAAATAAACAATGTAAAAATCAAAATTGTTCAAAAGTGAATATTTGTAATTACTTAGAACTACTTACACATTATTTGAGAATACGAAATCTTAGAGTGTAAAAGTAACAATTAAAAATAACTAAATTAAACAAATAAACAATGTGAAGAATTTTGTATTATTAATGAAGTTATGGTATATATTTTCCTCTAATTTTGCTTGATTACTACTCTTTATACCTTTTTGTGCTATGAATTGGTAGGATTCTTCTAAGGCCAATTATCCTTATTCAGGCATAATATTCAACTTAATACAGATTCCTATTCGGTTGCTCTGAAATGAAGAAGCGTAAATTCATCAATCCCTTACGACTAATTCGCCCTATTCGGTTATGAATTAGATGGACCACAAATTAATCCTAGAATCTCTATTCGATTATTTCTAGTTTTAATATGATGTGCAATGTTATTCCAATAAAACAATTATGACTATGAATTAAGCAATAAACCCTAACTTCTCTATTCGAAACATCATTAAGGTAATTGAATCAATCCAACATTCATAAAGCATTAAACCTAAACTCTTGCACAATTTCATAAACATAAATCTGGTATTAAGAATAAAAATTATTCAAAACATAATTAGGGTTTCATCCTCCCCTAACAAAAGAAATTTACTCCATCCTAAGAACAAAGAAATAAATAGAGAAGAAGGGGAAAAATATGTTCAGACTTGAAAGAAATAAAAATCAAACTCTAAAATCTGATCTTCAGTCTTCAAGCCTCAAGAATGCAGTCTTTCCTCTCAAAAAAATGCAAAATTGTCCCTTGACAACTGATCTCAATTATACTTAATATGCAAAAGAGTCATAAGTGAAAAGGAAAGAAAAACTGATAAAAACGCCCTAATAGTTTTCGCCACAACCGGCTGTGGCCAAATTAAGTCACCACAGCCTAGCCGTGGTGTTTCCTAGTTTCTTGTTTTCTCTTTGTTCCACCACCATGGCCATGGTGAACTACCAAGGCATGGTCGTGGCCTCAAGATGTTAGGTAATCTCAACTTCTTCAAGCTTTAAGTCCCAATTTCATTCCAATACTCCAATCTACTCAATAAAGCCTAAAAAAACACGAAAGTTATCCAAATCAATAGGTAACCATTCATATCTCAAATTAACAAAAACAAACATCAAAACAAAGAAAACAAATGAGAATTAAATAAATAACATCAAACAACCCGAAAAACACTCAAATTATGCAACTTATCAACTAGCTGGAGATGTTCTTACTAAGTTCTTAGAGGTTCCCGAATCGAATACATTTGTAACAAGCTTAGAATGAATTGCTCAAAGAATAGCTTGGGGTTGTCCTCCGTATATATATCAAATCATGTGATAAATAAATAGTGAAGAAATGGTTATGAGAGATTTAATTTTGAAAGACCTATAATAATGAAAATACTTGAAGTTATCAAAAATCATTTTATAAAAGCAAGAAATATGAACTTTTGCAGGATGTAAATCAAGTATTGCAAACATTAGTAAGGATTCAGAAACAAGCATATTTGAATGTGGTAAATAATTTGTATTGTTGATTAGTCGGAAAACCAGGTATGTGAAATTGTATTGTCATTGGTTGTTGATTATTAGCTTAAGGAGGATTGATCCATCGAATTCCGTTTCTTTGATCTACCACGTTTATTTATTTTTATTGAATAACTTCTTTGGAGTTTTCATTTATGAAAATTACATTAGATTTGGGGGTTTGGTTCTACTGAGGCATTGTTCTTGAACTGATTTTTATATTTAGGTGATATATTGTCACTGTAGATCTGACTTCATATCGCATTATTAGATGAATGTTTGAGTGAATGTTTGAGTTAATGTTGGGATTATGATGGATTGGTTGCTCTCTAAAAATGCAAGTTTGCTAATTCAGTAATATGTATTGACAAGTTCGTTAATTATATGTATCAATCTAGCTAAGATCTTGAATTAGAGATCATTGAAGCGTATGGCGTAGAATAAAAGTTTATGAATTTCAATTCGTCTTCAGCCGACAAAGATATTAGTTTAACATTTATTGAGAAGTTCTGAGACCTGCCTAGTGGATTATTCATTCTTGAACTACTTGTTTTTAAACAGAAAGTTAGGAAGACGAAATTGAATAAATTGTATTAGAGGGATATGGAAGCATTTGATAGAAAACTAGTCAGAATGGTGGTCTTTGTATGTAGAATGGTGAAATTTAAGCTCGAACTAGCTTATCAATACTAAGCATATGGCTATTGGAAGATGACCCATTGTTTTATGTCATTTTCTCAAGCTTGGCTTAAGTTGACTACAAAAAAAACCATATCAAAATTTTTAGAAATGGCAATGGATGTTGAGGGGAAAAAATCATGGATTGAAAGAACATGTTTTGATTGCTAAGAATTTGATAGTGTGTTATAAAGTTGACATGTGTTGAAGAGCAACTGGATGTTGAGATTAAGGCTGTTTAGCTTGGTTGAGGGCTTGCAACCATTGCCAATAATAGCTTTCAAAATAATGATTGAAATGATGTGTATTCATTTACAAGTTATTGATTGGATATGCCACAATCATTTAGGTTGTGCTATGTCCGACAACTCTGATTTATTAAATCCTGTTCATTTTATGTTGCCAATGCCAAATGAAGATTAATGGTTTTACTTTGCTGATGTTCTATAATTTTTTATCTTCAATATGTTTTAGATGCAATTTGTGCTTCTTATTAGCCGACAAGGAAAAATCCGGTTGACTAAATGGTATTCTCCTTATTCATAAAAGGAACGAACTAAGGTATGGTTTTAAATCCATGTTGCTCAGATATTCTCTCTTTAGATCTTAATTATTAATTTTATTTTCAAAGGACCTGCCTTGTGTTGGATAAATGATCATTGTGGTATCATTTTCTCAACTTATTCTAATAGCTATGGTTACATTGATGATTTGTTTGAACTACTGCTTTGTTTGAGAAGGTTATTCGTGAGCTTAGTGGAGTCATTCTTTCACGAGGACCCAAGCTCTGTAATTTCATGGAATGGAGAGGATACAAAGTTGTTTATAAAAGGTATATGCAAATATGACAGTATTTGTGACTTAATGAATATGTTTCGCCATCATAGAGATGATCAACTGAGTTGGTTCCAATGAATATGTTTGGCAAATATGCTAGTCTATACTTCTGCATGTGCATTGATCAGGATGACAATGAATTAGAGGTTCTTGAAATAATTCATCATTATGTTGAGATTCTTGATAGATACTTTGGAAGTGTGAGTGAAGTTGACTTTACTTTGTATAAGATCACTAAGTGCATTAAAGTGTATATTTCCATTTGATTGGTATAGAAACTGATGTTTGTGGTAATCTAATTTTGCTTCCAGGTCTGTGAGCTGGACTTGATCTTCAACTTTCACGAGGTATGTTGCAATGGACTTGTTGTGCAATTGGGATTTACCTTTCTGAAAGGGTTTTTTCAAATCATAAATGGTGATTGATGCAATAAGTGACTGCCCAAAATACCTTATTAATTTAATACCTTCTTGCTTATCTAGCGTAGATCAGTTTATATTGCATGGATGCCAAAATCTGTGTCTTTGCTAATTGCTGATAGTCGTTTATGTTATAGGCCTATTATATTTTGGATGAACTCTTGATTACCGGTGAACTTCAAGAGTCAAGCAAGAAAATAGTTGCACGTCTAATAGCTGCTTAGGTATAATTTCTTTTTCTTGGTCACAGTGGGTTTTTGTTGTCAATTTTTCATTTATTTTTTTATTTTTCAGTTTATCATTTTTTTTTTTTTATCTTGTAGGACTCATTGGTGGAGACTGCAAAAGAACAGGCCAGTTTAATAAGTAATATAATTGCACAAGCCACCAAGTAGGGTAACATAATTGTGGTTGTGCATGTTTTGGTCTACTTTGAAGTGCTATCTGTATTCAATTTCATCTCAAATTTCCTTGTCAAGAGCTGAATTGCATGGTAAGGATCTCGTAAGAATTGTATATTTGGTTGCTCATCAGATTTGCGTATTAACAGTGTGATAAATTTGGCTGATGCGTCTATACAGCTGATCCAAGCCTTTTCATGTAAAGACACTATACAACTGCAACATTTGCTTGTATTTCTTGCTGTAATTTGCAAAGCAACAATATGTTTTGTTAGTGAGTCGTTGATTTTGCTATATTCTGGATATATATTACATGTTCTTTTTGAATGATTGTCTCTTATATACTTTAAATTACCAAAAGATACCACTTTGATTAAGAGCATATTTTGACAGCAATGGTGTTGTAAGTTAATGGCAATGCAGAAGGCAGTGTAGAGGGTGAGAATTTGTAAGTTATCACATTCTCACAATTTGAGGAATGGAAAATTTATGTTTTTATAGGAACTGAAATGCTTGACCTGTTATGCATGGTTCAAGATTAGATTGTGCATCTGTGAGCTGACAGAGAGAATAACGAATCGTGCTTTATTTATAACACTTTGTTCACTGGTTATGCAGAAGTTTGATATCTACAACTACACCATAGCAGAATCACAAAATGAAACAAAAGCTGGATATCTATAACTACGCCATAGCAGAGTCTCAAAAAGAATGGGAGAGATGGGAAGTGTTGAGTTATATTACATGGTTAAATACAGGGCAAAGTCTTAATTCTCCACGGAAATCAAATAAAAACAACCTATATGCTTTACTTTAGGTTTAGGATGATATGACACGATGACAGAACCTCTTCCATCTCACCTTGATTGTCTATATCCCATTTCTGGTCATATGATAAGAGAAAACATGAATTAGCAATAAAGGGAGTGCAGAGCAGAGTCAATCTAAAGTCTATGTTTAACATAGAAATGGTTGTTAATCCAAACCTTTAGAAAAGGTCCAAATCTACAGGATTAACAAGCACTCCATCATCTTCCCACTTGACATCTTTGGCTTTCAAATCTTTTTCAATTAACTCAGGAGGTGCATCTAGTGGAGGCGGGCTCTACATAGGCATAGAGAAACATTTGATATTAAATCATTTGCTAGGCATAGAGAAACATTCGATATTAAATCATTTGCTGTTTGAGAATTTAATATGGTAAAATGCAAGTAGTCCTCTCCTACCATGGTGCGAATCAAAGGCCAGTTGATTCCACGGGAGAAAGGATGTTGTTTAATTTCATTTGCACTAAACTTACATTAAATCTTGCTTCTGTTGGTCAGTTATGTGATTCTGGTAATTTAGTCACCTTTTCCTCTTCTTCTTGTTATGTGCAAGATCTGTAGTCTTGGAAGCTGATTGGGATAGGCCGTAGGAAGGGGAGACTATATATTTTGGATGAGTTAAAAGTGCCAGTTGCTACTGCTACTAGTGTTGATTTGTCTTCTTTTCGTTTGAGTCCTTTTTCTTCTAGTTTTTATTTATGACATTCTTGTTTAGGTCATGTTTCATCTTCTCGTTTAAGATTTTTAGCGTCCATAGGGGCTTTAGGAAATTTGCAAGCTTGTGATACTTCTAATTGTAGTGGATGTAAATTGGCAAAATTTTCAGCTTTACCTTTTAATCGAAGTATTTCTGTTTCTTCCTTTCCATTTGATTTGATTCATTCTGATTTATGGAGACCTTCTCCTGTTGCCACAAAAGGAGGGTCTCGATATTATGTTTCTTTTACTAATGATCATACTCGTTATTGTTGGGTTTATTTAATGAAACATCGTTCTGAATTCTTTGAGATATATATAGCCTTTCGAGCTCTTGTCAAAACCCAACATTCTGCTGTTATCAAATGTTTTAGGTGTGATTTGGGTGGGGAATACACATCTAATAAATTTTGTGAGTTGCTTACATTAGATGGAACTGTTCACCAAACCTCATGTACAGATACTCTTGAGCAAAATGGTGTTGCTGAAAGAAAACATAGGCACATTGTTGAAACTGCTCGTTCTCTCTTGTTGTTTGCTTTTGTTCCTAGTGTGTTTTGGGGGGAAGTTGTTCTTACTACTGTAGGTTTGATTAATACAATTCCATCTTCTCATATTTCAGGTTTTTCTCCTTTCGAAAAGTTGTATGGGTATGCCCCAGATTATTCTTTCTTTAGAGTTTTTTGTTGTACTTGTTTCGTTCTTCATCCTCATGTAGAACGCCGCAAGTTGTCCTCTTGATCTGCTATTTGTGTCTTTCTTGGTTATGGTGAAGGTAAAAAGGAGTATCGTTGTTTTGATCTAATAACTCAGAAACTTTATGTGTCTCATCATGTTGTTTTTCTTGAGCATATACCTTTCTTTTCTATTTCATCCACTACTCATAACTTGACTAGATCTGATCTTATTCGTATAGATCCCTTTTCTGAGGATTCTGATAGTTTGTCATCTCAAGTTCCTAGTACTTCAAATGCCCCTTCTCATGCTGATCATTCTACAGGTATTGACACTTTACTCTCTGGCACACCTGAAGCTCCATCTTCTCCTATGGTCCCTCAAGCTCTGTCTGAGATTGTGGATCCACCTCTACGTCAATCCATACGCATTCATAAGTCCACAAAGTTACCTGATTTTGCTTATTCTTTTTATTCTTCATATTTTGCTTCCTTTTTAGCTTCTATTCATTGTCTCTATGAGCCTTCTTCCTATAAAGAGGCAATTCTTGATCCTTTTTGGCAGCAAGCTATTGATAAGGAACTTTCTGCTTTGCATAAGACAGGTACTTGGGATTTGGTTCCTCTACCTCTTGGTAAGACTGTTGTTGGTCGTCGTTGGGTATATAAGATCAAGACTAATTCTGATGGATCGATTGAGCGATACAAAGCTAGGCTGGTTACAAAACGGTACTCTCAACAGTATGGTATAGATTATGAGGAGACATTTGCTCCTGTTGCAAAAATGACTACTATTCGTACTCTTATTGCAGTAGCTTCGGTTCGTCAGTGGCATATCTCTCAACTTGATGTTAAAAATGCCTTCTTGAATGGAGATCTTTAAGAAGAAGTTTATATGGTGCCCCCTCCTGGTGTTTCACATGATTCTGGGTATGTTTGCAAGCTCAAGAAAGCGTTATATGGTCTTAAACAAGCACCTCGTGCTTGGTTTGAGAAATTTTCTGTTGTGATCTCTTCCTTTGGATTTGCTCCTAGTAGTCATGATTCTGCTCTTTTTGTTAAGTGCACTGATGCAGGTCGTATTATTCTATCTTCATATGTTGATGACATGATTATTACTGGTGATGATATTGATGACATTTCAGTTTTAAAGATTGAGTTAGCTAGACAGTTTGAAATGAAAAATTTGGGTTCTCTACAATATTTCTTGGGTATTGAGGTAGCCTACTCACCTAGAGGTTATCTTTTTTCTCAGTTGAAATATGTTGCAGATATTCTTGAGCGGGCTAGACTTACTAATAATAAGACTGTAGATACTCCAATTGAGGTTAACGCAAAGTATTCTTCTTCTGATGGTTTACCTTTGTCAGATCCTACGTTATACCATACTATTATTGGGAGCTTGGTATATGTAATGCCCCACTTGAGGTACGTAGCTACTGTTTCTTATTTGCTCTTGTTTGAGTCGGTTTATTATAATATTGGTTGGTTGGCTTTTGGTTGAAATTAGAGGTTTTTAGGGTTCCAGGCTTCGCCGGGGCGAAGAAGAATCTTCGCCGCGGCGAAGAGGTGTTGCAGCCATTGAGGAGCTGCTGGAAAGTATCACTGCAGCGATGGAACCTTCTTTGCCGCGGCGACAGGTCGGTTGAAAATATTGTTAAGTTTTAGATATTTTCTTCCCTAAAGACAATTTGACCATTATATCCCTAATTAGTAGGAAAAGTGGGGAGTAAAATGTAAGGAAAATTCTTGGAGAATATGTTGGTGTGGGGGTGTGCTTGTAATGAATCAAAGGATATAGATGGAATTCCTAAGGAAGAGTAAGGGCAAAATGGGAATGCTTGTGCATAAATTGTGTTAAAAGGAATTAAGTCATTGCAAACCCTTCATTCTTTTTCTCCACCGCCATTCTCCTTTCTTACTTCCTCTCAATTCCTTTTTCATTAGTTCAAGGATTCTAAAGGGCTTTTGGAGTGACTGGGGTGGAAAATCAATCTAAAGCATCCTAAGGTAAGGATTCTTGCTTTGGGTGTAAGATTTTGTGAGGTTTTGGATATATTTGTATGTGGCAGTCTCATGGTTTTATTGTTTAAAGGGTAGAGACAAGTCAAGCAATCCAAAGGAAAGGAAGTGCTAGTGAGATCCCTCCATTTTAAGGTAAGTAAATCCCCACCCAAGTTGAGGTTTGAGAACTTTTTGAGTAGAGATTTAATAGCAATTATGTATGTATGTTATGTGCATGTTGTATGCTATGAAATTGAGATTATTGATCCATGTTGTAATTGAATACACTTCATTTAAGAGAAGTGTTGATATGTGATGAGAAGATGTAGTTGAGATGAAGTTTGGAAGGTTTTGAGTAAACCTTTTTAGAAGTGTTATTCCTTGGCAGGATTTATAGCTATGGGAGGGAGTTTTCTCCCATTTGGGATGGTTAGAGAAAGAAACAGAGCTAGTGTTATAGTAGAGTCTTTGTATGCACTTTAGTTGTTTGATGAAATGCCTAAGAGAGGTTTGAGTATGAGTAGTAAACCTTAATTCTTGCAACATGGCATATTGGCATTTCATAAGTGCATTAGTGAAGATAAACCATTCATCTGCATTAATTGTGCTTTGAGAAGTGACTTAAGAAAGAGTAGATAACCTTGTGAATGTACTTGCTCTAAGAGAAGAAAACTTTGTGAGTGAACTACTCTAAGAATAGAGAGGATGAGAAGTGCTAGAGTAGAATGAGTGAGAAGAACACTGAGAAACGGGTTGGTGCTTTGTGATCTCCACCCGATAGTTATGAGAAACGGGTTGGTGCTTAGTGATCTTCATCTGATAGTCATGAAAAGTGGGATAGTGCTGTGTGAACTCCACCCGACCGTGCCTCTGGTAAGATGAGGCCATGACATATAACAGAAGTTAATAAAAGAAAACTGTGTGAAAGAGAAACAGAAACTTAATAAGTGTAAGGAAAGAATTAAGAGAAAGAGCTACGGGGATAGACAAGTAGCAGTTTACTTACTGAGCATTATTTTGTGCTCACCCCGTTATTTTCCTTTGTGAGTGCAGGATCTAGGTGAGGATGCAATCGGAGGGGTGTCGGCAAGCGAGGAGCAATAGCTACACTGTTCCCCTGTTTTTGAATGTTATTTTGTAAATGATACTCTTTTTGTACAAAGAATGTATATACGTAATACAAGAAATTTTTTGGGCCCATTTACTTTTATTATTATACATGTATTTTACTAGTATACAGCAGTTGTTATATTTTTGGTATTAGAGCTGAGATTTTAGGATTTAACAGTGTACTATTCTCATCGCTACGACGTCCAAGAACCGATTGTGTGAGTTAATTCTTTCCTTACTCTAAGTGTTTCTCGTATTAAGCAAATGTGGTTGTTTTGTAGATGAGGCGTAGTTACCGAACGCATGGTAAGAGTGTGGCGAATGAAGGAGAACCTTCTAACCCACCTAACCCACCTAACCCACCAGAGCCTACGCCCCCTCCTTTGGATGAAGCTCGAATTCGGGAATTATATAGCAAGTTATGGCAGAGAGCCAAGGGAGAGTTGAACCCCCCGAGCAGGTACCCCCAGTTACTAATGTCGAAAGAGGACAACTGGTACCTCCCCCAGTACAGAATAGAGTTGAACCGATTTACGGTCTTTCCAGTCAACATCAACCCTCAGAGTTTAAGGGTACTACGGATCCAGTAACAGCAGAAGAATGGTTTAGGTCCGTAGAAAGTACGACAGGTTTATTTCCCATGACAGACTGGAAGAAAATCCGGTATGCAAGTTTCTTGTTTTGGGGTGATGCCCGAATTTGGTGGGAATTAATGGAAGAAACCCATGATATGGCAACGATGACTTGGGAAGAGTTCAGGCAAGAGTTTGAGGCCGAGTATAGAACAGAGGACCAAGTTCATGAGAAGGTCCAAGAATTTATCAGCTTACAACAAGGGTCTAGTACCGTGAAGGAGTACTCAGTGAAATTCAATTCTCTTGCAAGGTTTGCACTCAGGAGAGTGTCTAAGGGACCAGAAAGTGTGTTATAGGTGCCGACAGCCAGGGCACATGATGAGAGATTGTAAAACTTCTCTTCTACTACCCGCACAGAGTTCTGGAGGTACTACGATTGCCAGAGTGTTTACTATGGCACAGGGTGAAATAGAGGCCAGTCTATCAGTCATTACTGGTTAGTTACTATTTCATTCTGTTCTTTTATATGCCTTAATTAATTCAGGAGCTACTCACTCTTTTATATCGTGTAGGATGATTGAGAGGTTAGGTTTGAAACCCACTAGAGTGACTCAACCCTTTAAGATAGAGTTACCCGATGGGGCTAGTGTTATGACGCAAGAAATGTTGTCAGGAGAATCTGTGGTGATCCAGGGTAGAGATTTAACAGTTGAATTAATAGTTTTTGATATGCCCGACTTTGATGTGATATTGGGCATGGATTTCCTAGCGAGATATGGAGTAGAAATTGATTGTTAGAAAAAGAAAGCGAGATTTAATCTCGATAGTGGAGACAAGTTTAGTTTGGGAGAGGACCATCAGTTGAGTATGCTGATTAGTAGTATGAAAGCTAGAAAGATGTTGAGAAATGGGTGTTCGGGATTTATTGCCCATGTAGTGTAGAGTGGTGATGTCCCGCAGCCAGAGATTCAGAAGGTGCCAGTAGTTCAAGATTTTCTAGATGTGTTTCCGGAGGAGTTACCGGGTTTGCCTCCAGAAAAGGAGGTTGAGTTTAGTATCGAACTAGCACTAGGGACAGCACCAATATTTAAAGCCCCTTATCGAATGGCCCCAGCTGAGCTTCAAGAATTAAAGAAGCAACTCCAAGAGCTTTTAGATAAAGGCTTTATCCGACCGAGTCATTCTCCCTGGGGAGCTCCAATCCTGTTTGTGAAAAAAGAAAGACGGATCACTACGGATGTGTATTGATTACAGAGAGTTGAATAAAGTTACAGTGAAGAATAAGTACCCACTACCCCGGATAGATGACCTCTTTGATCAATTGAAAGGAGCGGCAGTGTTCTCCAAAATCGATTTGAGGTCAGGGTATCATCAAGTAAGGGTGGTTGAGCAAGATGTGGCCAAAACTGCTTTTCGTACAAGGTATGGGCATTATGAATTTGTAGTAATGCCTTTTGGCTTGACCAATGCCCTAGCAGTTTTTATGGACTTGATGAATCGGGTATTCCATGAGTATTTGGATCAGTTTATTGTTGTTTTTATTGACGATATCCTGATTTATTCTAAGTCGAAGGAAGAACATGAGGAACACTTGAAATTAGTATTGCAACAATTGAGAGAAAAGAAGTTGTATGCTAAATTTTCTAAGTGTGAGTTTTGGCTTAATCAGGTGATATTTCTGGGCCATATTGTGTCTAAGGAAGGGATATCAGTGGATCCGAGTAAGGTTCAGGCAATCCTTGAATGGCAGAAGCCGAGGAAAGTGAAAAAAGTCAGGAGTTTCTTAGGCTTAGCAAGTTACTACCGGTGATTTGTAGCAGAGTTTACCCAGTTGGCTAAACCGTTGACAGCTCTTACCAAACAGAAGCTCCTTTTGTATGGTCATTAGCATGTGAGCAGAGTTTCCAAGAGTTGAAGAAGAGGTAAACAACAGCTCCCGTGTTAGTGTTACCACAGGAAGGTGTAGATTATGATATTTATACAGATGCCTCTCTGCAGGGACTTGGTGCCGTATTGATGCAGTTAGGTAGGGTTATAGCTTATGCTTCTCGTCAACTAAAAGAGTACGAGACCAGATACCCTACGCATGACCTAGAGTTGGCGGCCGTGGTCTTTGCCTTAAAGATTTAGAGGCATTACCTTTATGGTGTAAAGAGTAATATCTACACTGATCATAAAAGTTTAAAGTACTTCTTCACTCAGAAGGAGTTGAATATGAGACAGAGAAGATGGCTAGAGCTGGTTAAAGATTATGAATGTGAGATCAAGTACCAACTGGGGAAAGCCAATGTAGTGGCCGATGCCTTGAGTAGAAAAGCTTATCTGTTCCGACTCACTAAGCAAAAGTAGTTGCTAGAAGAACTGTGTAGAAAACAGATTGAAGTGTTTCCAGGAAGGTTTGCCAGTTTAGAGATCCAGTCTACTTTATTGGAGGAAGTCAGAGAAAGGCAAGTGGCCGATGAGTGGTGTCAGAAAACAGTTCAGCAAGTGCTTGAGGACAAGATATCAGAGTTTTGTGTGAGAGATGGTGTCCTCTATTTCAGAAATTGGTTGTGCATTCCTCCGAATGGTGAGTTGAAACAGAAATTTCTTATGGAGGCTTATGACACACCATACACTACTCATCCGGGAGCAACCAAAATGTATCAAGATGTAAAGAAAGGCTAATGGTGATCAGGTATGAAGAAAGACATTTCAGAATTTGTAGCTAAATGTCTGACTTGTCAGCAGGTGAAAGCAGAACACCAACGGCCGTCAGGGTTGCTTTAACCACTATGTATTCCGGAGTGGAAATGGGAGAGCGTTTAGATGGATTTTGTCACAGGTCTCCCCAAAGTACAAAAAGGGTATAATGCTATATGGGTGATTGTGAACAGATTAACCAAGTCAGCCCATTTCCTTCCAGTAAAGGAAAGTACCACTACAGATCAGCTAGCTCAGATTTACCTTAAGGAGATAGTCAGATTGCATGGTGTGCCCAAGACTATAGTGTCAGACAGAGATTCCAGATTTGTTTCAGCTTTCTGGACGAGTTTACAGAGGAATTTGGGTACCCGTTTAGCATTCAGTACTGCCTATCATCCTCAAACAGATAGCCAAACCGAAAGAACAAATCAAGTGCTTGAGGATATGTTGAGAGCATGCTGTATGGATTATAAAGCCTCCTAGCATGATATGTTACCCTTAGTGGAGTTTGCCTACAACAACAGTTATCAGTCTAAAATTAGAATGGCGCCTTACGAGGCTTTATATGGTAAACGATGTAGGTCTCCACTACATTGGGATGAGATAGGCGAAAAAGATGAGTTGAGTACCGCTCTTGGGCCAGAGGTGACTTAGAAACTGATAGAAGATGTGAAATTGATCAGAAATAGAATGAAACAAGCCCAAGATCGACAGAAGAGTTATACCGACTTGAAGAGAAAAGAGGTTGATTTCCAAGTGGGTGATAAAGTGTTTTTGAAAGTTTCCCCCTACAAGCGGGTAATGTGCTTTGGAAGCAAAGGAAAGTTAGCACCGAGATATATAGGTCCATTTAAGATATTGTAAAGAGTGGGAAATGTGGCCTACAGATTGGCACTACCACCTAGCATGGACAAGGTGCACGATGTCTTCTATGTCTCGATACTACGGAAGTATGTAAGTGATCCCTTTCACATCCTGAGTGTAGAGGACGTTAAGTTATCAAAGAATCTTGTGTATGAAGAATGTCCAGTCCAGATTCTAGATCAAAGGACTAAAGAGCTCCGGAACAAGAGTGTTCCGCTAGTGAAAGTCCTTTGGAGAAATCACAAAGTGGAAGAGGCCACTTGGGAGGTAGAACAGGACATGTAGAATTGCTTCCTGGAGTTATTTGTGTGAATTTCGGGGACAAAATTCTTTTAAAAGGGGGAGAATTGTAACGCCCCACTTGAGGTACGTAGCTAATGTTTCTTATTTGCTCTTGTTTGAGTCGGTTTATTATAATATTGGTTGGTTGGCTTTTGGTTGAAATTAGAGGTTTTTAGGGTTCCAGGCGACGAAGAGGTGTTGCAGCCACGAAGGAGCTGCTAGAAAGTTTCGCTGCAGCAACGGAACCTTCTTCGCTGCGGTAACGGGTCGGTTGAAAATATTGTTAAGTTTTAGATATTTTCTTCCCTAAGGACAATTTGACCATTATATCCCTAATTAGTAGGAAAAGTGGGGAGTAAAATGTAAGGAAAATTCTTGGAGAATATGTTGGTGTGGGGGTGTGCTTGTAATGAATCAAAGGATATAGATGGAATTCCTAAGGAAGAGTAAGGGCAAAATGGGAATGCTTGTGCATAAATTGTGTTAAAAGGAATTAAGTCATTGCAAACCCTTCATTCTTTTTCTCCACCGCCATTCTCCTTTCTTACTTCCTCTCAATTCCTTTTTCATTAGTTCAAGGATTCTAAAAGGCTTTTGGAGTGACTGGGGTGGAAAATCAATCTAAAGCATCCTAAGGTAAGGATTCTTGCTTTGGGTGTAAGATTTTGTGAGGTTTTGGATATATTTGTATGTGGAAGTCTCATGGTTTTATTGTTTAAAGGGTGGAGACAAGTCAAGCAATTCAAAGGAAAGGAAGTGCTAGTGAGATCCCTCCATTTTAAGGTAAGTAAATCCCCACCCAAGTTAAGGTTTGAGAACTTTTTGAGTAGAGATTTAATAGCAATTATGTATGTATGTTATGTGCATGTTGTATGCTATGAAATTGAGATTATTGATCCATGTTGTAATTGAATACACTTCATTTAAGAGAAGTGTTGATATGTGATGAGAAGATGTAGTTGAGATGAAGTTTGGAAGGTTTTGAGTAAACCCTTTTAGAAGTGTTATTCCTTGGCAGGATTTATAGCTATGGGAGGGAGTTTTCTCCCATTTGGGATGGTTAGAGAAAGAAATAGAGCTAGTGTTATAGTAGAGTCTTTGTATGCACTTTAGTTGTTTAATGAAATGCCTAAGAGAGGTTTGAGTATGAGTAGTAAACCTTAATTCTTGCAACATGGCATATTGACATTTTATAAGTGCATTAGTGAAGATAAACCATTCATATGCATTAATTGTGCTTTGAGAAGTGACTTAAGAAAGAGTAGATAACCTTGTGAATGCACTTGCTCTAAGAGTAGAAAACTTTGTGAGTGAACTACTCTAAGAATAGAGAGGATGAGAAATGCTAGAGTAGAATAAGTGAGAAGAACACTGAGAAACGGGTTGGTGCTTTGTGATCTCCACCCGAGAGTTATGAGAAACGGGTTGGTGTTTTGTGATCTCCACCCGGTAGTTATGAGAAACGGGTTGGTGCTTTGTGATCTCCACCCGATAGTTATGAGAAACGGGTTGGTGTTTTGTGATCTCCACCCGGTAGTTATGAGAAACGGGTTGGTGCTTTGTGATCTCCACCCGGTAGTTATGAGAAACGGGTTGGTGTTTTGTGATCTCCACCTGATAGTTATGAGAAACAGGTTGGTGCTCAGTGATCTCCACCCAATAGTCATGAAAAGTGGGATGGTGCTGTGTGAACTCCACCCGACCGTGCCTCTGGTAAGATGAGGCCATGACATATAACAGAAGTTAATAAAAGAAAACTGTGTGAAAGAGAAACAGAATAAGTGTAAGGAAAGAACTAAGAGAAAGAGCTACGGGGATAGACAAGTAGCGGTTTACTTACTGAGCATTATTTTGTGCTCACCCCGTTATTTTCCTTTGTGGGTGCAGGATCTAGGTGAGGATGCAGTCGGAGGGGCGTCGGCAAGCGAGGAGCAATAGCTACACTGTTCTCCTGTTTTTTTAATGTTATTTTGTAAATGATACTCTTTTTGTACAAAGAATGTATATACGTAATACAAGAAAATTTCTGGGCCCATTTACTTTTATTATTATACATGTATTTTACTAGTATACAGCAGTTGTTACAGTATATCTCTCTATTACTCGTCTAGATATTGCATATGCTGGTCATGTTGTTAGTCAGTTTGTTGCTTCTCCTACTACAGTTCAGTGGGCAACTGTTCTTCATATTTTGCAGTATCTTTGGGGTATAATTTTTCAGAGTCTTTTACTTCCATCCACCTCTTCCTTGGAGCTGCATGCATGCTCTGATGCTGATCATGGTAGTGATCCCACAGATCGCAAGTCTGTTACTGGTTTCTGTATCTTTTTGGGTGATTCTCTTATTTCTTGGAAGAGCAAGAAACAATCCATTGTTTCTCAATCTTCAACTGAAGCAGAATATCGTGCTATGGCATCTACTACTAAAGAGATTGTTTGGTTACGTTAGTTACTTGCAGATATGGGAGTTTCTCTTTCTTATCCTACTCCTATGTATTGTAACAACCGGAGTTCTATTCAGATTGCTCACAACTCAGTCTTTCATGAACGAACTAAGCACATTGAGATCGATTGTCACCTTACTCGTCATTATCTCAAGCATGGCACCATTACCTTGCCCTTTGTTTCTTCTTCTTTGCAGATTGTAGATTTCTTTACCAAGTCGCATTCTATTTCCTGTTTTCGTTTTCTAGTTGGCAAACTCTCGATGCTTGTAGCCGCCGCATCATGAGTTTAAGGGGAGATGTTAAGAAATATAGGGTCATGTTAAGAAATATAGGGCTATTCTGTTTTATTGTTTATTAAGGATAGATCTGTCTTTTCATTATTTCCTTTATTTAGCCTATATATAGTCTCTTTGTATTTAGGTTAAATGATTCTTTTTGTATTCAATTGTATTGTGCAGTATCAATAAAACCTTAGCCTCCTATTTTTCTTATTTCTTTGGATTGTTTAATAGAATGCTTACCTACCAATTTAAGCTTTTAAGTGGGGTGGCAATTACCACACCTAACCCTTTTGATTCAAAGCTTTTATAATTTTAGGCATGCAGGATGTCTTCCTGGTAAAAGAGATAAACACGATAAAATAGAAAAAGGCAAGGCAACTTCCTGGAAAGAAAATGAAAGTAGAAATAAAGTATAATAATTATCACCAGGTTTCCTTGATCACACGCGTGGCATAAATAAAATCGTTGAAGAGCGTGAAAGGTTAAATAATTGGAAGTTGTGGAACTTCAATGAATTTTCAAAGAAATTGCTTTAAAAAAAAAATCCCAATTAATCAATGCCTTTAATTTTGCAGATTAGCTTTATTCATCTACATTTTCGCATTACGTTGCTGCTTATCCGTAAGAATCAAATTATTAATAGTAGAAGTAATTAAGAGGGTCGTGATAAAATTATCAAAATAGGATAAGTACAAGATAAAGACAAAAAAAATTCGAACATACCATAAATTAATAAATTTATATTATATATGAATTTTTTAAACTATTTTTAGATTTAATAAGATGGATAGCGCTATTAAATGGTATATATGCATTGACTTGCAATATGTACTAACTTATTTTGTATCAAATATAATTTTTATATGATTTTTGTATCATTTATTTAAAAAAAAAAATGTTGTGAAAACACACACACAAACCTACCAAATCTAACAGATCAAGCAATCATAGAAAAGAATTAACACCACAATTTTACCGTGGTTCACCTTTCCAAGAATGGAAAGGCTACGTCCACATTGAGCTTCGGAAACAGGAGAAGCTCACTATAGTATTAAAAACCAGTTTACAGATTACAGACTTCGAATCAAATGATCCAAGAAGAAACCCCGAAATCAACCAATCTTGTAACAAACAACCTAGAGAAACAACATTAAGATTCCCTAGCCCTTTGAGAGATAATAACTTCCTCACATAATGACTAATACAATCACTCAAACTAGTTACAACGATTATGATTTTAGAACTGAACGAAAAACCCTAAGAGAGCAATTCTCTTTACACAATGTCAATCTATCGAACTCTTGAATGAAGACTGAAGACTTATCTGCTTAAATACCGTTGACCAGACGTGGACTAACTACAGTCGTTAGATCCCAAGATAACTGATGGTCCAGATTGATTCTTCTATTATCCTGAAACGATAGAGTATTACTTAATTAAGTAATACAGTATCGTTTCAATCTTCACACTTACAAAAAAACTATATTTAAGTTCTATGTCAAACATATCTTTAAGGTAAACTATATATGAGACACTGTTCAAATTGGTCCTTTCGCAGAGAAGGAGGCCGTTAATACAGGCGCTCCTTTTCAGAAAGAAAAGAAAGGAGCATTAGGTCGAATTATCTTTCTACGACATATGACAAAGACATTAGTCAAGTCAATAAAGAAAAGCAGACATTAGAGATACAAAGATTATTGTTGAGAGTGAGACTAACGAAACTTCATTGAAGATTCGTTAATATTCCATGCTGACGTTTAACATGTTACGCAATAAAATTAAGCAAAATAAGTGAGCATATAGATGCTAATAGAAAGGGAACAAAACTTCATTTCATTCTGTGAACATTCCAAATCTTTCTTTGTTTTTGCTTTGTTTTATTTTGTTTTCTTTAATCTCCTTAATCTTCAAGAGATAAAGACAAAGAGAGATGGAGAATGGTCAGGATAAAAGAAACAACTCAGGCTTGAGGATATGTTGAGAGCATGCGGTATGGATTATAAAGCCTCTAGCAGTATGTTACTTAGTGGAGTTTGCCTAAAACAACAGTTATCAGTCTAAATTAGAATGGCGCCTTACGAGGCTTTATATGGTAAACGATGTAGGTCTCCACACATTGGGATGAGATAGGCGAAAAAGATGAGTTGAGTACCGCTCTTGGGCCAGAGGTGACTTAGAAACTGATAGAAGATGTGAAATTGATCAGAAATAGAATGAAACAAGCCCAAGATCGACAGAAGAGTTATACCGACTTGAAGAGAAAAGAGGTTGATTTCCAAGTGGGTGTAAAGTGTTTTTGAAGTCCCCCTACAAGGGGTAATGTGCTTTGGAAGCAAAGGAAAGTTAGCACCGAGATATAGGTCCATTTAAGATATTGTAAAGAGTGGGAAATGTGGCCTACAGATTGGCACTACCACCTAGCAGGACAAGGTGCACGATGTCTTCTATGTCTCGATACTACGGAAGTATGTAAGTGATCCCCTTCACATCCTGAGTGTAGAGGACGTTAAGTTATCAAAGAATCTTGTGTATGGAATGTCCAGTCCAGATTTAGATCAAAGGACTAAAGAGCTCCGGAACAGAGTGTTCCGCTAGTGAAAGTCCTTTGGAGAAATCACAAAGTGGAAGAGGCCATTGGGAGGTAGAACAGGACATGTAGAATTGCTTCCTGGGTTATTGTGTGAATTTCGGGACAAAATTCTTTTAAAAGGGGGAGAATTGTAACGCCCCCACTTGAGGTACGTAGCTAATGTTTCTTATTTGCTCTTGTTGAGTCGGTTTATTATAATTTGGTTGGTTGGCTTTGGTTGAAATTAGAGGTTTTAGGGTCAGGCGACGAAGAGGTGTTGCGCCACGAAGGAGCTGCTAGAAAGTTTCGCTGCAGCAACGGAACCTTCTTCGCTGCGGTAACGGGTCGGTTGAAATATTGTTAAGTTTTAGATATTTTCTTCCCTAGGACAATTTGAAATATATCCCTAATTAGTAGGAAAAGTGGGGAGTAAAATGTAAGGAAAATTCTTGGAGAATGTTGTGTGTGGGGGTGTGCTGTAATGAATCAAAGGATATAGATGGAATTCCTAAGGAAGAGTAAGGGCAAAATGGGAATGCTGTGCATAAATTGTGTTAAAAGGAATTAAGTCATTGCAAACCTTCATTCTTTCTCCACCGCCATTCTCTTTCTTACTTCCTCTCAATTCCTTTTTCATTAGTTCAAGGATTCTAAAGGCTTTTGGAGTGACTGGGTGGAAAATCAATCTAAAGCATCCTAAGGTAAGGATTCTGCTTTGGGTGTAAGATTTTGTGAGGTTTTGGATATATTTGTATGTGGAAGTCTCCTGGTTTTGTGTTAAAGGGTGGAGAACAGTCAAAATTCAAAGGAAAGGAAGTGCTAGTGAGATCCCTCCATTTTAGGTAAGTAAATCCCCACCCAAGTTAAGGTTTGAGAACTTTTTGAGTAGAGATTTAATAGCAATTATGTATGTATGTTATGTGCATGTTGTATGCTATGAAATTGAGATTATTGATCATGTTGTAATTGAATACACTCATTTAAGAGAAGTGTTGATATGTGATGAGAGATGTAGTTGAGATGAAGTGGAAGGTTTTGAGTAAACCCTTTAGAAGTGTTATTCCTTGGCAGGATTTATAGCATGGGAGGGAGTTTTCCCCCTTTGGGATGGTTAGAGAAGAAATAGAGCTAGTGTTATAGTAGAGTCTTTGTATGCACTTTAGTTGTTAATGAAATGCCTAAGAGAGGGTTGAGTAGAGTAGTAAACCTTAATTCTTGCAACATGGCATATTGACATTTTATAAGTGCATTAGTGAAGATAAACCATTCATATGCATTAATTGTGTTTGAGAAGTGACTTAAGAAGAGTAGATAACCTTGGTGATGCACTTGCTCTAAGAGTAGAAAACTTTGTGAGTGAATACTCTAAGAATAGAGAGGATGAGAAATGCTAGAGTAGAATAAGTGAGAAGAACACTGAGAAACGGGTTGGTGCTTTGTGATCTCCACCCGAGAGTTATGAGAAACGGGTTGGTGTTTTGTGATCTCCACCCGGTAGTTATGAGAAACGGGTTGGTGCTTTGTGATCTCCACCCGGTAGTTTGAGAAACGGGTTGGTGTTTTGTGATCTCCACCTGATAGTTATGAGAAACAGGTTGGTGCTCAGTGATCTCCACCAATAGTATGAAAAGTGGGATGGTGCTGTGGGAACTCACACGACCGTGCCTCTGGAAGATGAGGCCATGACATATAACAGAAGTTAATAAAAGAAAACTGTGTGAAAGAGAAACAGAATAAGTGTAAGGAAAGACTAAGAGAAAGAGCTACGGGGATAGACAAGTAGCGGTTTACTTACTGAGCATTATTTTGTGCTCACCCCGTTATTTTCCTTTGTGGGTGCAGGATCTAGGTGAGGATGCAGTCGGAGGGGCGTCGGCAAGCGAGGAGCAATAGCTACACTGTTCTCCTTTTTTTTAAGTTATTTTGTAAATGATACTCTTTTTGTACAAAGAATGTATATACGAATACAAGAAAATTTCTGGGCCCATTTACTTTTATTATATACATGTATTTTACTAGTATACAGCAGTTGTTACAGTATATCTCTCTATACTCGTCTAGATATTGCATATGCTGGTCATGTTGTTAGTCAGTTTGTTGCTCTACTACATTCGTGGGGCAATGTTCTTCATATTTTGTTAAGATAGAGTTACCCGATGGGGTTAGTGTTCTGATGCAAGAGATGTTGTCAGGAGAGTCTGTGGTGATCCAGGGTAGAGATTTAACAGTTGATCTAATAGTTTTTGATATGCCCGACTTTGATGTGATATTGGGCATGGACTTCCTAGGGAGATATGGAGTAGAGATTGATTGTCGGAAAAAGAAAGCGAGATTTAATCTCGATAGTGGAGACAAGTTTAGTTTTGGAGAGGGCCATCAGTTGAGTATGCTGATTAGTAGTGTGAAAGCTAGAAAGATGTTGAGAAATAGGTGTTCGGGATATATTGCCCATGTAGTACAGAGTGGTGATGTCCCGCAGCCAGAGATTCAGAAGGTGCAGTAGTTCAAGATTTTCTAGATGTGTTTCCGGAGGAGTTACCAGGTTTGCCTCCAGAAAGGGAGGCCGAGTTTAGTATCTAACTAGCACTGGGGACAACACCAATATCTTATCGAATGGCCCCAGTTGAGCTTTAAGAATTAAAGAAGCAACTCCAAGAGCTTTTAGATAAAGGCTTTATCCGACCGAGTCATTCTCCCTGGGAAGCTCCAATCCTGTTTGTGAAAAAGAAAGACGAGTCACTACTGATGTGTATTGATTACAGAGAGTTGAATAAAGTTACAGTGAAGAATAAGTACCCACTACCCCGGATAGATGACCTCTTTGATCAGTTGAAGGGAGCGACAGTATTCTCCAAAATCGATTTGAGGTCAGGGTATCATCAGGTAAGAGTGGTTGAGCAAGATGTGGCCAAAACTGCCTTTCGTACAAGGTATGGGCATTATGAATTTGTAGTGATGCCTTTTGGCTTGACCAATGCCCCAGCAGTTTTTATGGACTTGATGAATCGGGTATTCCATGAGTATTTGGATCAATTTATTGTTGTTTTTACTGATGATATCCTGATTTATTCTAAGTCGAAGGAAGAACATGAGGAACACTTGAGATGAGTATTGCAGCGATTGAGAGAAAAGAAGCTGTATGCTAAATTTTCTAAGTGTGAGTTTTGGCTTAATCAGGTGATATTTCTGGGCCATACTGTGTCTAAGGAAGGGGTTTCAGTGGATCCGAGTAAAGTTCAGGCAATCCTTGAATGGCAGAAGCCGAGGACAGTAAAAGAAGTTAGGAGTTTTTTAGGCCTAGCAGTTTACTATTGACGATTTGTAGCAGGATTCGCCTAGTTGGCTAAACCGTTGACAGCTCTTACCAAACAGAAAGCTCCTTTTGTATGGTCAGTAGCATGTGAGGAGAGTTTCCAAGAGTTGAAGAAGAGGTTAATAACAGCTCCCGTGTTAGTGTTACCATAGGAGGGTGTAGATTATGACATTTATACAGATGCCTCTCTGCAGGGACTTGGTGTCGTATTGATGCAGTTAGGTAGGGTTATAGCTTATGCTTCTCGTCAACTAAAAGAGTACGAGACCAGATACCCTACGCATGACCTAGAGTTGGCGGTCGTGGTCTTTGCCCTAAAGATTTGGAGGCATTACCTTTATGGTGTAAAGAGTAATATCTACACTTATCATAAAAGTTTAAAGTACTTCTTCACTTAGAAGGAGTTGAATATGAGACAGAGAAGGTGGCTAGAGCTAGTTAAAGATTATGAATGTGAGATCAAGTACCAACTGGGGAAAGCCAATGTAGTGGCCGATGCCTTGAGTAGAAAAGCTTATATGTTCCGGCTCACTAAGCAAAAAGAGTTGCTAGAAGAACTGTGTAGCGAATAGATTGAAGTGTTTCCAGGAAGGATTGCCAGTTTAGAGATTCAGCCTACTTTACTGGAGGAAGTCAGAGAAAGGCAAGTGGCTGATGAGTGGTGTCAGAAAACAGTTCAGCAAGTGCTTGAAGACAAGACATCAGAGTTCTGTGTGAGAGATGGTGTCCTCTATTTCAGAAATCGGTTGTGCATTCCTCCGAATGGTGAGTTGAAACAGAAAATTCTTATAGAGACTCATGACACACCATACACTGCTCATCTGGGAGCAACCAAGATGTATCAAGATGTAAAGAAAGGCTACTGGTGGTCAGGCATGAAGAAAGACATTGCAGAATTTGTAGCTAAATGTCTAACTTGTCAGCAGGTGAAAGTAGAACACCAACGACCATCAGGGTTGCTTCAGCCACTAAGTATTCCAGAGTGGAAATGGGAGAACATTTCGATGGATTTCATCACAGGTCTCCCCAGAGTACAAAAAGGGTATAATGCTATATGGGTGATTGTGGACAGATTAACCAAGTCAGCCCATTTCCTTCCAGTAAAGGAAAGCACCACTACAGATCAGCTAGCTCAGATTTACCTTGATGAGATAGTCAGATTACATGGTGTACCCAAGACTATAGTGTCAGACAGAGATTCCAGATTTGTTTCAGCTTTCTGGACGAGTTTATAGAGGAATTTAGGTACCCGTTTAGCATTCACTACTGCCTATCATCCTTAGACAGATGGCCAAACCAAAAGAACGAATTAGGTGCTCGAGGATATGTTGAGAGCTTGTTGTGTAGATTATAAAGCCTCCTGGCATAATATGTTACCCTTAGTGGAATTTGCCTACAACAACAGTTATCAGTCTACAATTAGAATGGCACCTTACGAGGCTTTATATGGTAGACGATGTAGGTCTTCACTACATTGGGATGAGGTAGGCGAAAAAGATGAGTTGAGTACCGCTCTTAGGCCAGAGGTGACTCAGAAACTGATAGAAGATGTGAAATTGATCAGAAATAGAATGAAATAAGCCCAAGATCAACAGAANAATGTATCATCCTCCTCGGGTTGAGAAGGATTTGCCCTCAAATCCAAATCGTCCTCCAAGTATGGGCTTAGATCCCCCACATTGAAGGTGGCCGAGACTCCCCCATACTCACTAGGCAACTCCACCTTATAAGCATTATCATTTACCCTCTCAACAATCTCAAAAGGTCCATCAGCCCTAGGAGCTAATTTACTTTTCCTCTTACTTGGAAACCTCTCCTTTCTAGACGAGTTTACAGAGGAATTTGGGTACCCGTTTAGCATTCAGTACTGTCTATCATCCTCAGACAAATGGCCAAACCGAGAGAATGAATCAGGTGCTCAAGGATATGTTGAGAGCTTGTTGTGTAGATTATAAAGCCTCCTGGCATGATATGTTACCCTTAGTGGAGTTTGCCTATAATAATAGTTATTAGTCTACAATTAGAATGGCGCCTTACGAGGCTTTATATGGTAGACGATGTAAGTCTCCACTATATTGGGATGAGGTAGGCCAAAAAGATGAGTTGAGTACCGCTCTTAGGCCAGAGATGACTCAGAAACTGATAGAAGATGTGAAATTAATCAGACATAGAATGAAACAAGCCCAAGATCGATAGAAGAGTTATGCCGACTTGAAGAGAAAAGCGGTTGATTTCCAAGTGGGTGATAAAGTGTTTCTGAAAGTTTCCCCTTACAAGCGAGTAATGCGCTTCGGAAGCAAAGGAAAGTTAGCACCGAGATATATAGGTCCATTTGAGATATTGCAAAGAGTGGGAAAGGTGGCCTACAGATTGGCACTACCACCTAGCATGGACAAGGTGCACAATGTTTTCCATGTCTCGATGCTACGTAAGTATGTAAGTGATCCTTTCCACATCCTGAGTGTAGAGGACATTGAGTTCTCAGAGAATCTTGTGTATGAAGAACGTCCAATTCAGATTCTAGATCGAAGGACTAAAGAGCTTCGGAATAAGAGTGTTCCACTAGTGAAAGTCCTTTGGAGAAATCACAAAGTAGAAGAGGCCAAATGGGAGGTAGAACAGGACATGTAGAATCGCTTTCCAGAGTTATTTGTGTGAATTTCGGGGACGAAATTCTATTAAGGGGGGAGAATTGTAAAGCCCCACTTGAGGTACGTGGCTAATGTTTCTTATTTTGCTCTTATTTGAGTTGGTTTATTATTAATCTTGGTTGGTTGGCCTTTGGTTGTATTGATATGTTGAGTAATTGCCTTGAAATCGGTTGAAATTAGAAGATTTTTGGGGTTCCAGGCTTCGTCGGGGCGAAGAAGAATCTTCGCCGCAGCGAAGAGGTGTGGCAGTCATGGAGGAGCTGCTGGAAAGTTTTGCCATAGCGACGGAACCTTCTTCGCCGCGGCGACGGGTCAGTTGAAAATATTGTTAAGTTTTAGATATTTTCTTCCCTAAGGACAATTTGACCATTCTACCCCTAATTAGTAGGAAAAGTGGGGAGTAAAATGTAAGGACATTTCATGGAGAATATGATGGTGTGGGGATGTGATTGTAATGAATCAAAGGATATAGATGGAATTCCCAAGGAAGAGTAAGGGAAAAATGGGAATGCTTGTGCATAAATTGTGTTAAAAAGGAATTAAGTCATTGAAAACCCTTCATTCTTCTTCTCCACTGCCATTCTCCTTTCTTACTTCCTCTCAATTCCTCTTTCATTAGTTCAAGGATTTTTAGAGGGCTTTTTAGAGTGATTGGGGTAGAAAATCAATCTAAGGCATCTAAGGTAAGGATTCTTGCTTTGGATGTAAGATTTTGTGAGGTTTTGGATGTATTTGTATATTGAAGCCTCATGGTTTTATTGTTTAAAGGGTCGAGAAAAGTCAAGCAATCCAAAGGAAAGGAAGTGCTAGTGAAATCCCTCCATTTCAAGGTAAGTAAATCCAATTCAAACTAAAGTTTAAGAAATCCTTGAGTAGAGATTTCTTTATACATGTATACATCATACTTGATGAGAAATTGAGTAGAGATATATGTTTATGTGTTGAGAAATTGAGTTGAGATGAATATTCATGTTGTGTTGTTGGATATGCTTCTTTTATAAAAAAGTGGTAATATGTGATGAGTTTGAGATGAAATTGAATGGTATTGAGAAATCCTTTTTGGAAGTGTTATCTTATGACAGGGAGTAGAGCTATGTGAGGGAGTCTCTCCCATTTTGGATGGTTAGAGAAAGCCATAGAGCTATTGTTATAGTAGAGTCTTTTTATGCACTTTAGTTGTTTGATGAAATGCCTAAGAGAGGTGTGAGTATGAGTAGTAAACCTTAATTCTTGCAACATGGCATATTGGCATTTCATAAGTGCATTAGTGAGATAAACCATCCATATGCATTAATTGTGCATTGAGAAGTGACTTAAGAAAGAATAGATAACCTTGTGAATGCACTTACTCTAGGAGTAAAGAACTTTGTGAATGAACTACTCTAAGAGTAGAGAGGATGAGAAGTGCCAGAGTAGAATGAGTGAGAAACAGGTTGGTGCTTTGTGATCTCCACCCGATAATTATGAGAAACGGGTTGGTGCTTTGTGATCTCCACCCGATAGTTATGAGAAACAGGTTGGTGCTTTGTGATCTCCACCCGATAGTTATGAGAAACGGGTTGGTGCTTTGTGATCTCCACCCGATAGTTATGAGAAACGGGTTGGTGCTTTGTGAACTCCACCCGACAGTCATGAAAAGTGGGATGGTGTTGTGTGAACTCCACCCGGCCGAGCCTCCGGTAAGATGAGGTCATGATATATTAACCGATGTTAATAAAAGAAAGCCGTGTGAAAGAGAAACAGAAACAGAGTAAGTGTAAGGAAAAGAATTAAGAGAAAGAGTTACGAGGATAGACAAGTAGCGGACTTACTTACTGGGCATTATTTTGTGCTCACCCCGTTATTTTCCTTTGTGGATGCAGGATCTAGGTGATAATGCAGTCGGAGGGGCGTCGGCAAGCGAGGAGCAATAGCTACACTGTTCCCCTGTTTTTGAATGTTATTTTCTAAATGATACTCTTTTTGTACAAAGGATGTATATACGTAATACAAGAAAATTTCCGGGCCCATTTACTTTTAGTATTATACATGTATTTTACTCGTATACAGCAGTTGTTACATCGAGGAGCTAGAGACCTCCCAACAATTCCCACTAAAACATATTCTGCCCTCTTTCCTTTCATCTGCCCAAGTTTATACTAACTAATCACAATATTCTCTCCACTATCTCCACATGCTTAAGCTAACAAACTCTCACAGCCTAACCACTGATTACCCCTTTTATCCCTTCTCCTGTATGGTATTGGTGGTGCTCTATCAATTTCCACTCCCCAGAAGTTTGAAAAAGTTTTATCCTATTGCCCAATTTGGTAGAAAAATTTGATGATGCATCAAAAAGGAACCATATGTCTTTAAACACCATCACAAATGTAAGAATATTGATATCCATTCTGAATTGCAAGGCCTACAATCATCTCTGCCATACAAATGAAACTAATGAGCCATTTTGTTATTAATAATTACTTATTGGAAAAATTCAGCCATTCAAAAGTCATAGATCCGGCAAGCTAAATTTTTTTATCAGAAAATTATTTTTAGGAATATAACTAAAAATACCATAAGTGAGAATTCTTAAGATCACTATGCTTTAATCCATAAATCAATGCATAAAGTAATTCAAAATCCCTAATGATAACAAAAACCTACCAGATAATCAGAAACGCCTCTTTCATAAATCTTCAAATCCCCTGAAATGCCTCAAGTCTGCAAAGTTGAAGCAGAGAATCAACAAGAAACTACCTTCAACTAGACAGAGTGATAAAATCTTAAAGTATACCCAAAGCTTTAGTATAAGTCATGTAGAACAAGAAAAGATCAAAATCTTAAAAATTTAGCTTACCACCTTTTTATTTTTTTGCTTTGGGGGTAACTATCATTAGGAGGTACACCTACTGATTTTCAACATTGAGCTTCATGTTTTGGAGAAACTAATATACTTATACTAAGAGAAATGAGTTTTGCAAAAGGGCAAGCATGTTGTCCATAAAAGCAATGACAAGAGGGAACTCATAATCTATAAACAAACAAAATATCAAACAACCGCAAATTATCGAAAACTAACCTCCCAAGTCAACCATGACTGCTTCCTAGTTGCAACATACGAAAAAAAAAATAGAAAGGAAGAAAGCTTAAAACTTCATTTCTTTTACTTAATTAAGCCGACATTTGAGCCAAGGCTCAATAGATAGAAGTCACATAAACTTGAGTTCAACGTCGTTTTCACCATTTAAACCCCAAAAGATAATCACTTCCTCCTTTCAGACGAATCCATTTAATTTTTCTCTTTATACTTTCTCTAGTTAACCATAAACCCTAAGCGATCAAAATTTGATCATGAAACCAATAACAAGACCACAAAATGCAAAAACTAAAACATAACCAGTTGAAACAGTGTTAGGAAACGATCCATTGAGGCAGTGGAAAACAGAAATTAATAACAACTCGGATCGTTCCATAGAACCCAAAATCAGGGCACAGAAATTACAGTTTATGCAAAAACAAGAATCTGCAGAAAATTAATCTAGAGTTTAAGAAATGATACGCACGTTTGGAGGCTCCTCCAAGTTATCTTTGATCGTATTTTGCTACCGACCCAAGTGTAGGGTCGAACCGACGTAGTCCACAAGAAGACAATTGCAAGGAACTAAGAAGGGATTTGCTAGATCCTCTTTAGCCTTAAGAATCAAGAAGAAATGAAGAGTGTTTGATTTTAGGCAAAAACCAAAACTGGCGTGAGAGTGTTTTGGGGCTATGTGTTTTTCTCTTTTACAATGAATAATAAAAAAATGAATGAATCTCGCACATTTTACAAATAACATTTTTCTTTTATAGTAAAATTTAATTGCCCTATTCCCATATGGAATAGGCTTGGGCTCTAGCCCAAACACCCCTTGTTTCCAAACACTCCCAATTAGATATTTATTTTAATTCATCATTATCTCAATTAAAATCAATTAATATATATTTAATATATATTTAATATATATATATTAACATTTAACAATAATGATAATTTATTTAAATATATGCTAACACATATTTAAATGTAATTTCACTTATTTAATTTTTCTAACAAATTAAATAAAAGGCTACAACCTCAGCAAATTTAATTGCATTGTGAAATTACCAAAATACCCTTTCACCTAAAAAGACGAAAATGCCCTTCTTACTTACTAAGTCTTAAATTATCTTCTATGTGTGTGACCCATATGCTCCTCATCATACCAACAGTGTGTAGTATCGTGATTAACACTAATTAATCGTCTCACTACACACAGACCAAGATTGGCCCCTAGCAAGGCATCATGGCCACTCGATAGATTCAGATTCAGCAAAGTAGCTACCTGTCAACGATATGGTTACCGTACAATTTGATCCTTTCATTATCCATTATCTCGACAAGACAAAGGCATAGAAATAGTGTCAACCTTTGGTTACTCTCAATATTATGTATTCAGTTTCTGGACCAATAACCTGTATTATAAATTGGATAAAGTAACAACCCAATCCCACTGTGGCCACAGTTTTAGTTTCATTGCCATATACTGAACTACACCGTTAGATAACTTCTCCCATACCCGAGAGTGATGAATCCTTTGTCTATCCACCATAGTCTTGATACACTCCTTGATGTAGCCAATCACCACCGTATTGACAGCTCTAAATAGAACTGTGTTAGGCTAGTGTCAAACTGCACCAATCGGTACACAAGGCACTTTGGTGATCTCAAGTCTAAGGATCACATGCACCACCATTCATTAGAGGATTTGTTCCATAGACACTAGGGTTACCATCCATATGGAATCCTTTGGTGGGTCAGTCCAATGAACTTGCTGCCATGTATTCGCCTACAGCAAGCGCCCATGTATTGCACCAGGTTGTCACCAAACAACCTTGACTAGTGAGATCAATCACTGCCTTTCGACAGGGTCGTTCAACACTATGATAGCCTTACCGTATTATCTGTGCCCTTACTTTAGAAAAATACTGGGGCTACAGATGTTTCTAGAAAGGCCACCATATGTGCTCATAGGGTTCTTACTATCAAGATTTGAAACACTTGACACCCTCGTCACGGTTCTGCCATTCTAAGGACGTATATCAATACGTATTGCAATAATAACGATTTACGTGATATAGAATAAAATGCCTTTTATTATTGATTAATGAACATTATTACAAAGAGTCAATTCTACAATAATTGATTGGCTCTAGGGCATCTACTTTAACAAATAGAAGCTTCATCTTGAGCCCATTCTTGCCACATAACAGGGGTAAATTGAAAAAATCTCATTCATAGCTTCTTTTGCTTGTCTAAACTTCTCAATCTCACCCATCTTCCTCAAAACCCTTATGTACTAAAACCACCAACAAAAACTGTAAACAAGCAAAACAATGTTATTACTAAAAACAAAAATCCAAGAACTGGGTATTGAAATTCATATTTAAATTGATATAAAAACGTACTTTAACATGGACTTCATATTGGAGGGCTCAATGGCGAGCTGGGACTTGATAATTTTTGTTGTTCTTTATCTTTTGAGTTTGAGTCCAAGTTACTTGACTCTCTCGAGTTCTAGAGAGTTGGGCTCTGTTGCTTCTGCATTTCGTTAGTATCTGCCATAGTTGTGTTTGTGTCTTCTTCTTCTCAGGTTTTTGGCACTGTTTGATCTTCTGGTTCCATTCTTCTGATTCGTTTGCTCTGTGCTTCTCTCAAGTGTATTGAAGAGTTGGGTTTATTGCACTGTTACAGATTGGAAAGAAACCCTAGCCTATAAGGGGTTTGTCAGGAGCACGTGAGCTGGATCAACAAAAATGGGCCTTATTTATCTTTATTTGCTTTTATGTTGTTATTTATCTTTACGTGATATAGTCTAGTATGCATTAGTGGGTCACGATGGCCTAGTGGGTTAGTTTATTTGTACGTGGGTCAGTTCCTAATTTAGTGGGGCAGTATGGTTGAGTTCGTTGGTCACCATTTGACCAAGTCTACCTGTAAGTCACTATAAGTATTTCATTATTTCATCATTTCATCAGTAATGGGATTATTCAGTTCATACAAGTATTGGTTACAAATTGGAGGACCAGGCCCCTCGAAGTGTCTACACAAATTGCACATTAATTTCCAGCAACTATAATAGTGGTATCAGAGTCGCGTTCCTGCGCCATGGCTGAGGGTACATGGCATGCCCAATTGGTAGAAGTAGTTTCCATGTTGAAAGAGGAATTCGTGCACCTACAGGAAGAACAAGACAAGCAAAAACACATGCTAGAAGCAGTGTTGCAATAGCTCAACAACTTGGCAGCTAGTTATGAACAGTTGGCAGTTCAAGCAAATAATCAACAAATGGGAAAGGTATCTACCAATCTAAGAGGCCAGTTAATCATAATCCTTTGTTTGAAGGGAATAGAGGTATTCATGCTAGGATTCTGAGGTTGGACTTTCCCAAGTTTAATGGAGAGGAATCCATGGAGTGGATTCTAAAGGCTCAATAGTTTTTTGCCTACTTTAATACACCTAAGGACCAAAAACTGCAAATTTCCTTCTATCACATGGAAGGAAAGGCATTATCTTGGTATTGTTGGTTAATGGATTCAGGGCCTATTAGAGGATGGGATGAATTTATTTCAGCACTTAAGGTGCGTTTTGGACCTTCTACTTATGAGGATCTAGTGGGAGCATTTACTAAATTAAGGCAAACAGCTAATGTAGAAGAATACCAAAGTGAATTTGAGGCCTTATCCAATAAGATTAATGGGCTTACAGAGGGCTTTCGTATTAGCACTTTTATTAGTGGTTTAAGGGATGATCTGAAAATTATGGTAACTATGTTTAAGCCTAATACTATTTCAGCTGCGTTTGGTTTAGCTTAGTTGCAAGAGGAGGAGGTGACTAGGAGAAATGAGGGGATACCGAATAGAGCATACAACTAGATTATACCCTCAAATACTTACATTTCCAAACTTCCCGCACCCACACCTCTAATGAGGTTACCACCACCACCACCACCACCTAAGCAAGAAAACAGAAACTATCCCCCTATCCACAACCCTAACAGAAAACCCACCTTGCCCATAAAAAGAATTACCCCTACCCAGATGCAAGAAAGAAGGGAAATGGGGCTTTATTACTATTGTGATGAGGAGTTCCATTTTGGGCATAAGTGTAGCCGACCTAGGATTTTTCTATTGGAAGGATTAGAGGAGGAGGAAGAAGAGGAAGCTGAAACAAGTGAAGGGAAGTTGGCCATTATTCAATCGAGGGAATTTGAAAATGAGGAAAAATAGTCAGGAGAACTTCTAGGCATATCATTGCATGCCATGGCATCACCTAGGATCATGAGAGTTGAGGGTTTTATTAATCATCACACGGTTTTAATTCTTGTTGACACAGGTAGTACACATAGCTTTGTAGATCTATATGTAGCAAGAAGATCTATGTTGCCAGTAGGAGAAAGCCATATGATAGTCAAAGTGGCTAATAGAGATAACCTTCCTTGCCAAGGTTACTATAGAGCAATTCAACTACAAAATTTAAGGGTTAAAGCTAATCTTTATCTGTTGACTTTGGGAGGTTGTGATGTGGCGTTAGGCATAGATTGACTAAGAAGTCTCGAGTCCATTCTATGGAATTTCATTGATTTAACCATGCAGTTTAATTTTAGGGGAAGTGAGTTTAAATTACAGGGGCTGTAGCCACCCCGAGAGTCTTTAGAAGAAGAAGAACATATTCCAAAGCTAAACAAGGGGTCTGCTAAGGGGTCTAGTTACATTTAATTAAAGGAGAAGTGAGGACAGTTGAAGGGTCTAGCATACTAGTAGTGTTAAAAATACTGCAAAATTTTGGGGTTGTATTTTCAAAACCTAGTGGTCTACCTCCACCTCGGAGTCATGATCAAAAAATTGTGTTGCAGGAGGGTTCAAAACCAGCTTGTGTTTGACCTTATAGGTATCCATATTACCAGAAATCAAAAATAGAAAGATTGGTGGCTGAGATGTTGAGAAGTGGGATCATAAGAGGAAGTCAAAGTCCCTATTCATCTCCAGTGTTGCTTGTTAGGAAGGCAGATGGGAGTTGGAGAAGTGTGTGGATTACCGTGCCTTCAATAAAGACGTGGTGAAAGATAAGTATCCTATCCTTAACATTGATGAGTTATTGGATGAACTTAATGGGGCTGAAATATTTTCTAAATTGGATTTGCATTTTGGTTACCATCAAATCAGAATGTATGAATTGGATATACCCAAGACAGCCTTTAGGACCCATGAGGGTCACTATGAGTTTTTGGTAATGCCCTTTGGGCTTACCAATGCCCCTTACGTTCCAAGGATCGATGAATGAGATATTTTGACCTTATTTGAGAAAGTTTGTTTTGGTTTTTTATGATGACATATTAATTTATAGCAAGTCATTAGAAGACCACTTACGGCATTTGTAGATTGTTCTAGAAACATTAAAGTCTCATCAAATGTTTGCAAAATAGTCTAAATGTGTATTTGGTTATAGTGGTGGATTACCATGGTCACTTGATTTCTAAGCATGGAATTAAAGCCGACCTCCACAAGATTACAGCTATGCAAAGTTGGTCACTGCCCAAAAATTTGAAGGCCTTAAGGGGATTTTTGGGTCTCACTGGTTATTACAAAACGTTTGTGTAGGGTTATGGTGCCATAGCATCACCCCTAACAGCTACTTAAGAACTCTTTTGTGTGGTCTGAAAGAAGCCATGGTTAGTCCTCCAGTTTTAAAATTAACTGATTTCACTAAGAATTTTGTGGTGGAATGTGATGCCTCAGATGAAGGGCTGGGAGTTGTGTTAATGCAGGAAGGAAGGCCTATTGCCTATCTAAGTCAAGGTTTGAAGGGTAGAACTCTCATGCTTTCTACTTATGAGAAGGAACTATTGGCCCTAGTGATGGCTATATGAAAATGGAGACACTATCTGGTGGGGCAGCATTTCAAGGTTTGTACTGATCAGTAGACCTTAAAATACCTTTTGGAGCAAAGAGTGGGTACTCTGCCCAACAAAAATGGGTGTCTAAGTTGCTGGGCTATGATTTCTTGGTGGACTATAAAAGTGGAAAAACCAACAAAGTGGTAGATGCCCTATCCCGGTTACCTTACACAAAAAAACCAAAACCAACAACCAACCTAAACACCAAACCAGAATCCAACCCTTCCACCCAAACAGAACACAAACATCCCATCCTCCACAATAACCAGACCATTCAGCCACAAATACAAGCCATAAGCATCATGTAAACCCAATGGATAGAAGAGCTTAAAAAAACTTACCCCTAAGATTCCCAATTGTAGGAGCTAATGAGCAACTACCATCATGGAATCTTAGACCAAACTCAGTACCAAATTTGCAATAACCTACTCTTTTACAAGGGGTGGTTACATCTGGGAAACTTGGTGCCATTCTAGCAAGAGATCCTATAGTAGTTCCATAGCAGTCCATTAGGGGGCCATACAGGAGTAGATAAAACATATGCTCGAATAAAAAAGGAATTTTACTGGCCTAGTATGCGAAGGGATGTTTAAGCCTTCATCCGAGCTTGTGATATATGCCAAAGAAACAAGGTGGAAACAATTCAACCCACATGCCTACTCTAGCCTTTGCCAATTCCCACCAAAAATTGGTAGGATATAAGCATGGATTTCAATTAAGGGTTACCACCTTCAAAAGGGCATATAATAATCATGGTGGTGATAGACAGATTGAGCAAATATGCCTACTTCATGTCTCTTTCACATCCATATACAGCAGTAACAGTAGCACGTGTTTTTTTGACAATTTATTTAAATTGCTTGGTTTTCCACTAACACTTGTCAGTGACAGGGATCCAATCTTTACAAGCCGGTTCTAGAAAGAACTGTTTTGGATCAATGGCACAGATTTGCTACTAAGTTTAGCATACCACCCCCAAACTGATGGCTGAACAGAGGGGATGAATAAAGGACTGGAAGGCTACTTACGATGTTTTTTAGGAGACAGACCATGTGATTGGGCACGATGGTTGACTTCGGCTGAGTATGCTTATAACACATTAGAGCATTCCTCAACTAGGGTTTCACCACATGAAGTGGTCTACGAGCAGCCACCCCCAAGGATGTTGCCGTATGAGCCAAGGTCCACAAGGGTTCAAGCCGTAGATGAGGACCTTAGAAATAGAGAGCTTATCAACAAATTAGTCTAGGAAAACTTGAAGGGAGCACAAGCCAAGATGAAGTTATGTGCAGATCGAAAGAGGACTGACAGAGAGTTTCAAGTGGGAGATAGAGTTTACCTAAGGCTGTGTCTATACCCAAAAATGTCTGTCGTGATGAGGAGGAACCTTAAACTATCACTGAGATATCATAGGTTGTACACAATGGTACAAAGAATAGGGAAAGTTGTGTACAATCTAGATCTACCACAAAACTCATAGATCTACCCTATTTTTCATGTATCTTGTTTAAAAAAAGACAGTGGGAGAACACATAAGGCCACTTACCAAGCTACCGTGGGTAACAACAGAGGGAACTCTACAGCTTGAGCTTGAGATGATATTGAATAAAAAGATGATTAAGAAGGGACAAAGAGCTGGAGTAGAGATGCTAGTCAGTGGAAAGGAATGGCTAGCGAAGATGCAAACTGGGTGGATTGCGATGAGCTCAAACGGAGCTTTCCTATGCTTTTCTGAAGTGGAGAGATATGTTTCGGATTGGAAAGAAACCATAGTCTTTAGGGGGCTTGTTAAGAGCACGTGGGCTAGGTCAATGAAAATGGGGCCCTTATTTATCTTTATTTGCTTTTATGTTTTTATTTATCTTTACGTGATAGAGTCAATGAAAATGGGTTAGTGGGTCACGATGGCCTAGTGGGTTAGTTTATTTGTACGTGGGTCAGTTCCTAATTTAGTGAGGCAGTATGGTTGAGTCCATTGGTCACCATTTGACCAAGTCGACTTGTAAGTCACTATGAGTATCTCATCATTTTATCAGTAATAGGATTATTCAGTTCATACAAATATTGGTTACAAATTGGAGGACCAGGCCCCTCGGAGTGCCTACACAAATTACACATTAATTTCCAGCAACTATAACAACATTGTACTTTTGTTTTATTACATGATTAATTTGAAACCCCTTTCTCCAATTTCATCATTCACTACTTTGTTTAGTGCACTAGCTAAGAAGAAGCATTATTATGGAGTGATTTCGCTATATAAGATGTTGAATTCAACTGGGTTGTCTCCAGATTTAATATCTTTGAATATTTTGATGAATTGCTTCTGTAATATTGAAAGAGTTTCTTATGGTTATGCGATTTTTGGGGTGATTCTGAAGTTGGGTTTTAGCCTAAATACCATGGCATTTACTTGTTTGATTAAAGGTCTGTGTGTAGAGAGAAATATTATGGAATCAATGGAATTGTTTAAGAAAATGATTGCTGTTGGTTGTAGGCCTAATGTGATCACTTGCAACACTTTGATTGGTGGTTTGTGTAAAAGAGGGAAGATAAGTGTTGCCATTAAGTTGCTTGAAGAGATGGTTAATGGGAATAAAGAATCTAGTGTTTTTGGTAGCCCAAATGTTGTTATTTATAAACTAATAATTGATGGTCTTTGTAAGGCTGGATTGGTTGAGAAGGCTAGACAACTATTGTTGGAACATATGATTCAGAGAGGTGTGGTTCCTGACATTTATACTTACATTATTTTTATAAACGGTTATTGCTTGGCAGATAGAATTGGTGATGCAAGGGAGTTGTTTGATTCTATAACTCGAAAGGGGTATAGGCCTAATGTTGTTTGCTACAATACTTTAATCAATTGGTATTGCAAGAATAAAGAAGTCAATGAAGCTCTTAGTCTTTATCGAGAGATGATTTCAGAAGGAATTAGGCCTGATGGGATTACATATAACACCTTGTTAACTGGCTTTTTTCTTATAGCTAAGCATAAAGATGCACGAAATTTAGTTGGTGAGATGTGACTTAACAATGTTTTCATTGATGGACTTTGCAAGAATGGATATGTTTTGGAAGCGGTGGAAATGTTTAATGCTCTAGTAATTAATAAGTTTGCAGTTAGCATTGAAGGTTTAAATTCCCTCATTGATGGATTATGTAAGACAAAGAGATTGGGAACTGCTTTGGAACTATTTCAAAAAAAATTTCTTCATGGAAACCTGGTGCCAGACATTGTACAATATAGCATTTTGATCAATGGGCTGTGTAAAAATGGACAACTAGAAATGGAAAATGAGTTGTTGTTATATATGGAGGAAAAAGGTTGTGCTCCAGATGTAGTTACATTTACTACACTTATGTTTGGTTTTCTCAAGAATAATGAGATACCAAAAGTTGTTGAACTCCTTCATAAGATGGCGGAGAAAAATGTGAAGCCGACTGAATGTACAATGTCCTTAGTCATGCAGTTACTAATAAAGGCCGAAAATTATCATGAATGTTTGAACGAGCTTCCTCAATTTTCGGTCCAAAAGAAAAATGAGAGTTTATGTGATAAAACTTTAGTGAGTATTAGACTTTATACAGAGCAAAGTCTTTGAAAAGTTAATCCAACTACCCAAATGCTTTATTTTGGTTATGGTAAGAAGAAGGTTCAGCAACCACTTTTATCTGTTCGAATTTGATAGGGGTGGGGATGGGGAAGATTGAGAATGATCAGACATACCATATGTAATCTATCTCTATTGTAAGTGCATATAGTGGAGGTGGTAGCATTGCAGGCTGTGTCAGGATTTTCACATGAAGTAGGTCTTAAGGGTTTGAGGATTAGTTTTGGTGCAAATTTCAGTAAGCAAAAGTTGTATATGAGAAATTGTGGAATGGTTCTTATTTCAACTACAACAATAATGGTAGCCGCTCAAGTTCATCTATTCAAGTTGATCAGTTTACTAGACGATGGTATGTTGCAACTAATTAACTTCATTCATTGATATTCTCAAATATCTAGGCCTGATAAATCTTGATTTATTTATAGTGTTTCACATGTTTCTGTTTCTCAATATATATTCTTTTTTAGTTCAAATTTGATAAGACTAGAACTTAGCAGGTGTCTCTAATGTAGTTAATCTATTTTTTTAAGTGGCAATATTTTGGAAGTTTTAATTGCATGTTGTCATCTTTTTCCCAACTTTTTGTGGAAAATTAAGCTCTTGCTACTTTCAGTCAGATTTTGCATATATGTGGAATCAAGGGATAAAAATATTAATTTTGTTCTTTGGAGTTCCTTTATCTAAGTAATTATGTAAAATTGAATGACTAGAACTTGTTCTGATGTAGTCTGTCTCACTTTGGTGTGACTGCTTGAGATTTATGCAAGAATATGATCCATCTGTACCTAAATTTTCACCTGATGGTATTGCGAAGGCAAGAAATCTCTTTGAGTAGGCTATAATTGCTGCTAGTTTGCATGTTGCTGAAGGCAGTAAAATATGGGAAGCATACAAGGAATTTGAGCAAGCCATTCTCCATACCATAGATGAGATCAACATTAAGGTGAGAATTTCTTAGAAAATGTGCCTGAAAGGGATGCATTCTATTAATCAATTTACTTGATTATTTAAAGTCTTATTCCATCTTACTGGTTTGGTATTATGGTTAATAATGCTTTTGTGGGTCTTCCTTTATATTTCCTAGAACCATGGCTCAAGTTGCATGCCCTATTTATTTTAGAAGCTTTTTTTTTCTTCTTTTTGTCATCTATGTATAGTTCATAAATTTTGTTCATTCATTTCCCTATGCAGTGCCATGTACCAAGAAAAAGTATATGTTTTCAAAATTTACATTTGGAAAATTACTGCTCTTTTGTAGGAAAAAGAAAAACAGGTTCAGTGCATCCAAAGTATATTTTACTGACATTTGGTTGTTCCCCTTGCTAACTTAAGGTCAATCCTTCTTGCCTACAAGTCTTGGGAGGTGGAATTGGGGACTGCTCTAGATATTGAATCAGGTGATTTAGATGGGATTCCTTCTACTGTTGCCTCAGCGTACTAAAAGGCATTGGAGATGTATAATGCTCGAGTTGATTTTGAAGAACAAATTGCAAGGCAGGATATATCTTAAATTTAATACTATTATTTTAATTTGAAACTTTTGCAGATCTACTTGAAGTTTGAACAGTCTTTTGGAGATCCAATCGGTGTTCAACTTCTCTATGAACGTGCTATTACTGAGTTTCCTGTATCAAGTGATCTTTGGCTTGGTTATACTTCCTATTTGGATAAAACCTTGAAGGTTTCACTCACATTTTCTCTTTTCAATTCTTTATGTTCCAGGTATTTGTAAGTTTAGCAATTAATCATCTCTTTTTCCTTCGAGTAGGAAATATTGTGCGGGATGTTCATTCTAGGGCTAGGAATAATTGTCCTTGGGTTAGTGATCTTTGGGTTCGATCTTTGCTTGCTTTGGAACATTGCCGTGCACCTGAGCACGAGATATCTACTGTAAGTTTCAGTTGTTACCCTTCATCTGTTGAGAATTATGAGAGATTGTTATAAGTAGCTTAAGTTCACAAACTTTAGTGTTGGAATTTCATTTTGCTCCTTTTACAAATATAGAGGTTTACTCTTGTTGAAAAGATTTTTATATCATATTCAGGTCTTTGAGAAGTACCTTTTATGCATTTTTTCAACCATTGAGGAGGTAAAGATATCTTTTCTCTAATTTGTAGGCTTGACTTACCACTCTTTGTAATTTGTTATTGTTTCATCTACGTTTTATGCATTAATGATCTTTATTAATTGGATCCTCTTTGTTTCAGTACCTAAACTTATTCCTCACTTGAGTGGATGGTTTAAGACAAAAAATCCTTTTGCCTGGAGCAGAAGAGGATGCATTAAATTTTTCATTGATAAAAGAAACGTTTCAAGTTCGCATATGTATACTGTTCATTTTTCCTTGTTAAAATTGTTTTTACTTGATGTCAAGAACTTGAAGCTTCTTAAAGACATTTGTAGATGCTCTATTCGTGGTGAATTTTAGATGAAGAAAAGTGGACCTTGTAGTTAGTCTACTTTTTCAGGGTCCAGGCATAGATCTCTTACGAATGTGTATCAAGTGCTTCTACCCTTCGACTGTAACACCCACATGGAGATACGTAATTTAATTTATGCTCTTATACCTTTAGTTGATTTTTGCTAAAGTTATTTTGAGAAAATGTGAAGAAAATGCCTTAAACTTGCATTAAGGGTAAAATGGTCTTTTCACTCAAAATTAGTTGAAATTGTGGGGAGTGAAAAGAGATAGAATTTCATGGAGAATGCAATAAAAATGAGGGCATTATTGTAATTGACTAAGGGACATATATGGAATTTTAGAGAAAGGTGCAAGGGCAAAATGGGAACACATGCTTATATTAATTGATATAAGGCTTTATTTGAAGAAACCCTAACACATATTCAGCCCTTGTTCACGCCACTCTATCCCATTTTTCTCTCAATTTTCTTCGCTAATCTTCAAAGGAAAATCATAGGATTTGGTTTAGATTTTTGGAGATTTTCAATCTTCAAGCATCCTAAGGTAAAATTCTAGCAAAATGAGTGTGATTAAACTTTAAAGTTTTAAATTCTTATGGTTTTTATATGATTTAGGTCTAAGAGGAAGAGATTTAAAGCAAAAGGGAAGTAATCTCATATATTCAAGGTAAGTAAACCTACTTTGAACCTTAATTTGAGCAAAACATTTGTTAAATGAATTTTTTGCATGTTTGTATGTGATGGTATGAGAGAATTATGGGCTGTTTTTGATGTATTAATTCTAGCCATGAGAAGTAGTATATGGTTATGTGATGATTTGGTGAAGTTGTAGAAGATTTTGTGTTGAAATTTTTGAAGTGTAGAGAATTGTTGAAAATGGACAACTTTGATGCTATAATTAGTGAGTTTTTGGCTCACAATTTGGTTGAATTAGAGAGTTGTGGAAGTGTAGCCAACAAGGTAGTTGCATGTGCATATGAGGTGTTTTCACAGTGGAGAATTAGAATATAGGGCTATGGCCCAGTCCGTGTATGAAGTAATATGGATATATCAGTTTTTAGCCGAAGTTGGTCTTAAGGCCTCTTTGCCAGCAAAATTGTGGTGTGATAACCAAACCGCTCTTCATATTGCTTCTAATCCCATATTTCATGAACGAACTAAGCACATTGAAATTGATTGTCATTTCATTCGTGAAAAATACAGCAAGGTTTAATCTCTATAGGATATGTGAATACTGGAGAGCAACTGGGAGATGTTTTTACTAAAGCTTTGAATGCGGTTCGGATTGATTATATTTGTAACAAGCTAGGCATGATTAACATTTGTGCTCTATCTTGAGGGGGAGTGTTGTAGATCATTGTTGTAGATAATCATGCAAAATCTTATAGATATTGCATGTATAAATCTATAATAGGATATTAGGATTGTAATAAATATATATTAGCAACAAATATGTAAAATAGGAAGTTAGATTATTCATTTCCTAGATTAGATTATTTGTTTCCCAGATTAGTTCTTTATTTTCCTATATATTGATGTATAATTTATCAATACAGATATAGGAAAATTACAATCAGTTCTCTATTAACAGATATCAAGCTAGGTACTACCAGTAGGTCACCGACATGCAAGTTTGGTTGAGCTTCAAGGGTCAACCTCATGTCTAGCCAACGTACTTCACACTTGGATTTTTATTTCCTGTGATACCTAAAAAACTCAAACTATGAAAAGTTAGGGCAGTTATGTAAATTCCATGTGGTCATGTCGCATTAAGTGCAGTAGCATTTGGCAGTCACGTTTCGTCTCGCGTGAGCGACTACAACTATCATGCACAGAGTCGAGGCGATGTGCGATGATAGTTATCATTATGGTAGTCTAACAGTTCATCGCCCCTTACGGATGGATGACATGTGGCCACGTCTAAGAGCTGAGATTGCTCAACGAATGAAGGATCGAGATTCACTATAGATCGATGGTCACAATTGAACCCTGCCATTTCGTCTCCCATGCTAGCCACTATAAAAGCTGACAAAGTCATCAGAATACTCGCTCAACCCATGAAAATCTTTTGACATCCTTGTTCACTCCGTTGTTATTTCATTGTCGTCACGGTGCTTTTTTCGGCAAGTTCTTGCACTCCTTTTGTTTCGATAAGGCTTTCTTTTCCCTTTCTTTATCCGTTTTTATGTTTTTCACGTCAAAGGGTGGCCATTCTTGTGGCCACATTAAGTGTTCTAGGGCTTTAGTAGGGTTTTTTGGTGTGTCTTTGACAGTCTTGGGTTTAAGGAAGGTTTATCACGGTGGCCGCAGGAACCCTAGGTAGGTCGTATACGTTCGTCATATGGCGCAAGCTATCTTGGGTGCTTGAACTGAAAGCAAGTGTGAATAAGTTACTGAGTTTTTCAAGCTCTGACACATGTTTGCTTCTGTTTTAGGTACCCAGAAGCGAGCTATAATTATGTCTTGTTCCAGCAGTCGCACAATTGATTGCATGTTTGACTCACCTGCAGGCTCGGCAGTCCTAGGGGATATAACCCTCAAGGTCTCCTAGAAATCATCGCATGAAGCTCAAACCCCGACCTGGCGGGCTCTTTTGATCGTGCTTCAATTTAGTTGACTCAATCCAAGCGGTCTCCAATTCATAGGCTGTGAAGGGAACCACAATCCTCGATTACCATCAGGGATCTAGAGCGCATAAGAGAGGTCTATGCCCAACAGCTTAATTTGAAAGTTCTAGGGGACTCTTCTTGGAAGAATCCCTCTCTAGGATGGGTGGTGATCTCTGAGACCCTTCTGAGATGCAGGGTATCTATTCCCCCTCATTATTTTATCAACAGCGTTTTGAGGCGATTCAACATCGTTCCCCTCCTGTCCGCGAATTCGTATGTCATTATCATTGGTCTATACATAGCGTACATTATCTCTGAATTAGGTGAGCCATCCGTCGAGGAGTTCGTCCATCTATATAGGCTCAAGAAAGGGCAGGACCAGGCGTACTACCTTTCCATGGTGAGGAAGGTACATTTCAATAGGCCGGTTGATGTTCCAAAGAAGATCCCACATTGGGACTCCTAATTTTTCTTCTACGAAGCCCAAAAGACTGGCATTTTTGCTTCGGAAGCGAGTAAGACTTCAACTTCCCACGCATGCGAGCATTGCTTTCTAGCTTTGTGTTTTAGCTAACTGAGTTGCTTTGTTTTGCAGTTAATGTCAAGTAGAACTATCTTCCTGCCGTGAGCTTGCAGAGGCTCTAGTGTTTCAGCGACCTTCTTGACAGCTAATGTAACATTAACGAGGTCATCACACTTCCTTACTTGAGGGCATACAGCTTCTGTCGGGGCGACACCAAGTTTCTTAGAAAAAGGTTAATTATCATTTGCTCACGCTTAATTTTCCCATGCGGACATGTCACTCACCATTTGCTTCTCTTTTTTTGTAAAAATATGGGCCGAGAAGCCAAAAGGCCTTAAGAAGAAAGTGGTAACTCTAGCGGCTACCAAGAAGACATCGGCTACTTTGACGACAAAGTAGCCCACTAACATTACCGGTGTTAAGTGTATCGGGGATGAGCTTGGGGAAGGTCGAAGCGCGAAGAAGCTCGCTATTGCCTCGAAGGCAGTTGGTAGGAAAAATGCCCCCAAGCTCCAAAAGGAGTTGGTAAAAAAGACACCTGAGCTGACTGGAGGCTCGGGAAAAAAAAGTCACCGAAGCAGCACGATGGCTTGCGTAAGAAGAAATTGATTGAGCCTCTAGGGGGCTCGGGTAAGTAAAAGGTAGCCGAGCAGCAAGTTGGCTCTGGCAAGGAGGTTGTCGTGCAGGTTGGCAGCCTAAAGAAATCAACGGTCAAGGATTTGGGCAAGAATATCTACTCTTGTGGGCGAGGCTAGTGCTGCTGGGGGGAATAAGTCTAGCTCGTCCTAGTTGGGAGGCAAAAAAATGGATGAAGTAGCTCAAGCTATAGTTGATGCACTGATTGATCAACTCCCCAACCATATATGGGGCTACAACGGCTGGGGATAACATCACCTGTGAACATTCACGACCGTTAGAGACTTGCCTCCCACCTAGATGTTGGCCTTGGTGTGCAGTTATGCGGCAAAGGTATCGATAGTTTGCCCTTGTTTTCTTTTATTTGCATGCTATCATTACTTCTTGCTGACTTTCCATTTTGTCTTTTTTAGGTTGCCATGGCAAGTAGGCTTCTTTATGATGAGTGCTATCCCACCTTGGAGGACACTTATAAAGGGTGGCAACTGGTGGTGACAGCGAAAGATGATGCTCTAGTCAAGGCCGGGGTTGCTGAGAAAGAGAAGGAAGCCAAGCAGGCTGAGCTCGAGCAGCTTAGAGAGGAAATGTCGATCTGTGGGGTCAAAGAAAGGAAATTCCTCAACAAGCTTAAAGTGAGCGAGGTTGCGTGAGCTAAGGTTAAGGCTGAGGCAACTGAGGCTAGAAACAATTTGGCACAGCAGCGAGGTGCCAATAACAATTTGAATTTTGAGCTTTCCTTGGCTCAAAAAGTTGCCTCAAATTGGGAGGCCAAATTCAAGCAATCTTCGCTTGACCTTGCCCGGGAGGTGGAAGGTCAACGGAAAGCCAAAGCTAAGGCTAGGCAACTCAGACTTCAAATTGAGGAGCTGAATGAAAGCATCACTACTCGGGCTTGGTAGACGTTGGTCTTCCTCTTACAGAAGTTATGGGAAACCCATCCCTCGATTAACTTCTCTTCCCTTCTATGAGCTTATCAGAATGAGGTCGACAAGATGACGACCGAGGCTTAAGGAATAGCCTACTGTACTCGAATGGCTCTAAGGATGATCTAAGAAGAGGTCGAGGAGAGCGGAGAGGAGATTAGCCCGAAACAAGAAGTCAAGGATCCCGCTCCCTTGTCTACACTTCCCCCAGGCAAGGCTTTCAATCTTGAAGAGGCCACTACCCTTCCTTCCATCGAGGATTTGACTCTTCCAGTCGACGACAAGCTTCCTAGATCGGTTGAGGATGATGCTCCTGCTCCTCCAACTGCCTGAAAGATCATACACTTTTTCTTTCTTTCTTTCTTTCTTTCATTTTTTTTTTTTTAATTCAAATGTAATAGAACCTTATTAATGAAAAGAAGACATTTCAGTATATCCTAGTCGAGCAAAAATTTGTATACTTCTGTAAAGTCATTTCAGTCATCCAATTTGGATTGTAATAGAAGATCCGAATTTACTCCAAGTTATGCATAGCTCGCTTTTTCGGATATGTGCGAGGAAATCTTATGCGACAAACAACTCTGATTTCGGATTAATTGTTCGTTTCAAGTTTTGGTCACCGACTTAAGGCCGATTTACTTCGACATCTTTTTTTGATTTTTTTCCAAGCTTATCTTCGTCGATTTGGGATATTTCACCCTTATAGAGTTGGATTTTGGTGTGGCTTATTGAGCTAAGTTGTCTTTTCCTAGACTCTTGACTAAGTTGTCTTTTCCTAGACTCTTGACTCTAGTTTTTTTTTTTTTTTTTTTTTTTAAGAATGCTATCGTGTAGGTTGCGATCTTTAAAGCAATGAATAAATGCTAAGCAAGTTAAAAATATCAATGATAGACAAAGGAAAATTATGAAAAATACCTCTTTTATTGATAAAGCATTTTGGCCATGAACGACGTTACATCGAATGATAAAAAGAAAGACGTAGGTGGAACCCGAGCTGCTTATTAGTAATACCTGCACAAATGCTTGGCATTCTAGGCTTGCAGTATCGCTTCACCATTGAGGCATTCCAGGTGGAAAGATCCTAGCATGAGCTTTTCAGAGATCCTAAAAGGACCTTCCCATTTGGGTTTTGGGTACCCTAGATGACCTTCCTGAGAACTAGGTTGCCCACTTCCAAGTCTTTATTTTCGATATTGGTGTTAAAGTATCGTTTGGCTCACTGTTGATATGAGGCAAGCCTTAACTGATACTTGGCTCAATGTTCTTCGATTAGGTCTAACCTTGGCGGAGAAGATCTTTATTTACTTCCTTGTTGAAAACTTCTCTCTAGAATGAACTAATTCCCACTTCAACCGGGTCATTGCTTCACACCCGTATGATAGAGAAAATAGGGTTTCATCTATCGAAGTTCTGGCTATCGTTTTATAGGACCACAAGGTTTCAGGCAATTTTTTCGGCCCATCTTCCCCTCAAGGAGTCAAGCTTCTTTTTAATGGTGTGCTTGATGACCTTGTTTACAGCCTCTAATTGACCATTGGCCTGAGGCCGATAAACAGTAGTGAAGCTCTTTTTGATGCCGAGTCGTTCACAAAAAGATCTGAAGTCCTCATTGTCGAACTGTTTTTCGTTGTCGGTTATTATACTGTGGGGGATTCCAAACCAACAAATAATGTTTTTTTAAACATAACCCTTTAGCTTGTTCGACATGATTGTAGCCAAGGGCTCAACCTCTGCCCACGTGATAATAGTCAGACTGGTACATCGGGATTTGGTTATATCCTGAGCACGCATCCATGAAGCTAAGTAGTGCATTTCCAGCTGTCGCATATAAAAGTTAGTCGATCCGTGGTAGTGGAAAGTAGTTTTTTGGATAGGCTTTATCCAGATCTATGAAGTCAACACAAGTCCATTACTTGCCATTTGATTCTTAACCAGAATTGGGTTAGTGAGCCTATCTGGGTACTTCATTTCCCTGATAAAGTTGATGTTCAAGAGTTTGTCAACTTCATCCTTGAGCACTCTGGAGTGCTCTGCATCCATAGACCTTATTTTTTGTCTTATCGGTCGAGCTTTCAGGTCGATGTTTAGCCTGTGGCACATTACCTCAAAGCTAATCCCCATAATATTCGAATGCACCCATGCAAAAACGTTGAGGTTTTTCTTCAAAAACCCCGCCAAGTTGTCAGCCATGTCTTTGCTCAAGCTACTGCTGACTTTTAGTATGCTAGTTGGATCTTCCTCGCTAACACATATTTATTGCAGTTCTTCTACTGGCCCTACTGCGGGCTCCTCACTATGGATGCGAGGATCAATCGTATCCTTGAGGCGTGTGGGGTTTGGCTCAGATTCTGTGATAATTATTGTTCTTAGAGGCGGCCATTTTTGTGTTGTATATATGGCCTGGTAGTAACATTCCCGAGATTCCTTTCTACAGCTCCTGATCGTCGCGACTCCTTCAGGGGTCAAAAACCTCAATGCTTGGCAGCATATTGATGTGACTATGCAAAACTCATCTAAGATCGGTCTTTCAAGGTTGACATTGTATATGGTCGGGTAGTCTACCAGTAGGGATTCGGCCATCACTGTCCTAATCTTGGGCTCTGCCCCCAAAGTCACGGGGAGGTTGATCATCCCTTTGGGAACTAGGCTATCCCCTGTAATCCATAAAGCGGCAAAAGGCACGCCCTCAGGGCTCTCTTTGTGAACCTCATTCCTTAAAAAGCTCCCAAGAAAATGATGTTTCCCGCACTCCCATTATCGACCATCACTCTCAGCACTCTGACATTGCCGATTCTAATTGCGATTATAATTGTGTCATGATTGTGGCGAGCAGATTCTTTGCATTTCTCGATTGTGAATCCTATTACCTTGCTCTCTTGCATGGGCCACTTGGGCGACTTCTGTTCATAACTTATTATCCAAGGGACTGAATCTGTTCTGGCCTCAAGTGCATATTATTCGCAGGAGCACCTTTAGCTGTTCACTATGTCGGCCCCCCGTAGATCATACCTACTAAGACCTTATTGTTGGCATTTTTCGAGGCCTATTGGACCTGGTTTTGGATCTGATTATTTTGCCTGCTAGCACCTTCATGAGCTGGTACCTCCTTGATGAATTCCTTTAGGTGGCCCCTTCGTATCAGGTCTTCAATGGCATTTTTTAAAGCCTGACACTTGTTGGTGTTATGCCCAATGTCCTGGTGGTATCGACAATATTTTTACCGATGTCTTCTACTTGGAGTCTCCCTCATCCTTTCTAGAGTAGGCAATCTTTTTGCCTCACAGGAGACTTCATAGACGTGAGCTATGTCTCGCGTGAGGGGGGTATATTCTGCATATGCGGGAAGGGTTGCCTATCCCTGTAGTTATCTATTCTTTGTCTTTTTTGGGACCTATTGCGATCCCTATCATTGTGATCTTGGCCCCTATGTTGTCTGATAGGTGATCTTGGCCCTTGTGCTGTTTGATGGGCTATCTTGTCACCTATGCAAGGCTCCCCGCGTTGAGCTTCTGGCCAATACTACCAGCAAGCATTCTACTCGCTAGCGTTTTGTAGCCATTTGGTAAAACTTGGCCAGGCTCACATGATCTTCACTCTGGAGCTCTTTCCATAGCTTTGTCTTCAGCCTAATGTCTCTTGTACCACCTCTTGGCATCTCTTACCAATGTGACCGTGAAGCAGCAACATTTTGCTAGATCACAAACCTGGTGCAGCTCTATCAAGTATTGAAATTGTCAAGGTTGTCTCTACAGTCTCCTCTCTTATTGAACTTACCCTGTGGCACCCTGAATTCTTGTGGAAGTAGGGCTTCACAAACCTCCTCTGTGAAGGGGGAACTCACCATTCCTTCCATCGTGCCTTTTTGGCAGGCCCTTAGATCGTTGAGCATTTTTTGTATGTGATCCAAATCTTCGTTGTGGTTGCCTTGGCTAGCTCTGTTTAGCCTTACTTCGACCAAGTGTGTTCGCAAGTCTGTGGCTTGCGAAGCCCCTCCATTATGCACATTGATGTGCAAAGTTGAGTCATGATTGTTAAGTTGATAAGTGTTATCATGCTCATTGATGCGTTGCTCCTAACGTTGGTTATAACTAGAATGTCAGTCATTACTAGACTAGCACACGTAACTCGTCTTGCGAGCTTTTGAGGATCAAGCTTGTTTTGGGTGTGGGTTAAGACCGGTACGCTGACGTTGGGGATATTGACGAGCATCTTGGGGGTGACTGTTGCCTTCGCCTTCACCCAGTGGTTGCTTCCCTAGCCACCTCGCGGGGCTAGTTTGCCTCTGGGACTCACGCTCGTGAGCGACGTGCAATTTGTGATGTCGGAGGTATCGATCGCCTCTTGACACCGATGAACCAAACTAGCCACCTGCTAAATTCATACCTGTTGGGGAGGCACTGGTGAAGCATGGTTAGTCGAGGTTCTGGACAGTTGGTTGCTAATTTCTCAACTCATCCATGTTTTGTTGCACCACCTGTGCAACCATTGTTTTTTATCATCTCCACTAGCCGGTTGTTTTTGGGGTTTGATGTCCCTGCCCCTTGGTTATTCATGACGTGCTAAGTTGGTGGCACAGGTAATTGACGTCCACATTTTTGTGGTAGGTTATTTGTGACGTGCTGAGCTTTAGTTTTACGTAACATGTATTGCACCTCTTGATGGGCGATTTCCACATTTTCGTTGTTTCCAATGGTGGTCTTTAATCTAGTACACACCATTGTGAGCCTAGATTGAGTAGGTTGCTGTGGTTGTTCACCGGAATTTCTAAAATGTTGGCAAAGGCCCTCTTTTTAGCGCCAAAATGTTGATACGAAAATTCGCACCAACTAGAGAGATCCAATTGACCTTGGTAGAATCGGAACGGATGTGAGTTTGATTACGGATAATCAGTGAGGGATGAATAATAAATGCAATAGAGTACATGACAATTAGATTTTTAAAGTGGTTTGGCGAGGCAAGCTCTTGTGCCTACGTCCACTATTTTTGCATTTGCTGTGAGAGCTTACAATAGGAGTTCTATGGAAAATTTCTAACCTCTTTGTCATCCGTTGAGGGGTTTATATACAATGTTTGTACAAAGGAAGTAGCAAAATAAAGGGATTACAATTGATTTGAAATGCAACTCCAATATTCTCGTGATTAGGTGTTATGACTGCGCAGAGATGGTTGTTAATCTGATCTTTTCTGTAATATTTGGGATATGAAGTTATTTGAGAATCGATTGAATGATCATTCGTATTGTTTCCGACTAGCTTATGCTGGGTCGAGCTATATGTCGATGAGCTTATGCTGGGTCAGACAACCGGTAGAGTCGGACTGATTCTGGGTCGAGCTAATACCTCGCAACTGACCGAGCTTGGTGGAAAAATCACACACAATACTCTCTTTAGTTCATTGTTAGGGTTTGAAACTCTTGGTTATCATTTTGCCTCAATTTGCACTCATGGCTCCCGATTTTTTAATGCTTTCACACACAACATTCATCCTCTCTAGCATTCATCTCATCTTTTATTGACTAGACATTATATATTTAATGTTTTCACAAATTAGATGCTCACTTCTACTACTATGCCATATACAAATGTCCAACAAATATTCATAACTGTCTTCCTAGAATATCACGAGTATGCTCATTAATATATATATCATTATATCCCCCAACAATTAATTAGACCATTTTATTTAGATACTGTAACACAAATTTTTCACATAAGTTTTTAAGTTCATGATGTAATGGATATAAGAAAGAAGTTGGAGAAAATTATTTTTATGTTTACTCAACGTCCAAATCGCTGAATCATATTGGATGGATATAGTTTGTTTAAATCATGATTTTCGCAAACTAACTATGCCTCGAAGAAGAGAGCTATCTATATTGGAATTTCGTTGACAGACTTGGAGGTTACGAGGAGGAAACATATATTTAGACAAGATATAATGTTTTTTTTTAAGCTTAATATATATAAAAGGAATTAACTTAAAAAAATAAAAAAATTCGTGTTCTTGATCTACATCTACAGAAATAAAATGTACAGATAAATGAGGCAGGTAGTTGGAAAGCCAAGCAAATGTGAAACGCTGCATATGGTTTCATATGATGAAAGCAATTTCTTCAAGTCATCAAGTATTTGTCAGTCATTAAGTATATTTTCACATAGTTCATCACCACTTTTCTGCAACCTTTTCTTTCTTTCGCCCTCAATATATATATATATTTTAAATCTTTGCATTTTAATTTTAGAATTTTTGTTCTACACTGTGCATATATACATTTGAGACGACGTTGTGGGTTAATGATAGTAGCATCAAAGAGGAATTGAACACATGCAACCAATTAATGTAAATAAATTATGCAAAAGAAATCTAGAGATTTGTCACGAGTATGAGGTTTTTGGTATTTAATTATTCCATGTGCACCATGTCTAATGTATTAAAAATATATATCTAATTAGACTTCACCTTTATACTACCAACCGACACCACTACAAGCTTATTATCTTATTCATCTACAAACGTTATCCACCCAATTTCAATCGCTTGACTGCTCTTATTTGTAATATTTAGGAAACATATCAAGTTGAGTTATATAGAGAGAGACATTTACATGCCAAGAGCTATATCTATTATAAGAATATAATAGTGGTTAATATTACAGAAGGATACTATATAACGGAATCAAACATCGAAATTAATACAATATAAATAAAATCATACAATACAAAAGAGACAAGTATTTGACGTGGTTTGACATGACCCATCTCGTCATTCTATCACTAGCTAGTAACATTAACACAGATTTATTCTTGGTGTTTAACCAACCTGCTTATATCTCATAGATTTTGTTATTCATCTTTCTCTCAAAACCTGCAATTAGTACTTTCATTATCCTCCTATTTATGGGTAATAATATAATATAAGAAATTTTATTTTTGATAAACTTTAATACTCTTATGTCTATTTTTAATACGATTTTTCATCGACAATTCAATAAAACCAACTCATTTCATAATCAACAAATTGTCAAATACATGAGAATGAGTGTTGGTGTCAATTCAAAAATCAAAGCATAGGCAAGTCAATTTAAGGAATGATAGACCAAAATAAATGTAATTTGACATTGGTGACAGTGCGATAGCTTTCTGGATATGGAACCCTCACCCTCATCATAGATTTACAGAGTTTTCATTTTCTTCCTTTTAATTCGAAACAAAAAGCAAAGACAACGAAACCCTTAAAGCCTTAAAGACCACTTTAAATTTTTTGTCTTGTTTTACAACGAAACCCTTAAAGCCTTAAAGACCACACACATATAAATAAATAAATAAATATAAATTAATAATAAAAATAAAAATAAAAAGGACCCCATTTAATTTAATTATTCGCCATCTCAAAGGAACATTCTCCAAAGCATGAGATTCAAAGCAAAAGATTAAAGTGAACCTTTCCTTTTACACAATCCGTTAGTATCTATATCTCTCTCTTTTCTACTTACTTCATCATTGATAGAATTTGGTACATTTTTTATAATGAAATTATATATTAAAAAAAATTATGTGAAAAAGAGTTGGATAGGGCAAATTAGGGTTTGGAAAAAAAAAAAAAAAAAAAAAAAAACTATATATATATATATATATATATATATATATATATGAATGAAATAGAGACAAATACGAAACCAATATAACACACAATCACAAACAGTGAAACAAAAGAAGAGATATATGCGATTTACCTTGGTTCACCTAATTAACAGTCTACATCTAGTAGAGTCAATATTATTTCAATACTTCTCACCTTGCTTGTTTACAAAAAAGTAATTTGTCATATGATTGTTATCACACATTATAGCAGGACCCTCTAATGCGTCTGTATAGCCCAATAATATTGAAGTAGTTGATGTATATATATAGAGTATGTATGTATGTATGTATGTATGTATGTACATTTATGTAAAAGGTGTAAAATATTGAACTTTCAATTTTTTTCCTTAAAAAATTACGTTTATATTATATATATCAAGTGTCCATTTTACTAAATTTTGAAAAGGAGAAAAAAAAAAAAAAAAAAAAAGAACATACCTTTGGAGTTTATATCAAAACGAGAATATTTTAAGTGCAATAGGTATTATTCTTTGCTTAAATTTTAAGGATTTTGTTCTAGTATATATTGAAACTAGAGTAAAGAAAGAAAAAAATGTATATATAAAAATTCTCAAGTGTCGATTATTTGCATTTTAAGAAACATAGATAATAAATATAAAAAGAAAAAAAAAAATTGTTTTCAAAATTCTCTAAAAAATTGTCTTTTAATATTAACTTGTAGTAGTTAACGGTTAACTATTGCCAATAAATGAAATCCTCATTATAAAAATATTCGAACATGCGAAAGTTTCTTGTTTGAATTAAAATGAAATTTAGAGTTTCTTGTCATTCAAAAGTTCGTTATATGTTGACCAATTTCTTCGGGTTTGGAATTTGATGTTAAATGTTTACAAGAGGGGACGATCAGAGAATAAATTTCAAACTTCTTTTAACATTTCGATCCACTTGTTTTGATAGTTATTTAATTAATTAGGATGAAAAAAAAAATAGTTGGGGAATATTGCTTTATTATGATCTCTTTATTTTTATTTTCTTGGAGTTTAGTGTTATGTAATCTCCATACAAAACCAGAATGGTCATCCAGCTAAAAGATAAAAGTGACTAATAAAGCATACAACTTTAGAGAGAAGACAATCATACTGTTCATCAATCAAATCTCACTTTCTTTTAAAGATCGATGCAGTTACCAAACCATCTTTTTTTTATCACCTAATTAAATTCTTGTTTGACCAATTAGCCAATCTCTTATTCTTTTAATTAAACCATAAAATATGATGAATATATTACTTAATATTCATACTATATATATTGTATGTTGAATTTAAATAATGGTTGAGGTATTAAGTTGATAATTGTTGATGCCAAAAAATGCATCAACATGAGTGATCCGATTGACTGTGACGGAATCGGAACGGATGTGAGCGTGATTAATTAAAATCAGTTTAGAATGTAGAATAAGCCAAAAGAAAATAAAAGTGACACAAAAAGGTTTTTAAATTTGTTCAGTGAGCTATTCCTCAAACCTACATCCACTGTTTTTATTGCTTTTCTTTGATTGATTACAGAGTACAAGCTTTTTTCTAAACAAATATTATCCAACCTCTTATAATGTTTTTTAGGGGTATTTATACAAGAATTTCTATAGAGGTAAGTGAGATAAATCCAGGATAATGAACATGTTTGGTGTATCTTCTGTGAATTTAGCTTAGGGTTTGCGAACAAACAGAAAATAGAGAAAAAATGTGATTGAATTTCTTTTACTGATAAACTGAGTTTTACAATTGCTACAGTGAAGAGAACATTCTACTCTTTTATACTAAAACGAAGAGTAAAGGTAAAGTAAGTTTTACAACTGACTTTGTTATAATCAAAACGACACCGTCTTGCAGAATTTCATTTTCCTCCTGCTTCTTGAACTTTTAACACTTTTGTCCTTTGATCAACATCCCCTCTCAAACTAGACATTCTTCTTCTGCTGCTTCAGTAGCCTTTCTTTCACCAGCATTTCTTCTAAAATTCATTGGCTCTTTGACCAACAACCCTTCTAAAACTAAACTCTCTTCCTTTTTCTACTACCTCTGTTCTCCTTTAATCCCTTTAGACAACAGACGCACAAACTTTAGTTAAAAAAAAAAAAAAAAAAAAAAAAAAAAAACTTGCTCAGCTACTCAAGGCAACAACTCATTTTTAGTTCCGCATTTTCAATTGCAACTTCAGCTAATCAACTTTACATCAGCACCAACTCAACTAAACAAAACAATCAAACAAGAGCAAGCTTCACAACTTAACAAACTGTCATACACAGCTACAAATTGCATTTCTCAGCTCAATCATCTGAAGTTCAGAACTGTCATACACAACTACAAACTTAACAAGAGCAAGCTTCACAAATTAACAAACTGTCATACTATAACACCTGCTCTCTATGACTATTTTTATAATACATACTATGTAAATTATAGATATACATAGCGTATGAAAGATAGTTGGCTCAAATTTTTTCTTTACTCATAAAAAATACAAAATACAATGTATTAAAAACTTTATACTTAATACAAAACATCATAGCTGGTGGACAGTGGTGCCAATACTCTCCGCTCCTTGACATCCATTCGACCGCTGCTTCTATTTCCTGCAAAACAGAGAAGAACAACGGGGTGAGCACAACAATGCTCAGTAAGTAAATCCTCTGCTACCTGTCCCCGCAACTCACTCTTTGGTTCTTTCCTTAATTTACCGTTCTTCTATTTCTCATTCTCACTGTTTTTCTCTCTCTTTCTAATACTGTAACGCCCCACTTGAGGTACGTTGTTATTGTTTCCTCTTTCGCCCTTAATCGAGTTGGTTGTTGTTATATTTGTTTGTTTGAGTGTTATTTGATTGTTGCCCTGAATTTTGGTTGAAAATAGAAGAATTTGAGTGTACCAAGCTTCGCCGGGGCGAAGAAGAATCTTCGCCGCGGCGAAGATGGGTTGAACCAAGGGTGAAACTCTCTGGACAGTTTCGCCGCGGCGACAAAGGTTTCTTCGCCGCGGCGACAGGCCGAATAAAATGTGGTTGAGTTTTAGACATTTTCTTCCTAAGGACATTTTGACCTTTCTACCCCTTTTAGCAGGAAAAGTGGGGAGTTAATTGTAAGGATTTTCATGGAGAATGTGTTGTATGGGGGTGAGTTTGTAATGAATCAAAGGATATAGATGGAATTCCCAAAGAAGAGTAAGGGCAATATGGGAATGCTTTGTTATACATTTCATTAAAAGGGATTAGAATTAACAAAACCTCATTTTCTCCTCAAAGCAGCACTCCATTCTTCTTCTCTCAACTTCCTTCTCTCTTGATCAAGGATTTCCAAGGGATTTTGAAGTGATTTGGGGTGGAAAAAGCAACCAAGGCTTCCTAAGGTAAGACTCCTACTTAAGTTGTGTGATTTGGGAGTTTAACCCATATTGAAATTTGAGGGTTTTCATTTTGGTTAAGGTAGAGAGAATAGTCAAGAAAACCAAGTGGAAAGAAGATTTGGTGAAGTCTCTCCATAGCAAGTAAGTAAAAACCAACCCAAGTTGAGATTTATGAAATTTTTGATTAGGGTTTTGATAGATTTGATGTGTATGTGATATACATGTAATATGGCATGTATGAAGGATTAAATAGAGATTTTTATGCTTTGTGAATGTTATTACTTTGCAAATATGAGAAATGGGTTGTTGGATTGGCAAGGTAGTTGAGATGGAATTGAATGGGTGTTATGAAACCCTATTTGGAAGTGTGTTATTTGGCAGGTTGTTATGACTTTGTGAAGGGGTTTTTCCCCATTTTGGATGGTTAGGAAAAGTTTTAGATTCATGGCTATGAAGAGTATTATAGGGCACATGAGTTGTTTGATGAAATGTCTAATAGAGAATGAGTGTGAGTAAGAACTAATTCTTGCAACTTTGCATGTTGGCATTTCACAAGTGCATTAGTAGAGATGAATCATCCATGTGCATTGTTATATGCATTGACAAGTGACCTAGAAAAGAGTAGGGAACTTTGTGTATAGAAATACCCTATGAGTAGAGAGCTTAGAGTAAAATTACTCTAAGGGTAGAGAGCATTGAAAAATGCACAACAGAATGAGCTAGAAGAGTAGTATAGTTGGATGATGCTTTGTGATCATCACCCGACGTTATGGGAATCGGATTGATGCTTTGTGATCCTATCCGAATAACCCTAGAGATGGGTCGATGCTTTGTGATCGTCACCCAATGAGTAATAGAAATGGGGTAAATGCTTGGTGAACGTTACCCAAAATTCATGAGGAACGGGTAGATACTTTGTGACCACTACCCGATTAGTTAAGAGATATGTAGGTTGATGCTTTGTGATCATCATCCAACGGCTAGTAGAAGTGGGTTAATGCTTTGTGATCATTACCCGTAGTGACTAGAGACGGGTAAATGCTTGGTGACATTACCCAAAATTCATGAGGAACGGGTAGATGCTAGGTGATCTCTATCCGATAGTTAGGAGAACCGAGTTGGTGCTTTGTGATCCTCACTCGGTAGTCACTAAGAAGGGTTGGTACTGTGTGAATTCCACCCGATAGCCATAGAAAGTGAGATGGTGCTGTGTGAACGCCATCCGACGTACCTCCGGTAAGATGAGGCCATGATGTATTAGAAACAGAAATAGAAACAGAATTAGAAAAGGAAAGAATTAAGAGTCACACCCGGGGACAGACAGTTAGAGAGTTTTACTTACTGAGCATTATTTGTGCTACCCCATTATTTTCCTTGTGGATGCAGGTTCTAGGTGATGATGCGGTTGAGGGGCGTCGGCGGCGAGGAGCAATAGCTACACTGTTCCCCTATTTTGTCTTTTAAAATGCACTTTTGTAACAGTAACCTTTGTGTATAAAAGACATGTGAATTGTAATGAAAAGAAACATTTTGGGCCCAATTTTCCATTGTTAATTGCATGCATTGTACTAGTTTTCAGTAGGTGTACAAATACTTTTATTCTCCTTTAACTCTGTTCTGCTCTTTTTATTCTTTCTTTCTCTCTGTTCTTATTCTCTTTTCTCCTTCTCTTATTCTTACTCACCATGAAGGAAAATCATGGTTCTCTCTTATTTCATCATACTGACCATGAAGGAAAATCATGGTTCTCTCTATTCTCATCATACTCTCTCTCTATCTTACTCCTTCTCATTCTTTAATTCTCTCTATTATCTCTTTCTCATTTCTCATAATTCATTTTCTACTAACTCACTCTCTGAATGTCACGGACCCATCTTACCGGAGGCACGACGGGACTTCTTCCACTCTATGTGATTACTGATTCCTTTCTGTCTCTCTTTCTCATAACTCTTTTCTGTAACTTTCTTTTGTAGGTCAGGACCTCATCTTACCGGAGGCACGGCTGGGTACTCATCCCACTCTTCGTAACCCTACTCATTGTTCTTTTTTTTTTCTCATGTTTACTCATTCTTCCTCACTTGCATGTCACCGCTCATTCATCGGAGGCACGGCTGGGACTTCTTCTACTCTACGTGACTTCTATGATTTTCTTTCTGTTTTTGTTTCTCATATCTTTGCTATACACCTCTGGTGTATGACACGACCTCATCTTAGCGGAGGCACGGCTGGGAATCAACCTGCTCTCCGTGACTACTCTTTTCTCTTTATGTTCTTTCTATTCTTGTTTCTCATTCTTACTCATTGGAATGTCACGGCCTCATGACCGGAGGCACGGTTGGGTGCTACCACTCTACATGACTTCTACTCATTTTCTACCGATCGGATTTGGTCATGCATGGATTCGGAACCCTTGGCCATGTGGTGTACATTCTTCTCTAATCTCTTGAATGTCACAACCCTTTCTTATCGAGGGCACGGCTGAAATATCATGTTCCACTCTAAGTGACGATCACGGCCTCATCTGACCGGAGGCACGGTGGGGATCACAAGCACCCACTCTCGTGACTTCACTCACACTCACGGGTTCCCATCGCATAACCTACTTTATTCTCTTCTTTCACTCTTAGAGTAGTTATTCACAAAGATCTCTACTCTTGCTCAAGCTAATACTCATCTCTTTCTCAAGCTAGTACCATAGTATAGCTTAACTCTTAGAGTAGTTTATTCACAAAGATCTCTATTCTTGCTCAAGCTATTCTCAATGCATAACCAATGCATATGGATGACTCATGCTCAAATGCACTCAAGAAATGCCAACATGCAATGTTGCAAGAATATGGTTCTCTACTCATACTCATGCTTCTTTTGGCATTTCATCAAACAACTCATGTGCATACAAAAACTCTACTTTATTGAGAACTCTATTTCTCTCTTAGGCCATCCCAAAATGAGAGGAAATTCTCTTGCATGATCTCATTCCCTGTCAAGGAAACACACTCCCAAAAATCTACTCCAACCTCTTCCAATCTCAATCAAACTAACTCATCATCAGCAAGTAGACACTTCCATAACTTAAATATATCACAATCAACTAAATAACTACTCATATCATCTCAATCTCTACACAAGCATAATATAAAGCATAAAGAAATCTCTACTCATTAGATTCTTAAATCTCAACTTGAGTTGGATTACTTACCTCATACTTGAGTACTCCACTAAAGCTCTCTACTCTTGTTGGACCATAGCTTTCCCTTATTTCCTAAGCATAAACTTAGTAAGAACTTACCCTTACATAAATAAAACTCAACCTAGAGTAGGGATTCTTACCTTTCTTGCTTAGGATCACTTCTTTGTCAAATTCCAATTCAAACTCTCAAAAATCCCTTGAAAATTGAGTGAGAAATTGAGAGAAAATGAGGGATGAAGAGGCGGTGGAAATGGGTGAAATGAAGGGGTTTAGAGAACTCAACCCTTATTAACTCATATAATATACACTCTTTCCCATTTTGGCCATACTCTTTCTTGAAAATTCCACCTTTATCCTTTAATTCTTTACAAACTCACCCCCACTTTACACTATTCTTCATGAAATTTCCTTACATTTTACTCCCCACTTTTCCTGCTAATTAGGGGTAGAAAGGTCATTTTATCCCTAAGGAGAATTCTCTAGAAACCTCAAGAAACTTTTCTACCGTCTCGTCGCCGCGGCGAAGAACTTTTTGTCGCCCCGGCGAAACATTCCAGAACCTACACCGCCAAACACAAAGCCAACGTCGCCGCGGCGAAGCTTCTTCCTCGCCCCGGCGAAGGCTGCAACTCCAAAATCTGCCAAGTCTTGATCAATTCCATGGTAAACACTCAACCAAACCCAAAACATAAACTCAACCAAGGGCCAACCAAACAACATGAACAATATACAAACTCATTTAGGAGCAATTCAGTAACCTTTTAGGCCATACCATAAACAATGGCTATGTATCTCAAGTGGGGCGTTACACATACACAACTACAACCTGCATTTCTTAGCTCAATCATCTGAAGTTCAAAACTGTCATACACAGCTACAAACTACATTTCTCAGCTCAACCATCTAAAGTTCAATCACAAATCTCCAGTTTAACAACTCTATACCATAAATTCATGAGCACAATTCTGTAAACTATCTCAAAATCACAAATCTACAATTTAACACTACACCACAAATTTTTCAGTGCACATCTATCAATACTACAATCTGCCACAACTTCTTCAACCCTCATCAGTCAAAACTACAATACACAAATCTGTCAATACTACAATCTGCCACAATTTTTTTCAACATTCACCACAAATTTTCCAACACACATCTGTCAAAAACTACAAACTGCATTTTTCAACTGCATTTTGATCTTCTTCTACACTACAAAATCAGTTAAGAGTCAGTATGTAGCACAGGGAACTGCAATCACATTTAGTTTCAGTCTCACCTTAGAAAATTGAACAACAGACAATGCCTTTGTTAATATATATGCAATCTGCAATTTCGATGGTACATATTGAACGGTCAGATTCTTGGCAAGAACTTGCTCCCTAATGTAGTGAGCATCTATTTCTATATGCTTTGTTCTGGCATGGAAGACCGGACTTGAAGCTAAGGCTCCAGCACTTGTATTGTCACACCAAATTACAGGTTTTGAGGGCAAGTGAAGGTTGAGTTCAGTGAACATACTTTGAAGCCATGCAACCTTTATAGCAATTTGTGCTAAAGCCCTGTATTCAGCTTCAATGGATGATAATGCAACAACTTTTTGTTTCCTGGAGCTCCACTGGATTAGATTAGGTCCAAGGTAGACACAATACCCACTAGTAGATCTTCTATCTTCAACATTACTACCCCAATCCGCATCCGCATAACACTCAATATTCAAGGAAATTGCTGGTTTAAATTGAAGCCGATAATGCAGTGTCCCTTTAACATATCTCAGAACTCTCTTGCAAGCTTGCCATTGTAACTCAGTTGGGGCTTGTAAAAACTGACGAAGATGATTAACTGTGAAGCTAATATCTGGTCTAGTCAGTGTTAGGTACTACAAGGCTCCAATTGTGCTGTGATATATGTAGGATTCTCAAACATATCACTATCATCACTACTTAGTCTAGTACCAACAACCATTGGTGTAGAGCATGGGTGTGCATCCATCATTCTGGTTTTAACAAGCAAGTTTGAGGCACATTTGGACTGCCTGAGATGTATACCAGCTGTTGTCCTGATTGCTTCCAAGCCTAAAAAGTATTTGAGTGATCCTAGAATTTTCAAGGCAAATTGCTCATTTAAATCTTGTAACAACTAAGTTATGTAGGTTGCATCAGAACCAGTAATTAAAATATCATCTACATAAACAAGAACATAGATTAGTCCTAATGATTTTTTAAGAATAAATAAACTTGAATCTGAAACTGAGTTTTGAAAGCCTTTGTCTTGGAGAGTAGCCTTGAGTTTATCAAACCAGGCCCTAAGGGCCTGTTTAAGGCCATATAAAGCCTTGTTTAATTTACACACATATGAGGGATAAGCAGCTAATTCAAAGCCACTTGGTTGCTGCATAAACACTAGCTCACTTAGAGTGCCATTAAGGAACGTATTGTTGGCATGAATCTGTTGAACATCCCATGCATTGGTTATTGCTAGAGTGAGAACTGTTCTGATGATGGATGGTTTTATAACTAGACTAAATGTTTCAAAGTAGTCCAAACCAAGACTTTGTTGAAAACCCTTAGCCACTAGTCTGGCTTTGTACTTCTGTAGAGTACCATCAGCATTCAATTTTGTTCTGAAAACCCATTTATTTACCCACAATATTCATGTCTGCAGTAGGAGAAACAAGGATCTAGGTGTTGTTCCTAATTAGAGCATCAAATTCTACCTGCATAGCCTCTTTCCAAACTGCAGTTTTTAATGCTTCAGCAACAATCACAGGTTCTGATTCTATAAGGGATTGACTAGCTGTAAGGCAAACAGCATGATCCAAGGACTCACAGGTTAAATCAACATGACCAGTTGCAGCTTTAGCTCTTGTAATCATAGGGTGAGAATTAACAGGTTGAAGTTGAACATTAGTGAACTGTGAAGCAGTAAGGTCAACCTCAAGTTGATAATTTGTTGGAGCACATGATGATGGACTAGTAGGTAATAGAGATGGAGAAGAACAAGATAGGATGGATTGAGATTGAGCAATCTGTAAATCTATATAGGACTGCCAGAGTGTGTTTTTAGAAGTTAACTTAAATTAGAAACCTTACAACTAGATGCAAGATCACAGGCTGGTATTGGAGTAACTAAGTCAACTTCAATATGACATTTTGGCAAATTATTAGAGGAAGAAATAGCAAGTAGTTGAGACACTGGATTATGACTTTTTGAGTTAGATGGGAAAGATTTTGATCGAGTGGTATTTAATGAAGAACTAGATTTTTCTGTAGTAACCTTATGTGGAATTAAAGAAGGAATATGAGTAGAACTATCAGCAATTTTAGAGGTACTAGGTAAAGATGAATCAGATAAGTGTGAAGAAGTTGTACCTGCTGCTAAAGAGTAAGTAGCAACTACTGGATTGCTAGGAACAGTCTGAGAACCAGTTACTACTTGGGGATTAGAAGCTATTAAAGATAGGCTATGCTGGAAAATTATATAGGGCAGTGTTGAACTGTTACTGGAACAAGCATTAGTAGAATTGGCTAAAGGATCAGAATTAGGTTAAATAGGGGACTTATCAAACTCTTGAGAATAAGGGAATTCATTTTCATTAAATTTAACACTAGGAGTAATAAAGATGTTCCCATCAGCCCTTAAACACTTATAACCTTTGTGAAGTAAACTATACCCTACAAATACACGTTTTGAGGAATGAAAGTCAAATTTGTGACTATGAAAATTTCGAAGAAAAGGGAAACAAGAACAGCCAAAGACTTTAAGACTATCATACACAGGATATTTATTAAAAAGCATGTAATAGGGAGTGTTATTATTTAAGACAGTAGTGGGCAGTTGGTTGATGAGAAAAGCTGCTGTTTCAAAAGCAAACCACTAGTATTTCTTCTCAAATTCATTGGCTCTTTGACCAACATCTTCTTACGAGCTTTAGATCGCAACGAGCTTTATACTATACGAGCTATCAGCATCTTTGAGCTTATAGTAAATTCATGCACAACAATAATAAAAGACAATTCGTGGTATATTATATAGGTTGTGTACTCATTCTTATGAAATTAAACTGAATCTATAGGAGTAATTACTTCACTTGAAAAATTTTGTATAGACATTTCTTTCGATTCTCAACAGTGAAGTAATTAATACAAAACTCATGATGAATATACACCTTCAGCCTCCTTATATACCCGATAGAGGTACAGTGTGGCTGGGCACACTGACTTCATTGCGTTGTAATACAACTTTCCTACAGTTCAACCTTCGTCGGAAAATGTTAATGTTATATGCCCAGTGACACTTTGTAATATTGGTGTATGTGACATGTTCCAATGATATTAGGTCCTGTTGAAACAGGCATTGTTGTTAAAGTACAATTTTTTTTACGGTGATCAGTACTTCAAAATTCTTACATATACATATATAAATGCACATGTATATGTGAAGTTAATTAGCTTGTGTTAAATAATTTGAAGATTTATATTTTCTTATGGTGCAAACATAGATATGTAAAAATTAATTAAATTACATCTACACCTAAAATATTTATATATACATATTAATGTTGACTGCTTTTACGAAATTATAGATTTTGATTCGTATTTTCATTACACATTTATAAATAAAAGAATGCAAAACATGATGAAGCTGAACATGAGGATTATAATTAAAAAAGAGATGGAGAAACAAGTGAGTTAATTAAGATTTGAAGATTCTGATCTCTCTCTTTCTCTCTGTAATTGCGTGATCCCATACGCATGAACTCTCTCTCTCTCTCTCTCTCTCTCTCTCTCTCTCTCTCTCTCTCTTTTAAATTCTATTTGCTTTCAGGTCCCCCCACTCCACCCCTCCAACATTCTTTCTAATATATATATATATGTATTTATATTACAGAAAGAGAACAAACGCATGAACTGCCTCTCTCTCTCTCTCTCTCTCTCTCTCTCTCTCTCTCTCTCTCTCTCTCTATTTCTTCTAAATTCTATTTGCTTTCAGGTCCCCCCACTCCACCCCTCCAACATTCTTTTTAATATATATATATATACAACCAATCTAAAAAAAAAAAAAAGTCTTCATTATAAAAGAAGAGATTATCTTACTATGCAAGACCAAAATACTAGCAATACTTTCTATACTTCTCTCGTTCTCTTCTTAACAGGTATCATAACACAAACTTATCAGTTTGTATGAGTGCCCTTTTGCCCCATCAAAGCCGATCGTGGTAGATTGCCCAAATCTAGAGCAGATCTTGCTGCTAAAGGTGAAGGACCTAAACCATTATGAATTATCCAAAAAAAAAAAAAAAAAAAATTATTGGGCATATAAATGAAGTGATGTGATCTTCTGTGAAACAGTTGTATCATATTATTCATACCCTCATTTAACAACAACATGAAGATCACATCATATGTACTCTTATTCAACATCAACAAGAAAAATGTCCTAATACATAAAGGAAACGAAAAATGAAACATAATTCATAGATCAATTAAGCCTTCTCAAGGACTTGGTTAAAACAATTAGATATTTTTTGAAGATTGGTACTAATTCATGATCTAACATGTACAAAGTGAAAACCTCATTCTAGATTCTCTGAGAATTTTTGTGAAAGCATCCAATGGAATCATGAAGAATTTTGAGTGAACCAAACATAATCATATGAGATATGGATATTTATTCAAAACAGACAATAAAAATGAATATACATGTGCAGAAATTTTAATCGAGCGAGCATACAGATGATATTCTTCATACTCTTCCTTAGAAATTTTCCAGACCAAAGACATTTTTTCACATTTTCCACAAGCATGAGATGCAAGGCCATTGCTGTTTCAGTACACAAACTCAATAGTGCTCTAGTGGTCCATCTTTCTGCATTTGAATTTTCATCTATGACAAATAGTAAAATGGATTCTCCACTAGAATAGAATCAATACGTAAAAAAAAGCAAAGAACCTAGCAATTACACTGTGAGTATTCAATGTTATTTCAGACCAAGAATAGACCACCAACCCATAATAGTTTTCATCAACTTGTTGGATCCTATACCATTGGTCATTCGTCACATAAAAAGGAACTTGATCGTCATCTAATTGACTAAAATTTCTCTAAATCTTGGGTAAGGTATTGAGGCTATCCTCACCACAGATTGGATGAAATATATGTTCAAAAGGAAACATATCAGAACTTTACCCTTTTTGAATAAAATGGGTATAACCTTGACATATCTGGAAGAAAATTTACAAGAAGGGTTCTGATATAGATTAATCTTAGTAGCACATATATTTTTCGTCCTCAAACAAGTATCATTTGTCATAATTGTGTTTACAGAAACATATTAAGGCAAAACCTTATGTTTTTTATAAGAAAGAGAAGTTTTTCAATTACTGTGTAATTCTAGTTAACATGTAACATGTAACCTTAGGAACAAACCTCACTTCTTAAGGAACATTTCTCTGAACAAATTATTTGACTTCGGCTTCTCATCTTCCACTTCCCCGGCTTTTGAATTTGTCAAGGGGACACCAAGTGGTCTTGTAATAACTCTCTCTAGCTAGTATACTTTGGGAAAGTATATTCTGAAATCACTAAATATGTTATAGAAAACATATATGTACATAAGTATAAGATAGTGGGCCCAAAAATAGCGTTACTTTTACATACAAATCTCTACATCAAGTACCATAGTCACAAAAATAAATTAAAAATACAGTCAGACAGTGTTGCCTTTCTCCTTCGCTACTTGACTTCTGATCCAACTGCATCTCATCTACTACCTGCAAAAAAAGTGAAATCAACGGGGTGAGCACTAATTTCTCAGTAAGTAAACCCACAATACTTTTATTCTTTCTCCGTTACTTAGATCCTGGATTATCTTTCCTTGCACCAAACTTCTTAATTCTTCTCCACCCTTTGTAAGATTCTAGCTTCTCACTTACCGATATGTAAGCACAAATAGGGCAACTAACTCGGGATAGTAGAAATGGCATGATGCATATGCACAAATGCATAAACTTTTTCTATGCATTGCATTTTCTTTTCTGTTTTCCTGTTTTCTATCTCTGCATTTCTTTCTTTTCTGTTTCTCTTTTTTCTTTCCTTTCTATTCTTTTCTTTCTTTTCTTTTCTATTCTTTCTTTTCTTTTCAATTCTTTCTTTCTTTTCTATTCTTTATTTCTTTTCTATTCTTTTCTTTCTTTTCTTTCTTTTCTTTTTCTATTCTTTTCTTTTCTATTTTATTCTTTTCTTTTCTTTTCTATTCTTTCTTTTCTTTCTTTCTTTTCTATTCTTTTCCTTCCTTTCTTTTTCTATTCTATTCTTTTCTTTCTTTTCTTTTCTATTCTTTTCTATTCTATTCTTCCTTTTCTTTTCTATTCTTGTTTGCCGATCGGACTCGGTTGAGGCATGGATTCGGATCCCTGGCCTGTGAGTGGGTATAGTCCTCATCTACATGCACTTCTAACGGACTGTACAAATTCTTCTTTCTTATTCTAAGGCCGCTCACTAAAGGCGATGTGCATGTAGGTATGCTCTACTGGGTACGGTCCTCATCCACATGTATTTCTAACGGACTGTACAAATTCTTCTTTCTTATTCTGAGGCCGCTCACTATAGGCGGCGTGCATGTTGGCTATTCTTCTTCTCGGTCACTCATGGGTTCCCCATCGCAACAATCTTCTCTTCTCTTTTCTTTTTTTTTTTTTTTAATAAAATTTCAGATTTGAACTTCTTTAATTATATTCTTTAGAGGATGATTCTACAATTTATTTCTTTTCTTTCTTTCTCTTTATTCTTTAATGTTCTCATACATGTGTATGTGCATGGAAATATGCTCATTCTTTGCTATTCTTCTAAATGCAAATATGAGAATGTGAGAATGCATTATGGCATATAAAGGTATCATTATGGAACTAGTATTCTTTACCAACAATATTCCCATACTTGAAATCAATCATAGATTATTAGACTAAAAATAAACTAATAAATTGGAAGCACTTTTGAGGTCGTCATTCTGCACAGGTCATATTCAAGGAGGCATATCTCAAGTTATACACATCGGATTGCTATGATCTTGGTCTCATCTTAAAGCTTAGAGATTAGGTCTCAACCCAGTTCGATATGTAAGACCCTAAAAAATCACTCAGAAGGCCATAGATTTGATAGGGCAACCATTGTAACATGTTTTCTCTTAGGATTTTCATCAAATAATTCATACGCACATGCAAATACTAAGTTGGCTGCACTTCCACATCTTTCTCAAGCCACCAAAATAGGAGTAAGAACTCCCTAAAGCCAACAATTAACCTAGCTGAAATTCATCCTCCACCTTTCCACATCCATACTTTCATTTTTCATCCAAAATTCCATCAACTCAACACATACAAATACATCAATTCTCACCACATATTAATAAATCAATTCTCATCCCATACTAATGAATCAATTCTCATCACATACTAATGAATCAATTCTCATCACATATTAGTAATTCACTTCTCATCACACACTAATAAATTACTTCTCATCACATATAATAAATTACTTCTCATGGCCATGAAATTCACATATCAAACAACCTCAATTTTCAATCCATAATTTCTCATCATCCCAACACACATACAACATAAAATTAATTTCTCTACACAAGTATTTATCCAATCAAAGCTAAAGTTGGATTTACTTACCTTGAATTTAAGCAACTTCAACACTATAATCTCTCTGTGGTAGAATTCCCTTTCCTCTTAAACCCTAAGCATATACAACCATAAGAATTCAAAACTTTAAATTTAATATTACTTCTTAGTGCGAGAATCTTACCTTTGGATGCTTAGGATTGAAAATCTATCAAAATCTAGCAAAAATCCAATGAATTTCCTTGGAAATTTAGTGAAGAAATTTGAGAGAATTTGGGTAGAGAAATGGCATGAATGGAGGGGTAGAGTGGCTAGGGTTTCTCCTTTTGAACTCTTATTATATATATATATATATGTAAATTTCATCTATGCCCCTTAGTCAATTACAAGAATGCCCTCATTTTTATTATCTTCTCATGTTATTTTATTTCTTTTCACTCCCCACTCTTTCATCTAAATATGAGTGAAATGAGCATTTTACCCCTAATAACATTTTAAAGAATATTCTTCACACTTGTTCAAGATAACTTTAACAAAATTCAACTCAGGGTATCAGGGCATGAATAAAGCGACGAACCTTGACGTAGGTGTTACAGGTCTGACGTTCCTTGGCATTGCAAATTTGTTCCTCCCCTTAAGCTAAATGTTATCACTACGTTTATTAGCAGTAGAGTGTGGCGCTCTAAACTCCCTGAAAGTCTAATTACTACTTTGCGATGTCATTTAACCCAAAGGAGTAAGAAAATAAAATGTAGAAGTGGGAAACACAAACATGCAAACGTCTATAGGCTGCATTGGACACAAACAAACACACACAAGTAACAACAAAGATAAAACATAATTCCACTTAGCCTACCATGTTCTCCAGAGGCCTCATGACTAGCAGAATCCTTTCTCTTTTGCTTCGGATTTGATCTTGCAATGCTTATCTTCTTCCCAAGAAACAGTTGTTTCTTCTTTCTTACAGCTACAGCAAGGTGTGCATCATCAGCAAAATCCACATATGCCAAGCCCTTCAAAAATCGATCAGAGCATATTATAAATTAGTATGCAACGGTCCCAGACATATGCTCTACAGTTAAAGGCAAGCTGGAATATGGGTAAATCTGTATGGGACTATGGTTGAGTCTCCTAAGCATATCACCTGCTATCAAAATGAAAAAAAAAATATGCTCTTAGACAGTTAAGACTCTTTATACTTAGAAAATTAAGCAATTTTACCATAATTATGGAATTCAACCCTTCTATAGAATTATTTGAGACTGCATAATCATCTCCGGAAAGGACATTCATCTTAAAACCAAAATGGTAAGAACTAAATGATTTATTGACTACATGAAATGAAGAAATCAAATTGAAGTTTCAGTGAACACCCTTGAGAAATTTGATCAAAGAGAATATATTGCATTTAGCAGTTTCAATCTCCCTGAAGCATCAGCGATGCTGATATCCTAGTCTCATTAAAATTAGTTTCTTAGGGCTAATTTATGTGGTACAGTCCACATTATGCATACATATGTTGAAGTTTAAAGGTCAGGCAATGTTAAATAAGGATTTGACTGTAAGACTGATGTGCACATGGAAAGTCCAATGGATAGCTTCCCTTTTTTCATTTGAAGCATAAAGCACAAAGACCATTGACAGATAATGAATGAGAGAAATAGAGTCATACCCTTGACTTTCCGGTGAACTTGTCCTATAGAGATTCAACCCCACAAACATCGCTAAAGAATTTTTTCAGATCTTCAAAAGTTGCCTGAAAAAAATTTAAAACCATCAGAATTATCTCTCTGTATTTGCCTATCTAGCATTAAAAAAGAATAAAAAGCAATCACTCTCTGAAGTACGAGAGAATCTCTACTTCCCCTAAAGTTAAGGTTTGATAAAAATGCAGTACACTCGTTAGTGTATACTTTGGCTCTTCCAGTGGTGAAGTCTTTGATGTGCTGGTCATTTGGATGCTCTTCAAACTTGGGTTTTGCTTCTACTTCGTTTTCTTTAACTAAGTTCTGTGCTTGTCCCTTTTCTTTCCCATACACTTTGTTTGGGTTTTGGGCAGTATTTTTCTACCGCTTAGCTGGTAACTGTTTGTCAGTCATGTTTGAATATGTTTTTCTCTTTCCATTAACACTTTTCTTATGTGACTTCTCTTTCTGATCTATTAGTTCAGGAACAGATTTGGCTTCCTGTTGTAACCTAAATAATTGCAGCTCTTCCAGGCGGGGTGTAACCTGAGAAAGGGAACAAAGACAAGCATCTTTACGCATTGAGTTAAAATAGCAAGGATTGTATACATTCAATAAATACTAAGCAGATGTATCATAATTCAGTGACATCTTTAACAATGTTACGTAACAACTTGACTTAAAAGCTTAATTTGATAGTTAAGCATCCAACAACCATACTTAAAATTTAACACAATCTCGTGCGCTAAAGACCCACAATCACAACCATAAATATAACATAAATACAAATATAAATTTATAATCTAAATAAGAGCCTATTTGATATAAATTTTAAATAGTATTTTCAAAATGAGAGGGAAAGAGAGAAAAACTAGTTTAAAATTCCAAAACCCAGAAACCCCATTGATTAAAAAAAAAAAAAAAAAAAGAAATAAGGAGGAAAAAACTATTTTAGAAACTTTCAAATTTAAATCCTATCCATAAATCAATCTAGAATAATTGAAAGCAAGTAATGTAAAAGAATTACACCTCTGAACCTATCCCACTAAATCTTTTAATGCAGCATCTCCTGTAGATGGACCTAGCTTCATTTAAATGTCCCAATTCAATTTCCATAGCTATATAACCTTGCCAGGCTTCCAACATTGACCCGTTGCACAGACAAAAAGCAAGTTATACGGAAAAAATACAAAGATGAATCATAAATCAATCATATTGAACTATTCAGGATAAGAAGAGAAAAAGATGAATGGACCGAATCAGATCTTAACTAGGCTCTCCCAAAAGTCCCGAGCTGCAGCTTGATCTTTTCCCAAATTTAGCTCCAAATGAGCCTAAAAAGCATACAAATGCAGCAAACCATCTGTATTCTTATCAGTTGAGATAAGTAATCAAATGCCCGTTGAAAGGAAGAAACTTCACAGTTAAGTATTCAAGTATATATAATACATCCAATCATTCAGGGCGTTCAATGTCAATGGTACACTAAAGAGACATCAGGCTAACTATTTATAAACACAAATGTTGAAAACAACCATTACACAACAACAATGTACCAGTTGAATATGACATGCAAATTTTATAAATTCACATATCCATAAAGATATCTTCCATGCATGCAACTCCAATGCTGAATGAGAAATTTTTTAGTAATGGACACTATTCCATGACAAAACAATTAACAAAGGTAACAATCTAGCAATTAGCAAAAGCCATCTTGGAGTAGAGTTATACACTGTAACTTCTATATAAAATGGTCATAATGGTACTATAACAGTGCACTACATGAAGTAAATTAAAAGACTTTTCTTCAGAGTCTAAGGGTAGAAGCACTTGATACACATTCGTAAGAGATCTATGCCTAGACCCTAAAAAGAGTAGACTAGCTACAAGGTCCACATTTTCTCCATCTAAAATTCACCATGAATAGAGCATCTACATATGTCTTTGAGAAGCTTCAAGTTCTTGACATCGAGTAAAAACAATTTTAACAAGGAAAAATGAACAGTATACATATGCAAACCTGAAACGTTTCCCTTATCCATGAAAAATTCAATGCATCCTCTTCTGCTCCAGGCAAAAGGATTCTTCATCTTAAACCATCCACCCGAGTGAGGAATAAGTTTGGCTACTGAAACAAAAAGGATCCAATTAACAAAGATCTTTAATGCGTAAAACGTAGATGAAACAATAACAAGTTACAAAGAGTAGTAAGTCAAGCCAGCAATTAGAGAAAAGATATCTTTACTTCCTCAATGGTTGAAAAAGTGCATAAAAGGGACTTCTCAAAGACCTGAATATAACATAAAAATATTTTTAAACAAGAGTAAACCTCTATATTTGTAAAAGGAGCAGAATGAAATTCCAACACTAAAGTTTGTGAAACTTCATTGCTCTTAAGCTAGTCATAACAATCTCTCATAATTCTCAACTGATGAAGGGTAACAACTGAAACTTGCAATAGATATCTCTTTCTCAGGTGCACGGCAACGTTCCAAAGCAAGCAAAGATCGAACCCAAAGATCATCAACCCAAGGACAATTTTTCCTAGCCCCAGAATGAACATCCCACACAATATTTCCTACCTAAAGGGAAAAGAGATGATTAATTGCTAAAATTGCAAATACCTGGAGCATAAAGAATTGAAAAGAGAAAATATGAGTGAAACCTTCAAGGTTTTATCCAAATAGCGAGTATAACCAAGCCAGAGATCACTTGATACAGGAAACTTAGTAATAGCACATTCATAGAGAAGTTGAACACGGGCTGGATCTCTAGAAGACTGTTCAAACTTCAAGTAGATTTGCAAAAATTTCAAATTGAAATAATAGTATTAACACTTTAAAGAAGGAAAAAAAAAAAAAAAGTAACCTATTGCCACATTGCAAGTTCTTATACAACCCCCCACCCTCAGGAAAAGAAGAAGAAGAAGAAGAAGAGAAGATCTAAAGTTTACATAAACTGATTACTTATATTAGAAGCAAGAAAGACCATAAGAAATTGAAATTATAATGAAATTTCAACAGCAACTTTGTTTATAAACAACTTGACCTAAAAGCTTAAGCTTGAAAAGATAAGGGCACAACAATGATATTCAGCTTTGTAACAGGCAACTTCACATGTTACATAAACCAAGCCCAGATTTAGACACAAAGACCAACCCCAATATAGCATGATGTAATAGATGGGAGACTTAAATCATGACCTCTACACTTTAATATCATATCAAGTTACCATTTAACCTAAATTCTTAAGGTATCACATAAGAACCCAGCATTATCATTTAGCTGTCTAAAATAATATCTGATAGTCAATGCCATATACCTTGAATTGTTGAAATTTTTCGGAGTCAGATATATCCTACCTTGCAATCTGTTCTTTAAAATCGGCTCGAGCATTATACATCTCCAATGCCTTTTGGTACGCTGAGGCAACAATAGAAGAAATCCCATCTAAATCACCTGATTCAATACCTAGAGCAGTCCCCAGTTCCACCTCCCAAGACTTTTAGGCAAGAAGGATTGACCTTAAGTTAACAAGGGGAACCGACAACTGACGGTGAAATAATTACATCACTTGAAAAATTTTGTATAGACATTTCTTTCGTTTCTCAAGAGTGAAGTAACTGTTAGGAAACGACCCGGTTGCTCAGCGGAAAACAAAATTTTATACAATCGTAGATCGTTACTTAAAGCCCAAAATCAAGGCACAAATTTTACAGTTTATGTATGATATCAAGAATCTGCAGAAAATAAAATAAATTTAAAGTTTAGATTCATACCCACGTTGGAGGCTCCACCAATATTGTCTCTAAACGTGTTTGCTACCGATCCAAGTATAGGATCAAACCAAGAAGTCCACACGAAGACAACCACTAAGAACCAAGGTGGGATTTGCTAGATCCTCCTTAGCCTTAAGAAATCAAGAAGAAAAGAAGTATTTGATTTTTCAATCAAAAAGGTGAAAGTGGCGTGAGAGTAGGAGTAAAATGGAGCTGCTGTGTTTTGGTTTTAGAATCATAAATGAGCTAAAATGTTATGATTTACAAATAAACATTTTTCTTTTATAGTAAACCTTAATACCCTATTCCCACATGGGATGGGCTTGGGCTCCAACCCAAACACCCCATGTTGCCAAACACTCCCAAATTAGATATTTTATTTATTTCATCATTATTTCAATTAAAAATCAATTAATATATATATATATTAACATTTAACAATAATGATAATTTATTTAAATATATGCGAACAAATATTTAAACGGAATTTCACTTATTTAATTTTTCTAACAAATTAAATAAAGGCTACGACCTCAGCAAATTTAATTGCACTGTGAAATTACCAAAATACCCTTTCGCCTTAAAAGACGAAAACGCCCTTCTTTCTTCTTGCATCTTAAATTGTCTTCTATGTGTGTGACCCTTAGGCTCCTCATCATATCGGCAGTGTATAGTATTGCGATTAACACCAATTAATCGTCTCACTAATACACAGACCAAGATTGGCCCCTAGCAAGGCATCATGGCCACCCGATAGATTCGGATTCAGCAAAGTAGCTACCTGTCAACGATATGGTTACCGTGCAATTCGATCCTTTCATCATACGTTATCTCGACGAGACGAAGGCATAGAAATAGTGTCAACCTTCGGTTACTCTCGATATTATTTATTCAGTTTCTGGACCAATGACCCGTATTATAAACTGGATAGAGCAACAACTCAATCCCACTGTGGCCACAGTTTTAGTGTCATTGCCATATACTGAATTGCGCCGTGAGATAACTTTCTCCCGTACCCGGGAGTGATGAATCCTCTGTCAATCCACCATAGTCTTGATACACTCCTTGATGCAGCCAATCACCACCGTATTGACAGCTCTGAAAAGAACTGCGTTAGGCTAGTGTCAAACTACACCAATCGGTGCACAAGGCGCTCCGGTGATCTCAAGTCTAAGGATCACATGCACCACCATTCGTTAGAGGATTTGTTCCATAGACACTGGGGTTACCATCCATATGGAATCCTCTGGTGGGTCAGTCCAGTGAACTTGCTGTGGTGTAATCGCCTACAACAAGCACCCATGTGTTGCACCAGGTTGTCACCAAACAACCTTGACAAGTGAGATCAGTCACTGCCTTTCGACAGGGTCGTTCAACACTATGATAGCCTTACCGTATTATCTGTGCCCTTACTTCAGAATAATACTGGGGCTACGGATGTTTCTAGAATGGCCACCATATGTGCTCATAGGGTTCTCACTATCAAGATTTGAAACACTTGATACCCTCATCACAGTTCTACCATTCTAAGGACATATATCAATACATATTGCAATAATCATGATTTACGCGATATAGGATAAAATGCCTTTTATTATTGATTAATGAACATTATTACAAAGAGTCAATTCTACAATAATTGATTGGCTCTAGGGCATCTACTCTAATAGTAATTAATACAAAACTCATGATGAGGATACACCTTCAACCTCCTTATATCTACCCGATAGAGGTACGGTGTGGCTTGGCACACTGACTTCATTGTGTTGTAATACAACTTTCTTTTAAAGATATTTTTTGAAGATTGGTACTAATTCATGATCTAACATGTACAAAGTGAAAACCTCATTCTAGACTCTCTGAGAATTTTTATGAAAGCATCCAATAGAATCATGAAGAATTTTAAGTGAAACAAACATAATCATATGAGATATGGATATTTATTCAAAACAAACAATAAAAATGAATATACATGTGCGGAAATTTTAATCAGGCGAGCATACAGATGATATTCTTCATATTCTTCCTTAGATATTTTCCAGACCAAAGACATTTTTTCACATTTTCCACAAGCATGAGATGCAAGGCCATTGCTGTTTTGGTACACAAACTCAATAGTGCTCTAGTGGTCCATCTTTCTGCATTAGGATTTTCAGCTATGACAAATAGTAAAATGGATTCTCCATTCGAATATAATCAATAGGTACAAAAAGGCAAAGAACCTAACAGTTGCACCATGAGTATTCAATGTTATTTTAGACCAAGAATAGACTACCAACCCATAATAGTTTTCATTATCTTATTGGTCCTATACCATTGGTCATTTGTCACATAAAAAGGAACTTGATCGTCATCTAATTGGGTAAAATTTCTCTGAATCTTTGGGTAAGGTATTGAGGCTATCCTCATCACAAATTGGATGAAATATATGTTCCACAGGAAACATATTAGAACTTTACCCTTTTTGAATAAAATGGGTATAAAGTTGACATATCTGGAAGAAAATTTACAAGAAGGGTACTGCTATAGATTAATCTCAGTAGCACATATGTTCCACAGGCAAAACCTTATGTTTTTTTATAAGAAAGAGAAGTTTGTCAATTACTGTGCTATTCTAGTTAACATGTAACATGTAACCTCAGGAGCAAACCTCACTTCTTAAGGAACATTTCTCTGAACAAATTATTTGACTTCGGCTTTTCATCTTCCACTTCCCCAACTTTTGAATTTGTCAAGGGGACACCAAGTGGTCTTGTAATAAGTCTCTCTAGCTAGTATACTTTGGGAAAATATATTATGAAATCACTAAATATTTTATAGAAAACGTATATGTACATAAGTATAAGATAGTGGGCCCAAAAATAGCGTTACTTTTATATACAAATCTCTACATCAAGTACCATAGTCACCAAAAAAAAAAAAATTCAAAATATAGTAGACAGTGTTGCCTTTCTCCTTCACTACTTGACTTTCGATCTGACCACATCTCATCTACTACCTACAAAAATAGTGAAATCAACGGGGTGAGCACTAATTGCTCAGTAAGTAAACCCACAATACTTCTATTCTTTCTCCGTTACTCAGATCCTAGATTTTCTTTCCTTGCACCAAACTTCTCAATTCTTCTCCGCCCTTTATAAGATTCAAGTTTCTCACTTACCGATATGTAAGCACAAATAGGGAAACTAACTTGGGATAGTAGAAATGGCATGATGCATATTCACAAATGCATAAACCTTTTCTATGCATTGCATTTTCTTATCTGTTTTTCTATTTTCTTATTCTGTTTTCTTTCTTTTTCTGTGTTTCTATGCTTTCTTTTCTGTTTCTATTCTTTCTTTTCTATTTCTGTTCTTCCTTTTCTGTTCTTTTCTTTCTTTTCTTTTCAATTCTTTCTTTCTTTTCTTTCTTTTCTTTTCTTTTCTATTCTATTCTATTCTATTCTATTCTATTCTTTCTTTTTTTTTTTCTTTTCTTTTTTTTCTTTCTTTTCTATTCTTTCTTTCTTTTCTTTTCTATTCTTTTCTTTCTTTTCTTTTTCTATTCTTTTCTCTCTTTTCTTTTCTATTCTTGTTTGCCGATTGGACTTGGTTGAGGCATGGATTTGGAACCCTGGCCGTGTGAGTGGGTACGGTCCTCATCTACATGCACTTCTAATTGACTGTACAAATTTTCTTTCTTATTCTAAAGCCGCTCACTAAAAGCGGTGTGCATGTAGGTATGCTCTGCTGGATACAGTACTCATCCACATGCACTTCTAACGAACTGTACAAATTCTTCTTTCTTATTCTGAGGCTGCTCACTAAAGGTGGCGTGCATTTTGGCTATTCTTCTTCTCGGTCACTCACGGGTTCCCCGTCACAACAACCTTCTCTTCTCTTCTCTTTTTACATTTCTTTAAATAAAATTTTATATTTGAACTTCTTTAATTATATTCTTTAGAGGATGGTTCTACAATTTATTTCTTTTCTTTCTTTCTCTTTATTCTTTAATGTTCTCATACATGTGTATGTGCATGGAAATATGCTCATTCTTTGCTATTCTTTCTAAATGCAAATGTGAGAATTCATTATGGCATATAAAGATATCATTACGGAACTAGCATTCTCTACCAACAATATTCCCATACTTGAAATCAATCATAGATTATTAGACTAAAAATAAACTAATAAATTTGAAGCACTTTTGAGGTAGTCATTCTGCTCAGGTCATGTTCAAGGATGCATATCGTGAGTTATACACATCGGATTGCTATGATCTTGGTCTCATTTTAAAGATTAGAGAAAGGGCTACAAATTTTATGTTTAGGTCTCAACCTAGTTCAATATGTAAGATGCTCAAAAATCACTCAGAAGGCCATAGATTTGACAGGCCAACCATTGTAACATGTTTTCTCTTAGGATTTCATCAAACAATTCAGATGCACATGCAAATACTAAGTTGACTGATACGTTGTAACTACAACATGCAATGTATAGCAAGTGCACTAGTCGCACAAAGTAATGAAGTGTTCAGAAAAGTATTGTTCCCACTAGGATTGTTTGTTAAGCACTGATTTTCCTAATTGTTGACAATTTGGAGAAAACGAAAATGTTGGATTTTGCGGGAGAATTTTAAGCAAAAGTGGAAATAAAATTTACTACTAACTTAAAGGCTAATTAATGATAGTAAAACTAATTCAAGAGAAAATATCAATTAAGGCAAACGGTTAGGTTTTTGACTTCATTAGGGTTTTACGAAATAATCTACGAATTATGCTACTTCTACACTCACATGCACGAATTATAAATCAAACTCCCTAATGTGTAAAACATACCTTCTTAGGCTATGTTTTCCTACTTTTCCCTATTAAGCTTCCGCACCCAACAATTTGAAGATTAATAGATCCAAGTTCGTTAAGCTAATGGAATCCTAAGTTGATTTCATTGGTTCTCAAACCTATCTCTAGCGTTCGATACAACAATGGTGATTATCCTAAGAAGCTCATACACGATTCATTTCTCAATCTCATCATGTTCAACAAATAAATTCAATAAAAACAAGAATAATCACACAACCCATGCAATAGAATGTAAAAGCAACAATAATCTATTGACTAACCATAAAATCCTAATTACATCAAAACCCTAACCCAAGGTGATTTAGTCCATAATGAAATTAACACAAATCAAAATAAAAACAGAAAACATAGCATTCAACATGTTGGAAAAAAGAAAGAAAACAAAAATCTTCCCTATTTGATGAATCTCAAAGAGTTCAATCACAAATCTTCTCTCCCTTTCTCTCAAAAATGTCAAACCCTCTAAAAATGGCTAAGTTTCTCTTATATAGTTGGTCCAAAAACCTGAAAACTTGCCTAAAACAAAACTGTGCGTTTTAATAAAAACTGGATCTTGCAGACTTCACCACAGGGAAGAATAAACTTTGCTACGGCAACAAATTCCTGAGAGTTTTTCGCCGCGACGAACCTTTCTAAACAATTCTAAAATTACGAAATTGCCCTCCGCTTGCTTCCTTGCTTGAATCTTCAATCTTTGGTGCTTTCCAATAGTAACAAGCTTCATAGTGCTTTAAATCTGCTTCAGAACTTCCCCGAATTATGAGATTCGCTCGTTTCTGGGTCCAGAAACTCAATTCTGCTCTTTATTTGCTCAAAGTGCATGTTTCGGCCTGAAACATAAAACATATGAAATTAAGTTGCAATTCAGGAAAAAACGACATAAGAAGTATCCAAAATCCGGCCAAAAAGCCTAGATAAAACAGTATAATCCTAGGATTATCAAATACGCCCAAACTTAAGACATGCTCATCCTCGAGCATCAGGCACAAAACACGACTAAAAGAAAAACAACTAACAAACAAAAACACAAAACAACAAAATTGAAAATGAAATGAGAAAAATTAGACTCAAACTCAAACTCAAACACAAAGAACTGCCTAGAATTTATACAAGTCTCAAAAATTGTTGAAACATTATTACTGGAAAATGCTTAACACTCCAAGAAGTTATAAATTGAATTGACTATTTTTCTCTATCGGCCTCCTGAGTAGGTAATCCCCACTTTAGTCCACATTCCGACTTCCTGGATTATTTTATGCAGAAATGTGAAGTTTATCAAATGGTGGTAGACTCAATAAGCCTAAGTATCGAACTACTCTCCACTAACGAGGATTAGACATCATTAAGGATCAAAAGGTCTTTACAGGCTTGTAAAGTTAGGCTCGGTTAGTGGGCTCCAAAGAAAAGGATAAGATAAACAAAGCAAGAGAACATAGTTTCCTTTAAGGAAACACTAAGAACTACATCAAATTCCACTTTCTTTCTCAGTCACCACTCAAGGTGTCAACCCTTTTTTAAACCTCAACAAGTGCAATTCTTATTTTTTATTCTGAGATGAAACTCTCAAATTTCTATTTCTTTTTATCAATATTTCGTGTTTTTTTTTTTTTTAAAGAAACAACAATAATTTATTGAGGTCAATTACCCTTTATTCTTGCCCTTTTTGCGACCCCCAAACTTATTATTTTCGGTTGTCAAAATCTCACGCAACTCTCCAAACTCTTTTGTGTCTGCCTTAGGTTCGAATTCTCTTAAAGGTTGTGAAAAGTGTTTAGGGTGAAATGTTTGGGCATTTTTGGTTGCATCGGAAGAATAGGACAGTGATGATTTCATAAAGCTCAAATGGGTGACTAGGGAAAAAAATTTCATGGTCGGCTGGAAAGGCGCAAACGTTCCCAAAAACTACCTAAATCAGTTCCTTCATAATGCTATTCCTAGAATTTCGCCTCAAGCACTTCTCAACTAGGTTCTAAAGTCCACCAACATTATCAAAACTTTACCTAACCACATAAAATGTTTCTAAGCATGCTGAAAAAATGAAAATGGTGGTTGAACCACTCAACAAACCTCAAGTTAAATCAAGTCAACCAACCTAAACTTGAAGCAATGCTTAACATTTTCCATAAATAAAATCCCAACAATCCTATCCTCATCATAGACTTATGCAATTCATCATTGGCACAACAATACAAAACATAAAAACAACTGAACACAAATCAAAATTTCAAATTTTCCTACCCCCAAACTAAAAATGACGTTGTCCCCAATGTCACATCATGCACAATCCAGGAATAGAAAAACAGAATGAAAAAGTATGAGATAGTTCCTTGATTAATCCGTGAAGTCTAATTTTCATTCAACAGCATGCACACACCATTCCTTGGCGTTCTCATCATCATCATCTGTAAAACACATGAAATTTTGTGGTATCCACAGTGTTAGAAAATTCCACTGACTAATATAAAAATATTACAACCTAATCTCGCCCTTACAAACTAACTAGAAAATTCAACAACAATTAACAATCTGAAAAGAAAAGAAAATTAGTTCCAATGTACCAAACAAAAAACAAGAACAAATGAAAACATAAAATACAAAATAAATGCTTTAGGTTTCATTCTTCGTCCTCCTCCTCACCTTCGGTGTCATCATCTTCTTCCTCGGAATCGTCTTCTTCCTCTTCTTGCTAGTCTTCCCATTGAAAGTTTGAAACATCAATGCCCAAAGTGGTGCAGCAGCTGTGTTGCATATCGTACAACATTCAAGTCTACTCTGCCATCCAATCTTAACGTCGTTCCATCCGGTTCACCTTGTCCAAAATTTGCTACAGTAGCTCCTTTGTTGTGGATGTTGAACTGGATGTTGCGACGGCTGTTGAGGTTCCTTGTCTTTTCGTTCCAATGTTGGGTCCTTCAATGGGAGGACGCTCGAGTAGCTTATGATAATAGTTGGTATCAAGGGCTGCGGCAGGATGAATAAGTGGTTCATCATCTGAATTCTTGACTCTTGCTCGAGTGCACAGCTTAGTGATGAGATGCGGGAAGGCGAAGCTCCCTCGCCCTGGTTTGGCTGCATGCCATATACTCTCCATGATAATATTCCCCACATCCATTTTCTTTCCAGTGGCAATAGAATAAAGCAACACTGCTCGATCAAAAGCCACCATACTATAATGTGTCTCTAGGACCATCCTCGCACACACAAAATATTTCCACAATCTAGCCATAGGAATCAACTTCGTTCCTTTAATGCTTCTTCTCCTGTTCTTCGAAATGTCCCAAGTGGTACCCAGCTTTGCTATGACCTTTAGAATCTCCTCCTCCTTAATCTACTTCTTCTTAAATTCCTAGTATTCATCATGGTCAATTGGAGCAAGTTTGTAGAAATCATTGATGACCTTTGCATTGATTAACACATTGATACCTCTCACATAAACCGACCCAGGATCACACTCAGGGAAGTTGGCATAGAATTCTCTCACTATTGGCTATATGGCTAAATGTTCGGGCTCACCCATGAAGATATCCCAATTTCTCCATCGATTCCAATCTTCTCTATGGACTATGGTCAATCCTCTCTCGGCAATAAACCCTTTGTCTTTTCTTTTTATTGCGCCTTCATAACGCTGCTGAGCCTTCTCATTTACTAACCTATTGTTGACCTGTTTTCCTTTACCCTTGGCGACTGTTTTGACCAGCATTTTGGATTTCAAAATTGGTCACTCAAATCTACCCCCAAACTAAATTTTCAAACCGACAATTCAACACTAAAGTGCTCTTGCTCCTAACCACAATCACTCCTAAATGCACAGCAAAGTTTTAAAAATTGCACATATACCCCCAAATTCATTACTCTTCAAAACTCAATCAAACACTTCTAAATCGAAAACCCAACTTCTTCAACACAACACAAATCAAACTCCACACTTCTTAAATCAAAATCAATCCACAAACTTCACCAAAATTCAAAACTCAACACATTTAATCAATGTCTCAAATTTAAAGCACTAACAATTGAAACTGATGAAATTTAAGGCTGGAGAACTCGAAATCTTACCAATCCCACGATGAATGCACCACCAATCATACCAATTTCGGCCCAAATTTCAAGATCTCCAATTGTGGGAAAACCTAGGGTTTCCAAAATTTTATTTGAAATTTCACAAAAATCGTTGACAAAATGAGTCGATTTTGTGTTTGTGAAGGTTAAGGAGTGGAGTAGAGGGACAGAAATTCACTAGAGAGTCTCTAGATTGAAGGGGGGAGAGTTTGGCTCTTGGGTGTGTTTCGAAACTTTTCACAAAAAATGAAAAGTAACTCGAGTAGAAAACAGACTTCACCACGTCGAAGTTCTTCATTCAATTGCAAAACCCAGTCGTTGTCACGGTGAATAAAATTTCTCGCCGCGGCGAAATATGGAATTTCCTGAATTCATTTTTGGCTAAGTGTACATCGCCACGACAAAGAATAAACTTCACCACAGCAAAAACTGGGAATTTATGCTTTTTCGTCATAATTTGATCATTCACCTGAAATATCCAAAAACAACCGAAATTAAACTTATTCTAAATCATAAAACAACTAAACAAATTCAAAAACAACAAACAAACAAACTAAAACACTTGGGTTGCCTCCCAAGAAGCGCTTGTTTATAGTCGGAAGCTCGACTTTCTCAAGTCCTTTGTCAATCCAAACTATCCAAATACATCCTCTTTCGCACATTGTCCTTGCACCGAAGCTTCAATTGTTGATGATTTTTGTCACATAGGACCTTTGTTGAGAGCTTAGGCACCCATTTCCATCCTTTGGTCCATCCTTTTATGGTTTGAACATTCTCATCGAAACCTTTCCATTTTCTTGACTTTCCCTCAACCTTTTTGAACCGAGAAATCCCTCCCTTGTGAAGACACATGCTCGATTGTGGCCCATCTTGGAATGGTGCGTAAACTTCTGGGTTACGGTCCTTATCCTTGATTTGCCTGTTGGAGTAGGTGCCCTAGAGCCAATCAATTATTGTGGAATTGACTCTTTGTAATAATGTTCATTAATCAATAAAAGGCATTTTATACTATATCGTGTAAATCATTATTATTACAATATGTATAGATGTATGTCCTTAGAATGGTAGAACCGTGACGAGGGTATCAAGTGTTTCAAATCATGATAGTGAGAACCCTATGAGCACATATGGTGGCCATTCTAGAAACGTCCGTAGCCCTAGTATTATTCTGAAGTAAGGGCACAGATAATACGATAAGGCTATCATAGTGTTGAACGGCTCTTATTTTATAAACTCACTTTCCCATTTTGCCCTTACACTTTTTTAGAAATTCCATCCTTGTCCCTTAGTCAATTACCATAATGCCCTCATTTTTATTGTATTCTTTATGAAATTCTCACTCTTTTCACTCCCCACTTTTTCAACTAATTTTGAGTGAAAAGACCATTTTACCCTTAATGCAAGTTTTAAGGCATTTCTTCATATTCTCTTAAAATAATTCTAACAAAAATTAACTAAGGGCTATAAAACATAATTTAAATCATGTACCTCCCTGTTGGCCATTACAAGATTAAAAACTTTCAAATTCAAATGTTGTCCATAAATCAATCTAAAATAATTGAAAGCAAGTAATGCAAAAGAATTATACCTCTAAACCTGTCCCACTAAATCCTTTAATGTAGCATCTCTTGTAGATGGACGTAGCTTCATTTAACTGTCCCAATTCAATTTCCATAGCTATATAACCTTCCCAGGCTTCCAACATTGACCCGCTGCATAGACAAAGAGCAAGTTATACGGAAAAAATACAAAGATGAATCATAAATCAATCATATTGAACTATATAGGATAAGAAAGAGAAAAAGATGAAAAAGCCAAACCAGATCTTAACCAGGCTCTCCCAAAAGGCTCAAGCTGCAGCTTGATCTTTTCCCAAATTTAGCTCCAAATGAGCCCAATAAGCGTACAAATGCAGCAAACCATATGTATTCTTCATCTGTTGAGATAAGTAATCAGATGCCCGTTGAAAGGAAGAAACTTCACAGTTATGTATTCAAGTATATATAATATACATCAAATCATACAGGGCCTGCAATTTCAATGGTACACTAAAGAGGCATCAGGCTAAGTGGCTAATTGTTTATCAACACAAATATTGAAAACAGCCATTATGCAACAATAATATACCAGTTGAATATGACATGCACATTTTATAAATTCACAGATCCATAAAGATATCTTCCATGCATGCAACTCCAATGCTGAATGAGAAATTTTTTAGGTCATGACCGGGGGCTATCCTCTACCTTGCCACCTTCGGGCTCAAGGGCTTTCCCCGTGTGCCGGACACGTCCAAGGTATTGTCCGCTATAGGTCCTTCTGGCCATGCCTCCTTCGAACCCTCATGGCTTTGCTTTGCTTCGTGGTCTTTTTTCCACCTTGCGAACGCCTCCCCCATGACTTGAACCTTGGACGTATACCTTGGCCAAGTAACATGAGTACCATTACGCCTTTTTATTTTCACCACCGGGGGCTATCCTCTATCTCACCATCTTCGGGCTCAAGGGCTTTCCCCACGCGTCGGACACGTCCAAGGTATTATCTGCTATGTATAGGTCCAAGGTTCAAGTCACGGGGGAGGCGTTCACAAGGTGGAAAAAAGACTACGAAGCAAAGCAAAGCCGTGAGGGTCCGATGGAGGCGTGGCTAGAATGACCCATAGCGGACAATACCTTGGACGTCTCCAACCCACGAGGAAAGCCCTTGAGCCCAAAGGTGGCAAGATAGAGGATATCCTCCGGTCGTGACATTTTAGCAATGGACACTATTCCATGACAAAACAATTAACAAAGGTAACAATCTAGCAATTAGCAAAAGCCATCTTGGAGTATCGAGAGTTAGCACTGTAACTTCTACCTAAAGTGGTCATAATGGTACTATAACAACACACTAAATGAAGTAAATTAAAAGACTTTTCTTCAGAGTCTAAGGGTAGAAGCACTTGATACACATTCGTAAGAGAACTACGCCTAGACCCTTAAAGCGTAGACTAGCTACAAGGTCCACATTTTTGTCATCTAAAATTCACCACATTTTTGTCATCTAAAATTCACCACATTTTTGTCATCTAAAATTCACCATGAATAGAGCATCTACAAATGTCTTTGAGAAGCTTCAAGTCCTTGACATCAAGTAAAAAAAATTTTAACATGGAAAAATGAATAGTATACATATGTGAAACTGAAACGTTTCCCTTATCAATGAAAAATTCAGTGCATCCTCTTCTGCTCCAGGCAAAAGGATTCTTCCTCTCAAACCATCCACTCGAGTGAGCAATAAGTTTAGGTACTTAAAGAAAGAGAATCCAATTAAAAAAGATTTTTAATGCATAAAACATAGATGAAACAATAACAAATTACAAAGAGTAGTAAGTCAAGCCTACAAATTAGAGAAAAGATATCTTCACTTCCTCAATGGTTGAAAAAATGCATAGAAGGGACTTCTCAAAGACCTGAATATGACATATAAATCTTTTTAAACAAGAGTAAACCTCTATATTTGTAAAAGGAGCAGAATGAAATTCCAACACTAAAGTTTGTGAAACTTCCTTGCTCAAGCTACTTATAGCAATCTCTCATAATTCTCAACAAATGAAGGGTAACAACTGAAACTTACAGTAGATATTCTTTCTTAGGTGCACGACAATGTTCCAAAGCAAGCAAAGATCGAACCCAAAGATCACCAACCCAAGGACAATTTTTCCTAGCCTTGGAATGAACATCCCACACAATATTTCCTACCTGAAGGAAAAGGAGATGATTAATTGCTAAAATTACAAATACCTAGAACATAAAGAATTGAAAAGAGAAAAAATGAGTGAAACCTTCAAGGTTTTATCCAAATAGAAAGTATAAACAAGCCAGAGATCACTTGATATAGGAAACTTGGTAATAGCACGTTCATAGAGAAGCTAAACACGGGTTGGATCTCCAGACTTCAAGTAGATCTGCAAAAATTTCAAAATAAAATAATAGTATTAACACTTTAAAGAAGGAAAAAAAAAAGTAACCTATTGCCACATTTCAAGTTCTTCTACAACACCCCACCCTCAGGAAAAGAAGAATAAGAAGAGAAGATCTAAAGTTTACATAAACTGGTTACTTATATTAGAAGCAAGAAAGACCATAAGAAATTCAAATTATAATGAAATTTCAACAACTTTGTTGATAAACAACTTGACCTAAAAGCTCAAGCTTGAAAAGATAAGGGCACAACAATGATATTCAACTTTGTAACAGGCAACTTCACATATTACATAAACCAAGTCCAAATTCAGACAGAAAGACCAACCCAAATATAGCAGGATGTAATAGATGGGAGACTCAAATCATGACCTCTACACTTTAATATCATATTAAGTTACCATTTAACATAAATACTTAAGGTATCACGTAAGAACCCAGCATTATCATTTAGCTGTCTAAAACAATATTTGATAGTAAATGCCATATACCGTGAATTGTTGAAATTTTTTGAAGTCAAATATATCCTGCCTTGCAATCTGTTCTTTAAAATTAGCTCGAGCATTATACATCTCCAATGCCTTTTGGTACGCTAAGACCCATCTAAATCACCTGATTCAATATCTAGAGCAGTCCCCAGTTCCACCTCCCAAGACTTGTAGGCAAGAAGGATTGACCTTAAGTTAGCAAGGGGAACAGACAACTGACGGTGAAATATACTTCGGATATGCTGAACTTGTTTTTCTTTTTCCTGCAAAAGAGCAGTAAGTTTCCAAATGTAAATTTTGAAATGGATACTTTTTCTTGGTACATAGCACTTCATAGGGAAATGAGAGAACATAATTTATGAACTATACATAAATGACAAAAATAAGAAAAAAAGTTTCTAAAATAAACAAGGCATGCAACTTAAGCCATGGCTCTAGGAAATATAAAGGAAGACCCACAAAAGCCTTATTAACCATAATACCAAACCAGTCGGATGGAATAAGACTTTAAATAATCAAGTAAATTGATTAATAGAATGCCTCCCTTTTAGGCACATTTTCTAGAAAGTTTCTAATATATATATTATAAATTCTCACCTTATGCTGATCTCATCTATGCTATGGAGAATGGCTTGCTCAAATTCCCTATATGCTTCCCATATTTTACTGCCTTTAGCAACATACAAACTAGCAACAGTTATAGCATGCTCAAAGAGATTTCTTGCCTTTGCAATATCATCAGGTGAAAATTCACGTACAGATGGATCATATTCTTGCATAAATCTGAAGCAGTCATACCAAAGTGAGACAGACTACATCAGAACAAGTTCTAGTCATTCAATTTTACAGAATTACTTAGATAAAGGAACTCCATAGAACAAAATTAGTGTTTTTATCTCCTAATTCCAAATATATGCAAAATCTGACTGAACGTAGCAAGAACTTAATTTTCCACAAAAGGTAGGGAAAAAGATGACAACATGCAATTAAAACTTCCAAAATGTATTGTCACTTAAAAAAATAGATTTATGTTAGAAACCCAGAACTTCAATCACTCAATACAGATAAACACTTCAATGAACAAAGGATTTCTGAATAATACTGGTATCTTCTATATTGATTTGACTTTGAAAATGGAAATACAAACTTCTCATGGAAAAGTGTAAAGAGATGACGAAAAAGAAATATATGATAGCCTAGAAAATCGAGGAGCTAGAGACCTCCCAACAATTCTCACTAAAACATATTCTGTCTCTTTCCTTTCATCGGCCCAAGTTTATACTAACTAATCACAATATTCTCACCACTATCTCCACGTGCTTAACCTAACAAATTCTCATAGCCTAACCACTAATTACCCCTTTTATCCTTTCTCCTGTATGGTATTGGTGGTGCTCTATCAATTTCCACTCCCCAGAAGTTTGAAAAAGTTTTATCCTATTGCCCAATTTGGTAGAAAAATTTGATGATGCATCAAAAAGGAACCATGTGTCTTTAAACACCATCACAACTGTAAGAATATTGATATCCATTCTGAATTGCAAGGCCTACAATCATCTCTACCATACAAATGAAACTAATGAGCCATTTTGTTATTAATAATTACTTATTGGAAAAATTCAGCCATTCAAAAGTCATAGATCTGGCAAGCTGAATTTTTTTATTAGAAAATTATTTTTAGGAAAATAACTAAAAATACCACAAGTGAGAATTCTTAAGATCACTATGTTTTAATCCATAAATCAATGCATAAAGTAATTCAAAATCCATAATGATAACAAAAACCTACCAGATAATCAGAAACTCTTCTTTCATAAATCTTCTCAATCCCCAGAAATGCCTCAGGTCTGCAAAGTTGAAGCAGAGAATCAGTAAGAAACTACCTTCAGCTAGACAGAGCGATAAAATCTTAAAGTATACTCAAAGCTTTAGTATCAGTCATTTAGAACAAGAAAATATCAAAATCATAAAAATTTAGCTTACCACCTTTTTATTTTTTTGCTTTGGGGGTAACTATGATCAGGAGGTACACTTACTGATTTTCAACATTGAGCTTCATGTTTTGGAGAAACTAATATACTTATATGAAGAGAAATGAGTTTTCTAATAGGGCAAGCAGGCTGTCCATAAAAGCAATGACAAGAGGGAACTCAAAATCTATAAACAAACAAAATATCAGATAGCTGCAAAATATTGAAAACTAACCTCCCAAGTCAACCATCACTACTTCCTAGTTGCAACATACGAAAAAAAATAGAAAGGAAGAAAGCTCAAAACTTCATTTCTTTTACTCAATTAAGCCGACATTGGAGCTAAGGCTCAGTAGATAAAAGTCACATAAACTTGAATTCAATATTGTTTTCACCATTTAAAACCCATAAGATAAACACTTTCTCTTTTCAAATGTATCCATTTAATTTTTGTCTTTATACTTTCCTTCGTTAACCATAAACCCTAAGTGATCAAAATTTGATCATGAAACCAATAACAAGAACACAAAATGAAAAAAACTAGAACATACCTAGTAGAAATAGAAGCTTCATCTCGAGCCCACTCTGGCCACATAACAGGAGTCAATGGAAAAATCTCATTCATAGCGTCTCTTTCTTGTCTCAACTTCTCAATCTCACCCATCTTCCTCAAAACCCTTATGTATTAAAACCACCAACAAAAACAATAAAAAAGCAAAACAATGTTATTATTAAAAACAAAAATCCAAGAACTGGGTATTGAAATTCATATTCAAGTTGATGTAAAAACGTACTTGAACATGGACTTCATAGTTGGAGGGCTCATTGGTAAGCTGGGACACGATGTTTTGAAGCTCAAATTTTTGTTGTGCTTCATCTTCTGAGTCTAAGTCTGAGTTCGAGTCACTTGACTCTCTCGAGTCTAGAAAGTTAAGCTCCATTGCTTCTGGGTTTTCGTTGGTCTCCGCCATAGCCATGTCTGTGTCTTCTTCTTCTCGGGTTTTTGGCGCTAAGGTTTGATTTTTTGGTTCCATTCTTCTGCTTCGTTTGCTCCATGTTTCTCTCAAGTGTATTGAAGAGTTGGGCTTATTGGACTGCTACCCAGAGGTTTGGCATAAATACTATATATATATATATCCTTACAAAGAGGCATACAAAGAAGCATACAAAGAGACAAATCCAGCCCTTAAAAGAAGGGAAAAAGAGAGAGAGAGAGAGAGAGAGAGAGAGAGGCAATTTTAAGGACTGGATTTGTCTCTTTGTATGCCTCTTTGTATGCCTCTTTGTAGGGCTAGTATTACAAAGAGGCATACAAACTCCACGTTATGCTTGTAATAAAAAAAAAAAAAAAAAAAAAAAAAAAAACTATTCCTGTTTTGGGATAATTATAAATAAAAATAAACTCCACGTTATAATAAATTATACTTTTTTTAATTCCCAAAGTTACCTCCACGTAATAATAACTATTTGTACATTGTAAAAAAATATATGTTATGTTACATTAAAGGCTTAAGATGAAATAAAATATTCATCTAAAGTTGTTTGGGATAATGATTTATGCTTTAGAGTTGATATCACATCTTTTAACTTACGGGTTACATTACTCACCAGCATGGAAATATTCTTGTTAAAGCCAAAATATTTCTAGCATCGCAAATATGTTTAGAGTTTCTTGGCACGAAATTTTTTGTATCTTCATACTATCATGCTATGATTATTTCCTTTCTATTCTTGTTGTTCATTTAGATGATTGAGAAAGATATTAATATCCATTCGATTAGTGTAGTGAAGTTATCAAATATAATCACTCAATTCTACTATGACTCTTTGATTCTCCTTCTCCACTTAATTTGTAACTTGCAATTCATCGACATCGAGGGTCCTAATCTCGCAATGTTTAAAACAATTGACAATTGTTTGTGGTTTCACATCAATTGACCATGCAGCAACTAAATTTTCAATTTCATCAAGGACACTTATATTTGTTAGTTTCAAGACATGATTTTTTATCTGTTTCAAAACTAGGCAATCGAAGCGCTGAATTTAAAATCATAAAACTATTAAACATGAATTTAAATCCTGATATTGTACTACTAAAACATGAATTATAAAATAAAAAAATTTTGTAACTACACCTCTATTAAGTAATAACCTCCTTATAGTAATAAAATTAGTTAGTCCCACTATTATGATTATAGAGAAATTTTACACTATATATATAGGCTATTTTCCTTTGGCATAACATAAGGAAAAAAATAGAGAAAACAAGTAAAATAAAATAAGAAAACAAACTAAATTAAGATCTTAAATTTATCAGGAAAATTATCATACGTAGTATCCATTTTGAAAAGAAGAAAAATTATTTTGGTATTGTTGTATTTCTCGGATGTAAAAAAGGCTAACTGTCTATTAAAAATGTCTTTCTAATCCTTTGCACCATCATTAATTGGAACAAAACTCCATTAGCAGTAGAATTGTTAGTTTCCAGACCTCAGAGATGACAGGGTAGTAAACCACAAATTGTCTAATTATTTAAAAAATATATTTATTAATTAGGACTTATTTTTCCTTGACAAATATATAATAACAAAAATAGAAACAAGACAAAAGGTAAATAGATGTTTCTTTTATGTTATAATTATTCATTTGTTTATAGTATTTCATATTTTTTCTTTGAAAGAAAACTCTTTAGTACCAAATCCTTTTTCTAAAAACAAAATGGTACATATCATAAATTCAGATGGAAATATGCATATAATAAGTCTATGGATGATAATCCTCATGCAGTTTACATCATTACATGCGGCATTGTTAGGAAACGATCCATTGAGGCAGCGGAAAACAAAAATTAATAACAACACAGATCGTTCCATAGAACCAAGATCAGGGCACAAATATACAGTTTATATCAAAACAAGAATCTGCAGAAAATTAGTTTAGAGTTTAAGAAATCATACGCACGTTTAGAGGCTCCTCCAACTTTGTCTTTGAATGTATTTTACTACCGACCCAAGTGTAGGATCGAACCGATGTAGTCCACACGAAGATAATCGCAAGGAACTAAAGAGGGATTTGCTAGATCCTCTATAGCCTTAAGAACAAAGAAGAAATGAAGAGTATTTCATTTAAAACCAAAACCCAAATCTGGCATGAGAGAGTTTTTTTGGGTGCTATAGCTTTTCTCTTTTTCTTTGAAAAATGAAATGAATGAATCTCCAATCTCTCAATTAAACTTTTTCTTTTATAGTGCAAGTTTAATTGCCATATTCCCTTATGGAATATGGTTGGGCACCAACCCAAACACCCCTTGTTTCCAAACACTCCCATTTAGATATTTTAATTTTGTTTATAATTATCTCAATTAAAATCAATTAATATATATTAATATTTAACAATAATGATAATTTATTTAAATATATGTGAGCACATATTTAAACGTAATCTCACTTATTTAATTTTTCTAACAAATTAAATAAAGGCTACGACCTCAACAAATTTAATTGCACTGTGAAATTACCAAAGTGCCCTTTCACCTACAAAAGACGAAAACGCCCTTCTTTCTTTCTGGCTCTTAAATTATCTTCTATGTGTGTGACCCATAGGCTCCTCATCTTATCGGTAGTGTGTAGTATCACGATTTACATCAATTAATCGTCTCACTAAACACAGACCAAGATTGGCCCCTAGCAAGGCATCATGGCCACCCGATAGATTCGGATTCAACAAAGTAGCTACCTGTTAATGATATGGTTACCATATAATTCAATCCTTTCATCATCCCTTATCTCGACGAGATCGAGGCATAGAAATAATGTCAACCTTCAGTTACTCTCGATATTGTGTATTCAGTTACTAGACTAATGACCTGTATTATAAACTGGATAGAGCAACAACTCAATCCCATTGTGGCCATAGTCTTAGTGTCATTGCTAGTTATTGAATTACGTCGTGAGATAACTTCTCCCATACCCGGGAGTGATGAATCCTCTGTCTATCCACCATAGTCTTGATACACTCCTTGATGTAGCCAATCACTACCGTATTGACAGCTCTGAATAGAACTAATAATCCGTGGATTATACTGTTTTTATTAGACTTTTTAGTTAGATTTCAGATACTTCTTAGTTCATTTTGACCTGAATTGCTACTTAATTCTTTTTATTTTGTGTTTCAGGCTAAAATGGACATTTTATGCAAATAAGGAGCGAATTGGAGTTTTTGGACTCAGAAGTGAGCGGATCTCAAAAATTGGGAAAGTTCTGAAGCAGAGTGGATGCACTATGAAGCTTGTTTCCATGAGGAGAGTGACGAAGATTGAAGATTCAAGCAAAGAAGCAAGCGGAGGGTAATTCTATAAATTCAGAATTCCACAGGAAGGTTCACCGCGGCGAAGAGAGTTGCGCACAAGGGATTATTCCACTTCTTTGCCGTGGCGAGAATCCTTCTTCTCCGCGGTGAAGTCTGCGAATTCCAAAAACGCACAATTTCATTTTTTAGGCATTTTCCTAGGTTTTTGGGTGAGGTATAAAAGAGAAACTTAGTCATTTAGTAAAGGAGTTCGTTTTTCAGTAGAGAGCAACTATTTTCATTGCCTTAGGTTTAATTTGGGCGAACTTTGATTGGAAAGAGTGGAGATTCGAGATTGAAACGAGTGGATTCGTCATCTTTGGGAGATTTCTTATCCTTTCTCTTATTTTCATTATGTTGAACATTGGGTTTTTCGTTTCTTTTATTTGTGTTGTTGATTTAGCTATGAACTAACCCATTTTGGGTTAGGGTTTTGATGTAATTCGGAATTCCATGGGTTAAGTAATTGATTGTTATTATTTTTCATATGATTTTGCTTTGATTGTGTGATTATTCTGAATTTGTTGTTGTTATGTGATGAACATGATGAGATTGAGAAATAATTCATGTTAAGCTTCTTGGGTAATCACCATTGTAGTATTAAATGCTAGAGATAGATTTAAGAATCAATGAAATCAATCTAGGATTCTAGGTACTTAATGAACTTAGAACTATTAATCTTCAATTTGTTGGATGTGGAAGTTTAATAGGGAAGAGTAAGGAAATATAGCCTGAGAAGGTATATTTTACAGTTTAGAGAATTCGATTTACAATCAATGCATTTGAATATGGAATTAGTATAATCCTTAGGTTTAACCCATTGAGTCCAAATGAAGTCAAAACCTTACCCATTTGTTTGAATTGATTCTATCCTTGTTTTTAATCTTGCTTTCACATTTTAGTTTTAATTTAGCCAATTTTGCTTTAGTTTTAGTTTAAAACTCTCCCATTAATCCAAACAACTCGATTGCTCCAACTTGAAAATAGTAGAAAAATTAGTGCTTAGCAACCAATCCTCATGGGAACGATACTCACTCATCACTTTTATTACTTATGCGACTAGTGCACTTGCTATTTTTGCATGTTGTAGTAAACACGCATCAAGTTTTTGGCGCCGTTACCGGGGATTGAGTTTTGTGTTAACATTAAAATTTTCTTGTGTTAGCTAGATTGGAGTGTTATTTTTACTTGATTGTTTTTGTTTTATTTTTGTTACTTTTGTTTGTTTGGTGTGATTTTACTCTTGTTAGTTTTCTGTGCAGTTTATGCGAAGAGCAAGACATCAGCCAGTTATTCCTGTTGATCCTGAGATTGAAAGAACCACTCGAAGACTGAATAGAGAAAGAAAAGAAAGAGAAGCTACAGTTGAACCAGAAGTAATAGTTGTAGAGATGGCAGAGAATAGAACATTGAGGGAATTATCTGTTCCCTCAGTTAAAGGCAATGAGTCGAGCATTACGAGACCAACGGTCCAAGCCAACACGTTTGAGATAAAACCAACAATCATCCAGATGATCCAGCAGTCAGTTCAGTTCAGGGGTGATTTAAAAGAAGATCCAAATCTACACATTGCCAATTTTTTGGAGATTTGTGATACGTTCAAGTCAAACAGAGTGTCAGATGATGCAATCAGATTGAGACTATTCCTATTTTCACTAAAGGATAAAGCTAAGGGATGGTTACTGTCATTACCAACAGGAGCAATCACCACATGGAATGATTTAGCATAGAAGTTTCTAACGAAGTTCTTTCCTCCAGCGAAGTCAGCAAAGTTGAGAAATGACATCACGTCATTCATTCAAGAAGAGTCAGAATCATTGTATGAGGCTTTGGAAAGATACAAAGAATTACTGATAAGGTGTCCACATCATGGGTTGCCAATTTGGATGCAAGTCCAAACATTTTATAATGGATTAATGGTGAATGTGCAAACTATGGTGGATGCAGCCTCGGGAGGAGCATTACAAAATAAGACTCCAGAAGAAGATCACGAGTTGTTTGAGGTTCTACCAAGCAACAACTATCAAAGACCTAATGAGACGGTGCAACCGAAGAAATCAATGGGTCTTCATGAAGTTGATGCATATACAGCCATTTCAGCCTAACTGACTGCACTTCAGAAACAGTTGGGAAGTATGCAGGTAAATTCCATTCAAGCTCCTCAACTAACTTGTGATTTTTGTCCAGGTAATCACGTGAGCAGTGAATGTCAAGTAGGGAACACTTTTGCCTCAGCATCTTCATCATCGGAGCAAGTGAACTACTTGGCAGGAAATCAAAGACAACTGAACAATCCGCACTCTAACACATATAATCCTGGTTGGAGGAATCACTCGAATCTGTCTTGGGGCAATCAGAACCATCAAAATAATCAATGGAACCAAAGGGCATTGCCAAATAACCAAACAGGGGTGAACAATCAACCGGGAGATCCAAGAATGACAAAATTGGAGGACATGTTTGGGAAGTTCATGCAAGAGACCACGGGTTTTATGAATAAGATGAGAACTAATTTTAGAAATCAAGGGGCATCCATTCGGAACTTGGAGGTACAGATGGGGTAGTTAGTTGAAAAGGTAAATGAGAGACCAAAAGGGTCGTTACCAAGCAACATAGTGACTAACCCACGTGAGCAAGCAAATGCAATACTTTTGAGGAGTGGGACAGTTTTGGCAGAGGTGGAAAAATCAAGAGAAGAAGAAAAACCACCAAAGGATAAGGAAGAATCTGAGGGGGAAGTAGATGAAGAGATAACTACTGAAGAGAAACCATCTATTTCTAGGGAAGAAGAATAGAAATGGGAAGAGAGGCAAAATAAAAAGAAAGAGAAATTACCATTTCTCGAGATACCACCAGAATTGGCACATCAGACTCCACCAGTGCCTTTTCCTCAGAGACTGAAGAAAAAGAATCAGGATAAGCAGTTTTCCAAATTCATTGAGATATTTAGAAAATTGCATATAAACATTCCTTTTGCAGATGCATTGCAACAGATGCTGAGCTACGCGAAATTTCTTAAGGAAATCTTATCAAACAAAAGGAAGTTAGAGGATAAGGAAACAGTGATGCTGACGGACGAGTGCAGTGCCATTCTCCAAAAAAATCTACCTCCAAAACTCAAAGATCCAGGGAGTTTTACTGTTCCTTGCATTATAGGAGATATTACTTTTGATCATGTTTTATGTGATTTAGGTGCTAGCATCAATTTAATGCCTTTTCTGTTTTTAGGAGATTGGGAATTGGTGAAGTGAAGCCAACGACCATGTCGTTGCAACTTGCAGATAGGCCCATAAAACATCCGAGGGGGATAGTGGAAGATGTGTTGGTGAAAGTGGATAAAATAATCTTCCCGGCAGATTTTGTTGTTTTGGACATGGAAGAGGATAAGGAAATTCCTCTTATTTTGGGCCGACCATTTTTGGCCACGGGAAGAGCACTTATAGATGTGCAAGAAGGGAAATTACTATTGAGAGTTCAAGATGAAACAGTAACTTTCAATGTCTTTGAGGCTATGAAGTTTCCATCAGAATCGGATTCATGTTTTAGTGTTGATGTGGTGGATAAACTAGTAGTAGAATCTATTGAAGAGAACACCCAACAATTACCTCTAGAAGCTTGTATTGGCAAATCAAAAATGGTAGAGGTAGATGAGTCGGCTAGTAATGTATGTGCTAGATTGTTGGAAGCACTTCAACCGATTGATGAGAGCCAAGATCGAGAATTTGAGGAATTTGATTTTGAAAAAGAGAAGGAAAAGGAAAAAAATGAAGAACCTCCGAAACTTGAGTTGAAACCTTTACCTTCCCACCTCAAATATGTGTATCTTAGGGAATCAGAGACCTTCCCAGTAATTATTAGTTCAAGTTTGAGCAAATTGGAAGAAGAGCGGTTGATTAGGGTGTTGAGGGAACACAGACTAGCAATTGGATGGACTATTTCGGATATTAGAGGCATCTCGCCATCATTCTGCATGCATAAGATACTCATGGAGGATGATATCAAGCCTAGGGTGCAACCACAGCGAAGATTGAATCCTTTGATGAAGGAAGTGGTGAGAAAGGAGGTGGTGAAACTCCTAGATGTGGGAATAATTTATCCTATTTCCGACAGTCCATGGGTTAGCCCAGTAAAGTGGTTCCGAAGAAGGGAGGTATCACAGTGATAAAGAATGAGAGTAATGAATTGATACCAACTAGGACGGTCACGGGCTGGAGAGTGTGCATTGATTACTGGAAATTGAATGAGGTGACAAGGAAGGATCATTTTCCGCTTCCTTTCATTGATCAGATGTTGGAGAGGTCGACAGGGCATGCCTATTACTGTTTCCTGGATGGGTATTCAGGATATAATCAGATTGCCATCGCTCCTAAGGATCAAGAGAAGACGACCTTCACTTGTCCATATGGCACCTTTGCTTACCGAAGGATGCCCTTTAGGTTATACAATGCACCAGCCACATTTCAGAGATGCATGATGTCGATCTTTGGAGATATGGTGGAACGGTTTATAGAAGTCTTCATGGATGACTTCTCAGTTTTTGGTTCATTATTTGATAACTGCTAAGCTAATATATCTCTTGTTTTGCAGCGATGTAAGGAGACAAACTTGGTGCTCAAGTGGGAGAAATGTCACTTCATGGTCCAGGAGGGAATAATGCTTGGTCATAGAATTTCAAAAGACGGAATAGAAGTAGATCAAGCAAAGACAAAAGTGATTGAGAAACTGCCACCACCATTAAATGTTAAAGCAGTTCGAAGTTTCTTGGGGCATGCGGGGTTTTACAGACAATTCATCAAGGACTTTTCTAAGATTTCTAAACCCCTATGCAATTTGTTGATTAAAGATGTTGCTTTTGATTTTAATGATGAATGCATGTATGCCTTTCTAACTCTAAAAAAATTATTAGTATCTGCACCTATTATTGCAGTTCCCGATTCGGGACTACCATTTGAATTGATGTGTGATACTAGTGATTTTGCTCTAGAAGTAGTGTTAGGATAGAAGAAAAACAAAATGTTGCATGTAATTCAATATGCTAGCAAAACACTCACTGATGCACAATTGAATTACACCACCACTGAAAAAGAATTGTTGGCTGTGGTTTTTGCTTTTGACAAATTTTGTTCATATTTGTTAAGTGCAAAGGTGATCGTCTATATGGACCATTCGGCACTCAAGCATTTATTGGCAAAGCAAGAAGCGAAACCTCGGCTGATAAGATGGATACTATTGCTTTAGGAGTTTGAGTTAGAAATTAGAGATAAGAAGGGGTCATAAAATGTGGTGGCAGATCACTTGTCAAGGATTGAGAGACCAATCTAGGGAAATGAAGAGGAAATTCCAATTAGAGAAACATTTCCAGATGAGAAATTGATGAGAGTGGATGAAGCACCATGGTATGCAGATTTTGCGAACTATTTGTCATCGTGGGTGCTCCCAATTGGAATGACTTTCCAACAAAAGAGGAAATTCTTCTCAGATTTGAAGTATTACTTTTGGGAAGAGCCATTTTTGTACAAACACTGCACTAATCAAATGATACGTAGATGTGTCCCGGAGGAGGAAATGGAAAGCATTCTACGGCACTATCACGAGAGGGAAGTGGGTGGCCATTTTGGAGGAGCTAGGACAACAGCCAAGGTTCTTCAATCTGGGTTTTGTTGGCCAACCCTTTTTAAGGATTCTTTTCGGATGGTTCAGGAGTGCGACCAATGTCAACGGAGTGGTAATATTTCAAAAAAGGATGAGATGCCATTGAACAACATCCTTATGGTTAAGCTGTTTGATGTGTGGGGGATTGATTTCATGGGTCCCTTCCCAAATTCATTTGGGAACACATATATTTTGGAGGTTGTGGACTACGTATCGAAGTGGGTCGAAGCAATTGCATTGCCGTCTAATGATGCCAGGGTAGTGATTAATTTTGGGAGAAAGAATATTTTCTCAAGATTTGGAGTACCAAAATGGAGGATCACACTTTTGCAATAGCCAATTTGATGCACTTTTGGGAAAGTATGGAGTGAAGCATAGAGTTGCAACACCGTACCATCCATAGACGAGCGGGCAAGTGGAACTGTCTAACAGAGAACTTAAGGGAATTTTAGAAAAGACAGTTAATGCATCTAGGAAGGATTGGTCACGGAAATTAGATGATGCATTATGGGTCTACCGAACTGCATTTAAGACTCCAATTGGTATGTCTCCGCATAGGATGGTCTATGGGAAAGCATGTCACTTACCGGTAGAACTCGAGCATAAGGCATACTAGGCAGTCAAGCAGCTAAACATGGACTTAAGAGCTGTTGGGGAGGAAAGGATGCTGACTTTGAATGAACTCGATGAGTTCCGTCTCGAAGCATATGAGAATACTCAAATTTACAAAGAGAAGACAAAAAGGTGGCATGACAAGCATATAAGGAAGAAGAACTTTGAAATGGGTTAGAAAGTGTTGTTGTTCAATTCTAGACTTAAGCTCTTCCCCAAAAAACTTAAGTCTAGATGGTCCGAACCATTCACAGTTACAAGAATTCACTCATCTAGAGCGGTGGAAGTTACACATGAAGAAAATGGCACTTTTACAATCAATGGATAGAGATTGAAGCCATACATTGATAGGGTGATGAGTTGCAAGTCCATCATGATTCGGCTTGACATTTTGACTTGAGGAATTGAGAGAGTCGAGCTTTCGACTATAAACAAGCGCTCATTGGGAGACAACCCAAGTGTTTTCATTTATTTATCTTTGTCATTGTTTTGTAGTTGTTTAGTTTTTGTTTGATTGTGTTTATGAAGTTTAATGGGTGTGTTTTTGAATGTTTCAGGTGAAATTGCTAATCAAGGTGGAAAACTGAATTTTCTAGTTTTGCCGCGGCGAAGCTTTTTCTTCGCTATGGCGAAGCAATTTTTGAAAATATTTGGTAGGCAAAAGGTTCCAGACCTCGCCGTGGTAAAAAAATTTCTTCATCGCGGCGCCATTCTCTAGGTAAAGTTTCACCACGGCGAGAGGAATGTAAGCGAAATTGACTAAGGGATCTTCACCACGGAGAAGATTGTTCTTCGCCGAGGCGAGGTACTCCCTATAATTTTTCGCCGCGGCATCGACTAGGTTTTAAAAACACTAGATTCGAATGATGAACTTCGCCGCGGCGAAGAACAAGCTTCGCCACAGCGAAGTCTGCTTTCTATAAATTCTCACTTTCTTCTTCATTTTTCATGTAACTTTTCAAAAACATTTGAGAGAAAAAAATTTTCAACTTCAATCCAGAGCCTTCTCAATGATTTCCCAACCAAATTTCTCACTCCTTAACCCTCATAAACACCAAAACAACTTATTTCAACAACAATCTTTGCAAAAAATTCACGAAATTTTTGAATTCAAGAATTTTGGGGTTTTGCAATCTAGGCTGATTTTGGCTCAACTGGTGGCGAATACTCCTTAGTGTTGGTAAGATTTCACATTCTCTAAGCTTTTTATTCAAAAATTTCGAGTTTTGAATTGTAGATTTGAGAATTTTGATTGTTGGTTGAGTTGCGGAATTTTTGTGCTTGTGAGTGTTGATTTTATTTGAGGAAGGGTTGATTGTGCGTTGTGTGATATTGAGGAGTGTGGGTTTTAAATTTTGGAGTGTTTGGTTGAATTTGGAAAAATCGTAGTTTGGGGGTTAAGGTGAAATTTTTTGGAAGTGTTGGAAATTTTTGCAGGATTGAATTGGTTGTTGTAGGATACTTAGGTTTGAAATTTTGAGTTGCATTGTTGAGTTGAAGTGTAATTTTGGAGAAAATGCCGCTCAAAGTCAAGGTACCATCAAAGGACAAGGGAAAAGGAAAGAAAGTTGACGACCGGTTTATAAATGAAAAGGCTCGGAAAAACTATGAGGCAGCAGCCAAAAGGAAAGACAAGGGATTTATCCCTGAGCGTGGACTGACTACAACCGAGGCTGATGAGTGGAGTCAAGGGAGAAGTTGGGAGGATTTTTTGAATGAACCCAAACATGCGGCTGTGGAACCACTGGTGAGAGAGTTCTATGCCAACCTCCTTGAATGTGATGAGGGGGTTGTCTTTATGAGGGGTACTGATGTGGTATTTACGGCAAAGGTCATCAATGGTTTCTATGGCATACCTTAGATTGACCAAGATGAATATGAGGAGTTTAGGAGGACACAGAAAAGGGATGAGGTGATTCTTAGGACCATAGTGAAACCAGATGCCTCTTGGGATATTTCAAAGAAGGGCAAGAAAACCATTAAGGGAACTAGTTTAACACCAATGGCTCAGTTGTGGCAGTATTTTATTTGTGCTAGGATGATGTCGGAGACGCACTACAATACAGTGACGTATGAGAAGGTAGTTTTGTTGTATTCTATTGCCACAGGAAAGAGAATGGATGTGGGAAACATCATTTTGACGAGTATCTAACTTGCAGCCAAACCAGGGCGAGGCGGTTTTCCGTTCCCACAACTCATTACAGAGTTGTGCACTAAAGCAAAAATCAAGGTACAGGATGATGAGCCACTGATCCATGCTGCCCCAGTCCTCGACACAGCCTACTTCCGCAAACATATTGCACCTCAACTAGAAGAAGGGCCCAGATCAGGTACCAAGAGAAGAAGAACAATAGCAGTTGCCACCGCATCTGGTTCAATAGGCATAATGAGAGAAATGATGCAGAAAATGACGGGTCTGATGAAAAGGATGGAGCGACGTCACGGATGGCTCGCAGAACAAGCTAGGAAGACAAATGAGCTGCAACTTAGTTGCTGCAGCAACTTTGGGATTGATATCTCAGAACACCAGTGGGAAGACTGGGACTCAGATGAGTGGAAGGGCTCCGATTCAGAAGAAGATGACGCTGAGGAAGAGGAAGAGGCCGAAGAATGAGCACTTGAACACCTATTTTAGTTTCGTTATTTGTATTTGTTTTAGTTGTTTCTGTTTTTCTTTTATTTTGAACATTGAACTCAGTTCATATTTTTGTTTGGGATTGTGTTAGTTGTTTCATTTCTGTTTTAAATTCTAGTTAATGTAAAGATGAGATTAGGGTTGTAATACTTTCATATTAGTCAGTGGATTTTTCTAACATAATGGACACCACGGTTTTCAATTGTTTTTACAGAATTTGAGTGATGAAAAAGCTGAGTACCGGGTGTGCACACTGTTGAGCGGAACTTTAACTTCACGGATTAATCAGGGAACTATCTCGCACCTTTTTCTATTTTGTTTTCTATTCCTAATTTGTGCATAATTTGACATTAGGGACAATGTCATCTTTAGTTTGGGGGTAGGAAAAATTTGAAAATTTTTATTTTTTGTTTCAGTTACGTTTATGTTTTTGTTGTGGTTGCCAATGATGAATTGCATAAGTCCATGATGAGACTAGGTTTGTTGGATTTTATTGTTGAAAAATGTTAAGCATTGCTTCAAGTTTATGTGTATTGACTGAATTTTGATTGAAGTTTGTTGAGTGGTTCAACCACCATTTTCATTTATTTTAGCATGCTTAGATTCATTTTGTGCGGTTAGGTAAAGTTTGATAATGTTGGTGGATTCTAGAACCTAGTCGAGAAGTGCTTGAGGCGAGATCTTAGGAATAGACATTGTTAAGGAAATGATTTAGGCATTTTTTCGAAACATTTGAGCCTTTCCAACCAACCCATGAATGAATTTGTCTCTAGTCACCATTTGAGCCTTGTGAGATTATCATTGCCTTATTTTCTTTGCAAACCGAAAATTTCCCAATCCAACTACCCTAAACACATAATCGTACCCTTAGGAGAATTTTGGACCTAATGCAAACACAAAGAAAGTGAAGAGTTGTGCGAATCACTAAAAGGACAGTTTAGGGGTTGTGAGAAGGGTGATAAGAATAAGAGAGGTAATTAACCTCAATTCGATTGTTATTATTTTTCAATATATATATATAATTTTTTAGTTCAATTCAAAATCAAAATAAGGAATGCATAAGTTTGAGGGGTGTAAAATGGTAGACACTTTGATTGGTGGTTGAGAAGAAATGGAGATTGATGTGACTTGTAGTGTTTGCATGAGGAAAACCGAGTTATCTTACTTTGTTTATCCTATCCTTTTTCTTGAAACCCACAACCTGAGCCTAACGTTACAAGCTTGTAAAGACCTGTTGATTCTTAGTGATGTCCAGTCTACATTAGTGGAGAGTAGTTCGATATTTAGGCTTATGGAGTCTGTCACCATTTGATAAACTTTTCATTTCTGCATAAAATAATCTGGGAAGTTGGAATGTCGATTGAAGTGGGGATCACCTACTCGGTGGACCGATTGAGAAAGACAGTCGATGTAGCTTATAACTTCTTGGAGTGTTGAATATTTTTTGATAATAATTTTTCAACAACCTTTGAGACTTGTATGATTTCTAGGCAATTCATATGTTCAGTTTGAATCTAATTTGTGTTTGTTCATTTTTCAGTTTTGTTGTGTTGTGTTTTGTGTTTTTGGTTGTTTATTGTTTTTCTTTCGTTGAGTTTTGTACCTTATGCTCTGGGACGAGCATGTCTGTAGTTTGGGGCTATTTGATAATCCGTGGATTATGCTGTTTTTATTAGACTTTTTAGTCAGAATTCAGACACTTCTTAGTTCATTTTGACCTGAATTGCTACTTAATTCTTTTTATTTTGTGTTTCAGGCTAAAATGGACATTTTATACAAATAAGGAGCGAATTGGAGTTTTTAGACTCAGAAGTGAGCGGATCTCAAAAGTTGGGAAAGTTTTGAAGTAGAGTGGATGCACTATGAAGCTTGTTTTCATGAGGAGAGTGACGAAGATTGAAGATTCAAGCAAAGAAGCAAGCGGAGGGTAATTCTATAAATTCAGAATTCCACATGAAGGTTCAACATGGCGAAGAGAGTTACGCACGAGGGATTATTCCACTTCTTCGCCGTGGCGAAGTTTGCGAATTCCAAAAATGCACAGTTTCATTTTTTTAGGCATTTTCCTAGGTTTTTGGGTGAGGTATAAAAGAGAAACTTAGTCATTTAGTAAAGGAGTTCGTTTTTCAGTAGAGAGCAACTATTTCATTGTCTTAGGTTTAATTTGGGCGAACTTTGATTGGAAAGAGTGAAGATTCAAGATTGAAACTAGTGGATTTGTCATCTTTGGGAGATTTCTTGTGCTTTCTCTTATTTTCATTATGTTGAACATTGGGTTTTTCGTTTCTTTTATTTGTGTTGTTGATTTAGCTATGAACTAACCCATTTTGGGTTAGGGTTTTGATGTAATTTGGAATTCCATGGGTTAAGTAATTGATTGTTATTATTTTTCATATGATTTTGCTTTGATTGTGTGATTATTCTGAATTTGTTGTTGTTATGTGATGAGCATGATGAGATTGAGAAATAATTCATGTTAAGCTTCTCGGTAATCACCATTGTAGTATTAAATGCTAGAGATAGATTTAAGAATCAATGAAATCAATCTAGGATTCTAGGTGCTTAATGAACTTAGAACTATTAATCTTCAATTTGTTGGGTGTGGCAGTTTAATAGGGAAGAGTAAGGAAATATAGCATGAGAAGGTATATTTTACAGTTTAGAGAATTCAATTTACAATCAATGCATTTGAATATGGAATTAGTATAATCCTTAGGTTTAACCCATAGAGTCCAAATGAAGTCAAAACCCTACCCGTTTGTTTGAATTGGTTTTATCCTTGTTTTTAATCTTGCTTTCATAGTTTAGTTTTAATTTAGCCAATTTTGCTATAGTTTTAGTTTAAAACTCTCTCATTAATCCAAACAACTCGATTGCTCCAACTTGAAAACAGTAGAAAAATTAGTGCTTAGCAACCAATCCTCATGGGAACGATACTCACTCATCACTTTTATTACTTATGCTACTAGTGCATTTGCTATTTTTGCATGTTGTAGTAAATACGCATCAAGAACTGCGTTAGGCTAGTGTCAAACTACACCAATCGATGCACAAGGCGCTTTGGTGATCTCAAGTCTAAGGATCACATGCACCACATTCGTTAGAGGATTTGTTCCATAAACAGTGGGGTTACCATCCATATGGAATCCACTGGTGGGTCAGTCCAGTGAACTTGCCTACAGCAAGCACCCATGTGTTGCACTAGGTTGTCACCAACCAACCTTGACCAGTGAGATTAGTCACTGCTTTTCGACAGGGTCGTTCAACACTATGATAGCCTTACCGTATTATTTGTGCCCCTTAGTTCAGAATAATACTGAGGCTACAGAAGTTTCTAGAATGGCCACTATATGTGCTCATAGGGTTCTCACTATCAAGATTTGAAACACTTGATACCCTCGTCACGGTTCTACCATTCTAAGGACATATATAAATACATATAATGATGATTTATGCGATATAGTATAAAATGTCTTTTGTTGATCAATGAACATTATTACAAAGTGTCAATTCTACGATAATTGATTGGCTCTAGGGCACCTACTCTAACAGGCATAACATGCAAAATGAAACTGTCGCCTGAACCCAACCACGAATGAAAATCATTGTTTGGCACGATCCTGTGATGACCTAAAAATACTCATTGAATAGATGATTTTGTAAAACATTTTTTCTTTACTTGATACTTTTTTGAAAATAATGTCTATGTAATTATGGTACAATTATTTGAATTATTTCTTATAAACTGATATTAATAAAATAGAGATATATTATATATTTTCTATGATTTTGTATTTTTAATGTCTAATATATGGTACTGAAACTATTATTATTAACTGTTTACTTTATTAGTTCATTTATGATACATTAAAACTAATAATTGATAAATAATCTGATACCATAAACTAATAATTGTTCTAATATTGTAAAATGGAAAATTGTTATGATACTATAAAACTAGTACCTAATATTGAACTAGCTAATCATATATGTTAACTGATAGATTAACACATATGACCAGCACATATCAAGTGTTGACATATCGAGTGGTTAAACAGTCAAACATACACCCATCTAAGTCAAGAATTTTTGTTATGAATGTGCTTTCTAGTTCCTATAACATTGTAATCTCTGTTATGACCCTTATTGCTTGCAAAATTTGGAAACAATGGTGCCCATCAAAACTAAATTCTGAAAATAGTTACAAGAATCAGATAACTAATAGTAAAATAATATAATTTACAATAAGCATTTCAAATGTTTTCTTTTAAAATACAACTCATTACTATACATAAAATTGCATGACAGTAATAAGTCACAAGAACCAATCAATTATGGAAATATCTTCTTGCAAGTGTAATACAAGAGTGACCATAAAAGACCTTTAAGCGTTTTCTCATCCGATACCTTTAGAAGGCGAGCAACTTTGCAGAATCCTGCATGATATATATATATAGACCTTCTTCATTTATTGTTGGTTTCATCCCATTCTTACGAGGTTTTGGCCTTGTAAGAGCCCATTGCCCATATGGCCAAAGAATTCATGTAACTTAGCGCTCTAAAACAATCAACAACGGTCCAAGCTTCAGGAGTTTAGCAAGAATAACTACGCAGAAAACAACAATGCGTTAGTGAATTTTCATGAACAAATAGTTCTAAAGCAGATAATTTTTAGTGTAAATTATGCAGAATATAAAATTTCCAATTGTAATCAGCAGAAAATTGTCCTAAAGACAGTAACCTGACGATGCAAGACGTAAAGGAAGGGTGCAAACGGGTATTTAGTCCTTATCTTTTACATTTTAGGATAGAGTATTTCAGTCCTTGGTATCCCTTTCTTGATTTCTCCACTTAACCTATTAATTTCTCTCTATCTCCCTATATAGAATCCTATATTATTTATCTATGTTATTCTTCTCCTCCTCCATCACCTAAGGAGTAAAAATATTATCTACTAGACATTATAACTACCGAAGTTTTGTCCAACATTTCACAACATCAAGAATCTACTCGAAAATGGTTAAACGGCACATCCACCAAAAAAATAAATGAACTGAAAAAATAGATGATGCAATGAAATCTATATAGATTTGAGATAGATTTAGATCTAAAAAACACAAACTCATACCTTAGTTAACCACCTATTAACTAAGCCATAAGATAACAGCGTTTGATAAACTTAAGGGGTTCTTACCCGAGTCCATTTTCATACCATGTTGCTTTATAGATTTCAATGGCAATTTGAAATCCCACATCGACCAAATCTCCATTAAAAATCGTTACAGCAACTGCATATGTAACACCAAACCATATTTTTCTTGACTGCAATGTTGTCATTTCAACTGTTCCAACAGGTGGATCCCATTGAGAATATCAATGAATGAAGTTAATCAATTGCAACAGACCATTATCCAGTAAACTAATCAGCTTTAATAAATGAACTTGAGCGGCTACCATTATTGTCGTAGTTGAAGTAAGAACCATTCCAGAATTTCTCATATACAACTTTTGCTTACTGAAATTTGCACCTAAAATTATCCTCAAACCCTTAAGACCTACTTCATGTGCAAATCAGGATGCAGCCTGCAATGCTGCCACCTCCACAATATGCACTTGCAATAGAGACGGATCACGTATTGTATGTTTGATCAAGGAAGCCATCATTCTCAATCTTCCCCATTACCATCCCTATCAAATTCAAACAGATGAAAGTGTTTACTGGACCTTCTTCTTACCGTAACCAAAATAAAGCATTTGGGCAGCTGGACAAACTTTTGCAGGACTTTGCTTCGAAAAAAGTCTAATACTCACTAAAGTTTTATCACGTAAACTTTAATTTCGCTTTTGGACCGGAAATTGAGGAAGCTCATTCAAACATTCACGATAATTTTTGGCCTTCATTAGTAGCTGCATGACTAAGGACATTGTACATTCAGTTGGCTTCACATTTTTCTTTGCCATCTTATGAAGGAGTTCAACAACTTTCGGTATCCCATTATTCCTAAGGAAACCAAACATAAGCGTAGTAAATGTGACTACATTTGGAGCACAACCTTTTTCCTCCATATATGACAACAACTCATTTGCCATTTCTAATTGTCCATTTTTACATAGCCCATTGATCCAAATGTTATATGTTACAACGTTTGGCACCAAGTTTCCATGAAGAGAAGATTTCTTAAATAAGTCCCAAGTAGTTTCAAATCTCCCGGTTTTACATAATCCATCAATGAGGGAATTCAAACCTTCAATGCTAACTGCAAACTTATTAATTACTAGAGTATTAAACATTTCTAATGCTTGCAAAACACATCCATTCTTGCAAAGTCCATCAATGAAAATGTTATATGTACAGGAATCAGGGAAAACATCGTTAAGTCGCATCTCACCAACTAAATTTCGTGCATCTTTCACCTTAGCTATAAGAAAAAAAGCCAGTTAACAAGGTGTTATATGTAATCACATCAGGCCTAATTCCTTCTGAAATCATCTCTCGATAAAGACTAAGAGCTTCATTGACTTCTTTATTCTTGCAATACCAATTGATTAAAGTATTGTAGAACAACATCATGTATATACCCCTTTCTAGTTATGAATCAAATAATTCCGTTGCATCATCAATTCTATCTACCAAGCAATAACTGTTTATTAAAATGGTGTAAGTATAAATGTTAGGAACCATACCTCTCTGAATCATATGTTCCAACAACAGTTGTCTAGTCTTCTCAACCAATCCAGCCTTACAAAGACCATCAATTATAGTACTATAAGTAACAACATCTGGCCTACAAATAACACCAGATTCTTTATTCCCATTAACCATCTCTTCAAGCAACTTAATGGCAACACTTATCTTCATTATTTTAAAAATATATTTACTAATTAGGACTTATTTTTCTTGACAAATATATAATAGCAAAAATAGAATGAAAACAAAAGGTAAATAGATGTTTCTTTTATGTTATAATTATTCATTTTATTATAGCATTTCATATTTTTCTTTGAAAGAAAACTCTTTAGTACCAAATCTTTTTTCTAAAAACAAAATGGTACATATCATAAATTCAGATAGAAATATGCATATAATAATGCTATGGGTGATAACCCTCATGCAGTTTACATCATTACATGCGGCATGACATGCAAAATGAAACTATCGCGTGGACCCAACCTTGAGTGAAAATCACTGACCTAAAAATATTTAGTGAATAGATGATTTTGTAAAACATTTTTCCTTTACTTATACTTTTCTGAAAATAATGTCTGTGTAACTATGGTATAATTATCTAAATTATTTCTTAAAAACTGATAATAATAAACTAGAGATATATTATATATTTTCTCTGGTTTTGTATTTTTAATGTCTAATATCTAGCACTAAAACTAAAGGCAGTAACTTGATGATGTAGGACATAAAAGGAAGAGTGCAAATAGGTATTTAGTCCTTATCTTCTACATATTAGGATAGAATATTTGAGTCCTTGGTATCCCTTTCTTGATTTCTTCTCTTAACGTATTAATTTCTGTCTATCTCCCTATTAATATTTTTTCTCCTTCTCCATCACCTAAGGAGCAAACATATTTTTCCTATTCAAACCACCTTTATGATTTCGAAAATTGTTCACGTAATACTTTCTTTCTAGCTGGTATACTCGTAAAGTAATTAGTAAAACTCATTAAAATATATATATAAGAAAATACACATATAAACGAGTAATAAAGTATGGGCCCATACTTAATTTTCTTTATATACAAGTATTTACAAAATATACTCAAAAATAGCAACTTGACAGTGTAGCCCAACCCTTCCACTGTGTGTCGTTCCGAGCGACCGCAATTCACCTATTACCTACAAAAACATTAAAAACAATGGAGTGAGCACTAATGGCTCAGTAAGTAAACCCGCTATGCTACCCTTCTCTCTCTGTTGCTTAAAATTTGGAATTTTCTTTCCTTACATCACATTTCCTGATTATTCTCTATTTTTTCTCATTCTTTCTCTATTTTGCTCTATGTTTTTCTCTCAATTTTCTAATTTCTCTCTACTCATGATAATGAGCATGATATTATGCATATACATGATGCAAATGGACAAATGCACAGATTATGCATTTTCTTTTCTATTTTTCTTATTTTGTTTCTTTTTCAATAATTCTTCCTTTCTTTTCTAGTCTTTATTTCTATTCTATTATTTCTTTCTTTTCTTTCTTTTCTATTTTTTTCTTTTTTCTTTTCTATTCTTTCTTTCTTTCTTTCTATTCTTTCTTTTCTTGCCGATCGGACTCGGTTGAGGCATGGATTTAGAGTCTTGGCCGTGTGAGTAAATTCTCTAATTCTGGGTACAGTCCTCATCCACACGCACTTCTAACAGATTGTACAATTCTTCTTTCTGAATTCTGAGGCCGCCCACTAAAGGCGGCATGCATGTGGGACTATGTCACTCATGGGCTCCCCATCGCAACAACCTTCTCTTCTTTTTATCTTTTTACACTTCTTTAAATAAAAAATTCAGATTTGAATATCTTTAATATTCTCATTTCTTTCTATTTTCTCTTTTAACATATTTTAGTGCTTTTTTCATGCTCTTATGAATATGTATGCATGTAGATTGTTTTATGCTTATAATTCTTTCTAAATTCACATGTTTAAATGCAATTATGCATTATGGAATGCAAACGTGTCATTCTCTACCATCTACAAACTCATCCCAAAGTAACACATAATCATACTCATACTTAGGTTAGGATTTACTTTCCTTTGATATGAGCAAATCAACCCTTTAAGAATCTCCTTTGATCAAACTCCCTTCCTCTTAAATCCTATGAGCACAAACCATCAAAATTCAACACTTTAAAAATTAAAAACCACTTCTTAGTGCAAGGATCTTACCTAAAGATGCTTGGGATTGAAAATCCACTCAAAAATACCCAAGATCTATGAATTTCTTTTGAAAAAGAAGTGAAGAAATTGAAAGGATTTGGAGGAGAAGGTGGCGTGAAAATGGGTTGAAGAGTGGCTAGGGTTTCACTCTTCAATACTTGATACAACATAAAATTATATATAGTTTCCCATTTTGCCCTTGCACTTTCTTTAAAATTCCATCTATGTCCCTTAGTCAATTACCATAATGCCTTCATTTTATTGCATTCTCCATGAAATTCTATCTCTTTTCACTCCCCACAATTTCAATTAATTTTGAGTGAAATGACCATTTTACCCTTAATTCAAGTTTAAGGCATTTTTTTTCACATTTTCTCAAAATAACTTTAGCAAAAATCAACTAAAGGTATAAGAGCATAAATTAAATTATGTACCTCCGTGTGGGTGTTACAATTCTCCCCCTCTTATAAGAATTTCGTCCCCGAAATTCAAACAAACAACTCTGGGTAACGGTTCTGCATATCTTGCTCTACCTCCCATGTAGCTTCTTCAACTTTATAATTTCTCCAGAGGACTTTCACTAAAGGGATACTCTTGTTTCAGAGCTCTTTAATCTTTCTGTCCAATATCTGAAATGGACACTCCTCATACACAAGATTTTCTTCTAAGTCCACGTCCTCTACACTTAATATATGGGAGGGATCACTTACATATTTTCGAAGCATTGAGACATGAAATACATTGTGTACTCTATCCATGCTGGGTGGTAGAGCCAACCTATAGGCTACCTTTCCCACTCGTTATAATACTTCAAATGGACCAATGTATCTCGGTGCTAACTTTCCATTGCCACCGAAACGCATCACCCGTTTGTAGGGGGCAACTCTTACAAACACTTTATCACCCACTTCGAATTCAACATCATTCCTCTTCAAGTCTGCACAGTTTTTATGCCTATCTTGGGCTTGTTTCATTCTACTTTTGATTAACTTGACATCTTCTATCATTTTCTAAGTTAGTTCTGGCCCAAGAGTTGTATTCAACTCATCTTTCTTGCCTATCTCATCCCAATGTAGTGCAGATCTACAACGTCTACTATACTAGGCCTTGTAAGGAGCCATCTTAATTGTAGATTGATAGCTATTATTATAAGTAAACTCCACCAAGGGTAACATCTCATGCTAGGACATTCTGTAATCCATGCAACAAGCCCTCAACATATCCTCAAGTATCTGATTCGTTCTCTTTGTCTAGCCATTTGTTTGAGGATGGTAGGTGGTAGTAAAAGCCAATCTGGTACCTAAGTTCCTCTGTAAACTAGTCTAGAAAGCTGAGACAAATTTGGAATCTCTATTTGATACTATTGTCTTGGGTACTCCATGCAATCTCACAATCTCTTTAATGTAAATCTAGGCCAATTGATCCGAAGTAGTGCTCTCCTTTACTGGAAGAAAATGGGCTGACTTGGTTATTTTGTCTACTATCACCCATATAGCATTAAACTCTTTCTGCACTTTAGGGAGACCTGTAATAAAGTCCATCAAAATACTCTCCCATTTCCATTCAGGAATACTAAGCAGTTGAAGTAACCTTGATGGCCTTTGGTGTTCTACTTTCACTTGTTAACAAACCAAGCACTTAGCTACAAAATCTCCAATATCCTTCTTCATACCTGGCCACCAATAGCCTTTCTTTAAGTCTTGATACATCTTGGTTGCTCTAGGATGAGCAGTGTATGGTGTGTCATGAGCCTCTGTAAGAATTCTCTTCTTTAACTCATCATCTTAAGGAATGTACAAACGACTCCTGAAATGGAGGACACCATCTAACAGATGGAACTCTGGTATCTTACCCTCAAGCACTTGTTGACTTATTTTCTGATACCACTCATCGGTAACTTACTTTCCTCTGATTTCTTCCATTAAAGTGGACTGAACCTCTAACCTGGAAATCCTTCTTAGTATGACCTCAATCTGTTCTTTGCACAATTCTTCTATTAATTCTTTCTGCCTTGTGAGTCGGGATAAGTAAGCTTTTCTACTCAAGACGTCGACTACTATATTGGCTTTCCCCAGCTGATACTTAATTTCACAGTTATAATCTTTAACCAGCTCTAACCATCTCCTCTGTCTCATATTCAGCTCTCTTTGGGTGAAGAAATACTTGAAGCTTTTATGATTTGTATAAATGTTACTCTTTGCTCCATACAAATAATGCCTCCATATTTTTAGTGCAAAAACTACAGTAGCCAACTCTAGATCATGTGTGAGGTATCTCGTCTCATACTCTTTTAACTGACGAGAAGCATAGGCTATTACTCTACCCAACTGCATCAATGCTGCACCAAGTCCCTGAAATGAGGCATTTGTATAAATTTCATAATCTACACCCTCATGTGGTAACACAAGAATAGGAGCTATGGTCAATCTTCTTTTTAACTCTTGAACACTTTCTTCACAGGCATTCAACCAAATGAAAGGAGTTCTCTGTTTAGTGAGAGCTGTAAGCGGTTTAGCCAACTGAGCAAACCCTGCTACAAACTGCCTATAATAGCCTGCTAGCCCCAAGAAACTTCTAACTTTCTTTACTGTCTTCGGTTGTTGCCATTCCAGAATTTCTTTTACCTTACTTGGATCCACTGATACACCCTCCTTTGAGACGGTATAGCCTAGAAAGATAACTTGATCTAGCCAAAATTCACACTTAGAAAATTCGGCGAATAGCTTCGTATCTCGTAATCGCTATAGCACAAATCTTAGGTGTTCTTCATGTTCCTTTTATGTCTTAGAATACACCAGGATATCATCAATAAACACCACTATGAATCGATCAAGACAATCCTGAAACACCCGATTCATTAAGTCCATAAAGATTGCTGGGGCATTGGTTAACCCAAAAGGCATCACCACAAACTCATAATGCCCATATCTGGTCCAAAAAGCAGTCTTGGCAATATCTTGCTTTGCAACCCTTACTTGGTGATAACCCGACCTCAAATCAATCTTTGAAAACACTTTTGCTCCTTTCAGCTGATCAAACAAATCATCTATACAAGGTAACGGGTATTTATTCTTCACTGTCACTTTATTTAACTCTCTGCAATCTATACACATCCGTAAAGATCCATCTTTCTTTTTCACAAACAAAATTGGAGCACCCTAAGGAGAATGGCTAGGTCGAATAAAACCCTTGTCTAAGAGTTCCTAAAGCTGCTTTTTCAATTCCTGAAGCTCGACTGGGGCTATCCGGTAAGGGGCTTTAGAAATTGGTGTAGTCCTTGGTGGCAACTCAATACTGAATGCTACTTCTCTTTCCGGAGGTAAACCCGGCAAATCTTTCGGAAATACATCTAAAAACTTCTGAACTACTGGCACATTCTGAACCTCTAGTTATGGGACATCACTACTGTGCACTACACGAGCAATATACCCTGAGCACCCTTTTCTTAGCATCTTTTTGGCCTTTACACTGCTAATTAACATACTAAGCTGGTGACCCTCGCCAAAATTAAACTTATCTCCACCATCAAGATTAAATCTTGCTTTCTTTTTCCGACAATCAATCTCTACTCCAAATCTCCCTAGGAAATCCATGTCTAAAATAACATCAAAATCGGGCATATCAAACACTATCAAGCCCACTGGCAACTCCCTTCCATGGATCACTACGGACTCCCCTATAAGCATCTCTTGAGTTACTACACTAACACCATTTGGTAACTCTATCTTAATGGGACAATCCACTCTAATAGGTTTTAAACCTAATCTCTCTAAAATCCCATGTGTAATAAATGAATGTGTGGCTCCAGAATCAATTAATGCATAAAAGGGAACTGAATCAAATAATAACTGACCAGTAACTGCAGATAGGGTAGCTTCAGCTTCACTCTGGGCTATTGTAAATACTTGAGCATTGGTACCTCTAGGTGTCTACGCTGCAGGTGCAGGAGGGGCTTTACAATCTTTCATCATATGCCCTGGCTACAAGCATCTATAACATACATTTCAACCCAAATCTCTAAGACACTCCCTAGAATGATTTCTTCCACACTTCTGGCACTAGGGAACTTCACTAGTTCTCGGCTTTTTATTCTGCCAATCCCTCATGTTCTTCTTGGGTTGAAACTTTTTCTTATTTCTCACCTCTCTATTAGTGGGGGCATCAGCCCTATCTCTCTGTGGAGCACAAGGTGGAACACTAGGGGCTACTGCTGATGGAGTTGATAGGGTTAGCTTATTCACAAATATTTCTACTCGTAAAGCTCGTTCCAAAGCTTCATTGTATGTCTGAAGGGGCTAGGCACCAGCCATCACATCCCAAGCTATTTCTGGTTTCAGCCCATGCACGAATTTATCTCTCCTCAATTCTGGTGTACTCACTAAACCTGGCGCAAACCTTGCCAGGGAATTGAATTTCACTGAATATTCGTTCATTGAATTAGCCCCCTGTTGCAAACTAATAAACTCTTGAATCTTTTCATGAACTCGATCAACTGTTCTATATTCTGCCTCAAACAATCTTTTGAAATCTCCCCAGGTCATCAAAGCTATATCATGAGTATCCTCCATCAATTCCCACCATATACGGCCATCACCCCTAAATAAGAAACTAACATACTGAATCTTCTCCTAGTCTGTCATAGGGAAAAGTGCCATCGTATGCTCCACTAATTTGAACCACTCATCTGCCAGTATTGGGTCCACAGTACCCCTAAATCTTGATAGCTGGTGTTGACTAGGCAACCCATATATTGGCTCAATATGATTCTGCACTACTGGGGGTACCGGCCTCTCTCTCTCTTCTCTAGGGGTCGGTACAATAACTAGGGTCTCAACTCTCTCTGGTGCAGAGCCTCCCCGATTTTTTGCCAAGAGTTGCTTTATAATATTACGAATCCTCGCTTCATCGAGGACAGGGGGAGTAGATTCTGGAGGGTTGGAAGGTTCACCCGTGCTCATTTCCTTCTTACTGCTTCTTCAGGTTCTACGTCTCATCTACATAAACCAATACTTTTAATCAACTCAATTAACTCATCTACACAAGTAAGGAAAGAAATAACTTACAGCACTCGGCTACGGAACATCAACGTGGCAGGAGAGGCACACTGTCAAATCCCAAAACCTTTACTTTGATACCAAAAATGTAATACTTTCTTTCTAGCTAGTATACTCGTAAAATAATCAGTAAAACTCATTAATATATATATATATTATATATATATAATAAAATACACATATAAATGAGTAATAAAGTATGGGCCCATATTTAATTTTCTTTATATACAAGTATTTACAAGATATACTCAAAAATAGCAACTTGACAGTGTAGCCCAACTCTTCCACTGTGTGTTGTTCCAAGCGACCGCAATTCACCTATTACCTACAAAAACATTAAAAACAACGGAGTGAGCACTAATGGCCGGCTCAGTAAGTAAACCCGCTATGCTACCTTTCTCTCTCCGTTGCTTAAAATTTTGAATTTTCTTTCCTTACATCACATTTCCCGATTATTCTCTATTTTTTCTCTGTTCTTCCCTCTGTTCTTTCTCTATTCTTTCTCTATTTTGCTCTCTATTTTTCTCTCAATTTTCTAATTTCTCTCTACTGATGATAATGAGCATGATATTATGCATATACATGATGCAAATGTATAGATTATGCATTTTCTTTTCTATTTTTCTTATTCTGTTTTCTGTTTCTTTTTCTATATTTCTTCCTTTCTTTTCTAGTCTTTATTTCTATTCTTTCTTTTCTTTCTTTCTATTATTTCTTTCTTTTCTATTCTTTCTTTCTATTCTATTCTTTCTTTTCTTTCTTTCTTTCTTTCTTTCTTTTCTATTCTTTCTTTCTTTTCTGTTCTTTCTTTCTTTCTTTCTATTCTTTCTTTTCTTGCCTATCGGACTCGGTTGAGGCATGGATTTGGAGCCTTGGCCGTGTGATTGAATTCTCTAATTCTGGGTACAGTCCTCATCCACACACACTTCTAACAGACTGTACAATTCTTCTTTCAGAATTCTGAGGCCGCCCATTAAAGGCGGCGTGCATGTGGGACTATGTCACTCACGGGCTCTCCATCGCAACAACCTTATCTTCTTTTTATCTTTTTACACTTCTTTAAATAAAAAATTCAGATTCGAATATCTTTAATATTCTCATTTCTTTCTATTTTCTCTTTAACATATTTTAGTGCTTTTTCATGCTCTTATGAATATGTATGCATGTAGATGGTTTCATGCTTATAATTCTTTCTAAATTCATATGTTTAAATGCAATTATGCATTATGGAATGCAAACATGTCATTCTCTACCATCTACAAACTCATCCCAAAGTAACACATAATCATACTCATACATGCACTTCTCTTTGACATTTCATCAAACAATTCATGTGCACAAATCAACACTAATTTGGCTACACTTCTTTCTCTCTTCTAGGCCACCAAAAATTTGGAATAACTGCCTCCATAATTAACGCCAAATCTACCCAAAATACACACTCCAAAATTTCCAATTCAATTCTTCCAAATTTCAACCAAACATTCATCAAGTATCAAATACACCAACACAATTTCTCATGGATAGGTTCTAATCATCATTCAACACCAAATACATCAACAATTCTACATATAACACACACATATATATATATACATAAAGAAAATTCTCTGCACAACATAACTTAAATCATACCTAGGGTAGGATTTACTTACCTTTGATATGAGCAAATCAACCCTTTAAGAATCTCCTTTGATCAAACTCTCTTCCACTTAAATCCTATGAGCACAAACCATCAAAATTTAACACTTTAAAAATTAAAGATCACTTCTTAGTGCAAGGACCTTACCTAAAGATGCTTGGGATTGAAAATCCACTCAAAAATACCCAAGATCTATGAATTTCTTTTGAAAAATAAGTGAAGAAATTGAGAGGATTTGGAGGAGAAGGTGGCATGAAAATGGGTTGAAGAGTGGCTAGGGTTTCACTCTTCAATACTTGATACAACATAAAATTATATATAGTTTCCCATTTTGCCCTTGCACTTTCTTTAAAATTCCATCTATGTCCCTTAGTCAATTACCATAATGCCTTCATTTTTATTGCATTCTCCATGAAATTCTCTCTCTTTTCATTCCCCACAATTTCAACCAATTTTGAGTGAAATGACCATTTTACCCTTAATGCAAGTTTAAGGCATTTTCTTCACATTTTCTCAAAATAACTTTAGCAAAAATCAACTAAAGGTATAAGAGCATAAATTAAATTATGTACCTCCGTGTGGGCGTTACATTAGCATCTTGAAGGTTAAAAATGTAAATTTATTTTTTTCTATTTGTTCTTCAAACTTTTAAATATACCAAAATCGATATTTCACATAATCGAATGTAATATATTAAAAATTCAAGAGATATTGTTTTTTACTTTTTAGAAGTTACATGAATAATGTTTTGTTATCATGTTAATAAGATTATTACGCTAATTATATTGCTAAAATATCTATATTACTAAAATAATAGTATGTATAGTTTAATATAATTACTAGTTTTGTATCATGCAATAGAGTTATATTGACAGCCTTGAGGTTTAATGTAATAAAAATAATCAAATTTATAAAATAATAAAAATCTCCACTGTTAAATTATAAGGGTTAAAATAGAACCAGGGCAATTTAATACATATTTATTAATTTTATAGATATATGTTCTAGCAGACTAATAGTTTATTAATAATAAGAGAAATTTTATTATTTCAAAAATCTTAAGTGAATTTCTGTAATTATAGTGAAGCTCAAAGGAGTTGACTTGATGTCCTTAACACATTATGATACTATTGTAATGTTCTACTTTAGCTTATCCACAACGTGCACTATACATTAACATATATGATCAGCACATATCAAGTGATTAGACAATCGCACATAAACATATCTCAGTAAAGAGCTTCTGTTATGAATGTACTTCTTATAAAATTGTAGTCTCTATTATGACCCCAATTGCTTGTAAAATTTGGAAACAATAGTATCCACCAAAACTAAATTCCAAAAACAGTTACAAAATTTCTGACAACAACAACGAGAGAAATTTCTAAAATAGCTACCAAGCAGTTTCGGATATCCCTGTTTTACATAATCCATCAAAGAGGGATTTCAAGCTTTCAAGGTCAACTACAAACTTATTATTTACTAAAGTATGAAACATTTCCACTTCTTCCAAAACACATCCATTCTTCCAAAGTCCATCAATGAAAATGCCATGTGTCCAAGAATAGGGTAAAACCATTAAGTTGCATCTCACCAACTAATTTCTGTGCATATTTTACATTAGCTTTAAGAAAAAGGCAAGTTAACAAATTGTTATTTATAATCACATTAGGCCTAATTCCTTCTAAAATCTTCTCTTGATAAGGACTAAGAACTTCGTTGACTTATTTATTCTTGCAATACCATCTGATTAAAGTATTGTAGCAAACAACATTAGGTCCATATCTCTTTCGAGTTAAAACTTCTTCATTTATAAGATCAATTTTTATGTTGTTTATTAGAGACTATTATTAGAGGTGCGCCACGAGGTAGCGAAGTTTGATTTGAAGTTCATTAGAGACTATACTTCCAATAATAGATGGAATCAATTAGAAGAGAAAAATTTTATAGCTATAAGACTTTTCTATTCTAATTTTTCAACGCATCATATTCTGCGACAGAATTAATGAAATATGAGACAGAATCTTGAACTTTTCTCTCAATGTTTTGACATGCTAATTCTTTCAATTAATTTCTTTTATTCAATGGTAGTGGATGGATCATTATGTATTTATTTAACATTCGTTTGTTGTTTATTAATTAAATTTTCCATCTTTTCCTCTTTGTTTTTATGTTAATCCTATGAACCACAAATTTTATGAGATAATTTTAATCATGTTTAATCACAATGCTCATAGAATCCAAGTTAATTTCAAGGGAATCCATGAATTTTAATGTTAAACATTTATAATCAGTGTTTGCTTATTGATTAAAATTTTCTTATGTCAATCGAGAATACAACTACTTTTATAATTTCAATAATTCTTAATCAAAACTATTACTATTAATTTAATCTCCTTTATAAAAAAAATATTATTTAAGTGCAAAACATTTAACATGTATAAACTGATTACTTATATTAAAAGCAAGAAAGACCATGAGAAATTGAAATTATAACGAAATTTCAACAACAATTTTGTTGATAAACAACTTGACCTAAAAGTCTAAGCAGAAAAATGTATTAAGCTCTATAAGAGGCATCTTCACGTGTTACATAAACCAAGCCCAAATTGAGACAGAAAGACGAACCCAAACACAGTGGGATGTAATACATGAGAGATTCAAATCATGACCTCTACTTTAATATCTGTAGTGTGTGATTTTTGTCGTAAGCTCGAAAGTCTCGGTAGCCTGGAAATCAGTAGATCGACGTGATCGGAATCTTGAAGTCCGACTAAGCATATATGCTGTCTGCTGACTTGTAGGCAAGTAGGTAACACACAACAGCTTATCTTCTATCTTCTCTTTGATGAAATGTCTATCTATTTCAATGTGCTTGGTCCTATCATGATGTGCTGGATTGTGTGCTATCCCAATCACAACCTTGTTGTCATAGTACAACCTCATAGGCTACGCACTTTTGATTTCAAGCTCTCCTGAGATTCTTCTTAGCCATATTAGTTCACAAATCCCATGAGCATAGCATGAAACTCAACCTCAGCACTACTTCTAGCTACCATGTTCTGCTTCTTACTTCTCCAGGTTACTAAATTTCCCCAAACAAAAGTGCAATAACCTAAGGTCGATCTTCTATCATCCACAGAACCAACTCAGTCCGCATCCATGAATGTTTATACTTTCCTTTCATTCTTTTTACCAAAAAATAGCCCTTTCCTGGAGGTCATTCTAAGGTACCTTAGAATCCTACTCATAGCCTCAAAATGCTTCTCTTGTGGGTTATGGATATGCTGACTCACTATGCTCACCGGAAAGGCTATGTCAGGTCTAGTATGAGATAGGTATATCAACTTGCCAACCAGCCTTTGATACCTACCTTTATCAACTAGAGCATCACAACTCATTTCCTCAAATTTCAGATTTGCTCAACTGGCTTGCAACCTAGCATACCTATCTCCTTCAGTAAATCCAGCACATATTTTCTTTGTGAAACTGAAATTCCCTTTTTACTCCTAGCAATCTCCATACCAAGAAAATACCTCAACTGTCCCAAGTCTTTCAATTCAAAATCCCAAGCAAAAATCTTCTTAACAGCCTCCATTTCTTCAAAACTATCTCTAGTAATAATAATATCGTCTACATAAACAATTAGAATACTAATCTTACCTACATAGGTTTTAAGGAATATTGTATGATCAATCTGCCCCTGAGTAAAACCATAACTTTTAACAGCCTTTGTGAATTTTTCAAACCAGGCCCGTGGAGACTGTTTTAGGCCATTTAATGATTTCTTCAATTTGCACACTTTTCTGTCTTTTCCACTCCCTTCAAACCTTGGTGGCATTTCCATGTATACCTCTTTTGCAAGTTCACCATTCAAAAACGTGTTTTTTTTCACATCTAGTTGTTGTAGAGGCCAGTCTAGATTTGTTGCAAGAGACAAGCACCCTGATAGTGTTCAACTTAGCCACCTAAGCAAAGGTCACCTCATAGTCTACTCCATAGGTTTGCATAAATCCCCTTGCCACCAGCCTTGCCTTATACATTTCAACTGTTCCATCTGCCTTATACTTAATGGTAAACACCCATTTACAGCTCACAGTTGTTTTCCCTCCAGGTAAACTCACTAGCTCCCAAGTCTTGTTTTTTCTCAAGAGCTTCCATCTCCTCTGTCACAATCTTCCTCCACTTTTCATCCCCTAATGCCTCATGTATTGGTGCTAGAACCTTCACAGTTGAGAGATTAGTGGTGAATGCCAAAAAAATAATCTGCCAACTTATCGTATGCCACATACTTAGCAATAGGATGTAATGTACTGGATCTAACACCCTTCTTTAGTGTAGTAGGTAAATGTAAATCATTATGCCCTGATTTGGACTCATCAGAAGATAGTTCTTCCTTACCTTGTGACTGTGAATCACTGGTTTCTTCCAGTTGGGATGATTGCTCATGCAGATCATTAGGTTTTCTTCCACTTTGATAGTCAGTTCTTCGAGAATAACATTGGAGACCTGGCGGATTTAATCACTCCAGACCCCCCCTAGTTCCAATCTTTCCTGAGAGTTTGGTTTATCAAGAGTGGGCTATATAGTTAGAGTAGGACCCAAATTGGTAGGCTGACTATGAGACTGACTCATCCTTATGCGACTAGGCTGACCTATAGGAACCTAACCTGAACTACGCTGACTAGGAGACTGGCTCATTCTTATAGGACTAGGCTGACCTATAGGAAACTAGGTGACTTTGAACGTTGACCTGGACTAGGAGACTACTAAGACTGACCCAAGTGTGGTTGTAAGGGTAACACTACTTCCCAAGAATGACCTTCATAATCGCTCAAATTCTCCCCTGAAAGGGAGTGGGAAAGAATGGATGTGACTCAAAAAATGTAACATCAATAGAGACATATAATTTTCTCTTTATAGGACAATAGCACTAATAGTCTTTCTGTGTGGGAGAATATCCAAGGAAGATATATTTAATGGCCCTAGAGTCTAGCTTTCCTCTATTAGGAGACATAACATGTACAAAAGCAGTATATCCAAACACCTTTAGGGGTAAAGTATTTAGGATCCTACAACTAGGAAAGATCTTTAGCAAAGTCTCAAGAGGTGTATGAAAACCCAGAATTCTAGTAGGTAATCTATTTATCAAATATACAGCTGTTAAAATCGCATGACTCCAAATTACTTAGGTACATTCATGGTAAAAATTAAGATTCTAGCTACCTCTAATAGGTGCCTATTCTTTCTTTCAGCTATCCCATTTTGTTGAGGGGTATTAACACAAGAGCTTTGATGTACAATCATGTGATGTAACAAGTAGTTTCCTAGGATACAGTGAAAATATTCCTTATCATTATCAATCCGTAAAACCTGGATTTTTTCTTGAAGCTGAGTTTCAACCATTGAATGAAAGTTTTTGAACAATTGACCTGCTTCAAACTTGTTTTTCATCAAGTATACCCAACATACTCTTGTATGATCATCAATAAACGTAATGAACCACTTAGACCTTACAATATTTGTAACTCTAGATGGCCCCCAAATATCACTATGAATTATTAAAAAAGCCTAGAACTCTTATATTTATGAGCTAGATAAATAGACTTGGTGTATTTTGCAAGTTGACAAGTTTCGCACTTAAAAGAAAATAAACTTTTTATTTCTGAATAACAATGGGTACAATTTTCGTAAATAAGGAAAGCTAGGGTGTCCTAGTCTACTCTTATATCAGCTTGTTGTGTTTCAAAAACTACTCCACTACCTATGGTTTAAGTGTGGTTGCTTCATATATGTAATAATTTCATCAGTATCAGTAACTCCAAAGTTTAAAGTTAAAAAAATAAACATCATGGATTTTCAACTAGCATGACCCCTAGAGATACCGTCATATATCATTTACGTATTGTTACAAACAGAGAACTGATTGTGATTTTCTTGTGTCTATATTGATAAATTATACATCAATATATAGGAAAATAAAGAACTAATCTAGGAAACAAATAATCTAATCTAAGAAATGAATAATCTAACTTCCTATTTTATAGATTTGTCCCTAATATATATTGATCCTAATATCCTATTATAGATTTATACACTTAATCATGCAATATCTGTAAGATTTCACATGATTTTCTACAACACTCCCCCTCAACATGGAGCATAGATGTTAATCATGCACAGCTTGTTACAAATATAATCAATCAAAACCCATTCAAAGCTTTAGTAAAAACATCTCCTATTTGCTCTCCAGTCTTCGCATATCCTGTAGAGATTAAACCTTGTTGCATTTTCTCACGAATGGAATGACAATCAATTTCAATGTGCTTAGTTCGTTCATGAAATACGGGATTAGACACAATATGAAGAGCGGCGTGGTTATCACACCATAATTTCACTGGCAAAGAGGCCATAAGACCAACTTCAGTCAAAAACTGATATATCCATATTATTTCACACACGGATTGGGCCATAGCCCTATATTCCGATTCTGCACTAGATCGGGACACAACAGTTTGCTTCTTACTTTCCATGAGACCAAATTTCCACCAACAAAAACACAGTAGCCCGTAGTGGATCTCCTATCTATCTTGGAACCTGCCCAATCTGCATTAGAGAAGCACTCAATATTATTATGTCCATGATTTCCGTACAAAATACCACGTCCTAAAGCTCTTTTCAGATAACACAGAATATGTTCTAACGCTGCCCAATGGTCAACCGTAGGAGAAAAAATGAATTGACTTACTACACTGACAGAGTATGCAATATAAGGACGAGCGACTGGTAGATAGTTCAACTTTCCAACCAATCTTCTATACCTCTCAAGATCTTCAAATAGTTCACCATCTTTGGTAAGTTGCGAATTAGGAAACATTGGCGTGCTGCATGGCTTAGCTCCTAATCTTCCTGTCTCAATTAATAAGTCAAGTACATATTTCCTTTGAGAGAGGAAGATGTCTTTCTTGCTCCTTGTTACCTCAACCCCCAAGAAATACTTCAACACTACTAAATCTTTTGTATGAAACTGGGTGTGAAGAAATGACTTAAGTAATGAAATCCCAGTGATGATAATGTCATCAACATATACAATAAGAAGAATAATGCCAACTGCCGATTGTTTGTAAAAGACTAAGTGATCAGACTTGCTCTTTGTCATTCCGAACTTTTCAACTACCTGACTGAACTTTCCAAACCAAGCACGTGCACTCTGTTTCAAACCATACAAAAGGAATTTTTTATGTCCAACTGATGTAATGGCCAAGAATGAGTAGCAGCCATAGAAATAAATAAGCGAACAAAAGTCAATTTAGCCATAGGGCAAAAAGTGTCAGAATAATCCACTCCATAAGTTTGAGCATAACCTTTAGCTACAAGACAAGCTTTAAGCCTAGCCACTGACCCATTAGGATTTACTTTAACAACAAACACCCATTTGCATCCAATAGGTCTCTTTCCAATAGGTAAGTCAACCAAGGTCCAAGTACCATTAACATCTAAAGTGTTCATCTCTTCTATCATAGAATCACTCCAGCCAGGATGAGATAAGGCTTCATGAATAGTTGCAAGAAGGGAGACAGTGTCTAGTGAGGCCACAAAAGAACAAGAAGAAGATGATAAGTGATCATAAGAAACAAATGAAGAGATAGGATAAGTACACTGATGTTTACCTTTCGAAGAGCAATAGGAAGATCAAGTTCACTCAAGGCTGGATCCAAGGACGAAGAGTCTTGGGTAGGACATGAATTCTGAGGGTCTTCTTGACGAGGAACACATGTATTAGGATCACTTGAGACTGGATCTGACAATGAAGGGACTAGTACAGAAGGTTCCTGTCGACAAGAATAGACAATGCGAATTAGAGGTAGTGGATGGATAGGAGGTGGTGTCGGAAGAGGAATAGTAGGTGGGGAAGCCTCAGGTGTAGGAGTAGTCAGTAGGGATGTGGTAGTGTAGATTAGTAAGTCATCGTTCTCCCCTTGAATTGTATAGGTAGACAAAGTAGGAAAAAAATAGGTGTTTTCTAAGAAAGTAACATCAGGTGACACCATATATTTATTAAGACTAGGACAATAGCATCGATATCCCTTCTAAAGGCGAGACTAACCTAGAGAAACACATTTAAGAGATTTGGGATCTAACTTGGTTACCTGGGGTCGAACATCACGAACAAAACAAGTACTACCAAATATCTTTGGTGCAATAGGAAACAAAGGCTTAGACGGGAAGAGGATATTGTAAGGAGCAGAACCATTCAGAATAGATGAAGGCATGCGGTTAATTAGAAAATAGGCCGTAGAAACTGCATCAGCCCAAAACTGTTTAGGAACTTGCATTTGAAATAATAGAGCTTGGGCGGTTTTAAAAAGGTACCTATTTTCCTCTTGGCTACTCCATTTTGGGACGGTGTGTCAACACAAGAGGATTGATGAAGAATGCCATGCTAACTCATATAAGACTGAAAAGAACTAAAAAAATATTCTTTGGTATTATCGCTTCTTAATGTTTGGACAAAAGTATTAAATTGAGTTTTAACTTCAGCGCAAAAGACACAAAAATGAGAAAACAACTCAGAACGATTTTTCATTAAATAAAGCCAAGTTACACAAGAGTTGTCTTCAACAAAGGTAACAAAATATTTAAATCCAAGTTTAGACATACTAGAACATGGACCCCAAACATCTTAATGAACTAATTCAAAAGGGACACTAGCCCATTTATTGACTCTTAGACTTGAAGGAAGACGGTGGTGTTTGGCAAATTGACATGACTCACAATCTAACGAAAATAAATTATTAAACTGGGGACATAGTTTCTTTAACAATGGTAAAGAAGGATGTCCAAACTGACAATGCGCCTCAAAAGGGGTCGAAATACTAGAACATGCAATGGTTCTAGGCACCTGTGTGTCAAGGATGTAGAGCCCTCCAGATTCATGTCCTTTACCAATAATCTGCCTTGTCGTAAGATCCTGAAACAGGCAATGATTAGGGAAAAATGAGATGCAACATTTAAGAGCACGAGTGAGTTTACCACAGAAATTAAATTAAAAGCGAACTGTGGTAGACTCAATCCAGAGGATAGGGAAATTAACGGAGTAGGGTTAACAGACCCAAACCCAAGAACACAAGAAGTTGACCGATCAGCTAAAGTAACATTAGAAAAGGAATTATGTGACTGATATGTTGAAAAGAGACTAGGATTACCTGTCATATGATCTGTGGCACTAGAATCAATGACCCATTTAGAGGATGAGGAAATAAGACATGTACTTGGTTTACCTGACTCGGTGAGAGTAGTGATGGAAGTAGATGAGGACTTCAATGATCCTTGATATTGAGAAAACTTGGCAAACTCATCAGTTGAAATCATAACCATCTTCTCAAAAGTATCAGTAGCAGTAACATGAGCTGACTGAGTTTTTTGGGCCTTATTTTGCAACTTTCTACATGTGCGCTTTGTATGACCGGGTTCATGACAGTAGTAGCACACAATCCCTCTTGACTCCTGACTCCGATTATCACGATTATTCGAACCCTATCCTTTATTATTGCTCCTGTTATATGAATGTCCGGTGTCATTATTTTGACTTATAAGAGCATAACTCCACTAAACAAATGGAATGTTTTCTGTACGAAAAACCCTCGTAAATACGTTTTGGAGGGAGGTGATCTCAGAACTGGCAAGAACCTGAGATTTAGTAGATTCAAACTCAGAAAGGAGTCCAGTTAGGAAACACATAACTGTCATTTTCTCTCGTTGAGCTTGTTGAACTTTCATATCAGCACTCACCGGTAAAAGGACATTAAGTTCTTCATATATCCTTTTAAAGTCCATAAAATAGGCCATAAGAGACCTATCTTGTTTCTCAGCTCGATAAAAGGCTTTGCATACTAAAAAAATACGAGAAACATTCCTTTTCCCAGAATACAAAAAATCTAGATAGTCCATCAACTCTTTCACATATTCACAATGATTAATTAAACCAAGTACCTCACTGTTGATGGAGTTCCGTATCTGCAAGAACAACTAGGCATCCTCTCTTAACCATATTAGCTTTGAATCGTCTTCAGACAGATCTTTTGTGAGATGATCATCTTTACCAATGCTTTGCAGGTGTAGACGAATTGTCTTACTCCAATCAAAATAGTTATCAGACCCATTAAGCTTATGTTCCATAATTTTTGACATTATAGGAACCATATCAGTTATAGGCTTATCAGCCATGGTAAGAAGATGAAAAACAACAAACTGACCTCAGCTCAAATAGCCAACAAAACTATTCAGAGAACAAAATCTAATACCAACAAAAATCAACAAAACTGATCTGACTTGGCTGAGATACTGAGGAATTGATCACACAGACCTGCCGAAAATATCAAGACAAAGTCGGGAAGGGTGATCGGGGCACTATCCTCCATCACACGCGCCGGCGCGTGAATACTCCGTAGATGAAAAATGTGGCGTGTGAGACTCACGCGCTGCTTCTTCGGTGACCGGACTTCAGGGAATGGTCGATCGGCAGGAGGGGCTTCTTCCTAGGCAAGCGATGAGAAAAAATGGTCACTCTCCAGGGTGACTCACAAAGAATGCTCACTTGGGTTGAGAAAAAGAAAACGAAATTGAGAAACAACCTAGAATTGCTCTGATACCATGTTACAAACAGAGAACTAATTCTGATTCTCTTATGTTTGTATTGATAAATTATACATCAATATATAGGAAAATAAAGAACTAATCTAGGAAATAAATAATCTAATCTAGGAAATGAATAATCTAACTTCGTATTTTACAGGTTTGTTCCTAATATATATTGATTAAAATCCTAATATCCTATTATAGATTTATACACTTAATCATGCAATATCTATAAGATTTCGTATAATTATCTACAACTGTATGATTTGGAAAAATTATTCAAAATGACATATTAAACCATTGTGATTCTAGTGCTCGAGTAATAGGTTGACCTATTGCAAGGCTACTCTCTAAAAATATTCTCAACTGCAGAGCATGATTCTATATTAAGAGTTCAAAAGATCTCTAAAAATTGCCCTACTTGATAAACAACATTTTAACAACCTTGACTAAAGCCATTTGTCTGGTTTCAACTTCCATCAGTGCAAAAGGAGAATAAAGAAAGAAATGTTTGCATTGTAGATGACAACTATCATTTGATTAAATAAAGCTATATCGTATACTACTAAAAGCAACAATTTAAAAAAAAAATTAGGAAAAAACCAGTTTAGAAACATTCAAATTATGTCCATAAATCAATCTAGTATAATTGAAAGCAAGAAATGTAAAAGAATTATACCTCTGAAGTTGTCCCACTAAATCTTTTACTATAGCATCTCCTGTAGATGGACCTAGCTTCATTTAAATGTCCCAATTCAATTTCCATAGCTATATAACCTTACCAAGCTTCCAACATTAACCTGCAGCACAGACAAAAAGCAAGTTATACAAAAAAATTACAAAGATGGATCCTAAATCAATCATATTGAACTATACAGGATAAGAAAGAGAAAATGATGAATAGGCCAAACCATATCTTAACCAGGCCCTCCCAAACACCCAAAGCTGCAGCCAAATTTAGCTCCATACGAGCCCAATAAGCATACAAATGCAACAAACCATCTGTATTCTTAATCTGCTGAGATAAGTTATCTGATGCGCTTTGAAATGAAGAAACTGCACAATTAAGTATTCAAGTATATATAATATATCCAATCATAGAGAGCCTACAATTTTGATGGTACACTAAAGACACATCAGACTGATTGTTTATAAACACAAATATTGAAGACAACCATTATACAACAACGATGTACCAATTGAATATGACATGCAAATTTTATAAATTCACAAATCCATAAAGATATCTTTTGTGCATGCAACTCCAATGCTAAATGAGAATTTTTTTAGCAAAGGACACTATTCCATGACAAAAAAATTAACAAAGGTAACAATCTAGCAATTAGCAAAAGCCATCTTGGAGTATCGAGAGTGATGCACTGTAATTTCTACATAAAGAGGTCATAATGGTACTATAATAGCACACTAAATGAAGTAAATTAATAGACTTTTCTTTAGAGTCTAAGGGTATAAGCATTGATACACATTCGTAAGAGATCTAAGCTTGGACCCTGAAAGAGTAGACTAGCTACAAGGTCCATATTTTCTTCATCCAAAATTCACAATGAATACAGCATCTACAAATGTCTTAAGAGGCTTCAAGTTCTTGACATTGAGTAAAAAAAAATTAACAAGGAAAAATGAACAGTATACATATGCGAAGCTGAAAGGTTTCCTTTATCAATGGAAAATTCAATTCATCCTCTTCTGCTCTAGGCAAAAGGATTCTTCATCGCAAACCATCCACCCGAGTGAGGAATAAGTTTAGGTACTGAAACAAAGAGGGGGCCCAATTAACAAAGATCTTTAATGCATAAAATGTAGATGAAAAAATAACAAGTTACAAAAAGCAGTAAGTCAAGCCTGCAAATTAGAGAAAAGAATATCTTTACCTCCTCAATGGTCGAAAAAAGTCCATAGAAGGGACTTCTCAAAGACTTGAATATGATATGAAAATCTTTTTACATAACAAGAGTAAACCTCTATATTTGTAGAAGGAGCAGAATGAAATTCCAACACTAAAGTTTGTGAAACATCATTTCTCTTAAGCTACTTATAACAATATCTCATAATTTGCAACAGATGAAGGGTAACAACTGAAACTTACAGTGGACATCTCTTTCTTAGGTGCACGGCAATGTTCCAAAGCGAGCAAAGATCAAACCCAAATATCACTAACCCAAGGACAATTTTTCTAGCCCTAGAATGAACATCCCGCACAATATTTCCTACCTGAAGGGAAAAAGAGATGATTAATTGCCAAAATTACAAATACCTGAAACATAAAGAATTGAAAAGAGAAAATATGAGTGAAACCTTCAAGCTTTTATACAAATAGCGAGTATAATCAAGCCATAGATCACTTAATGCAAGAAACTCAATAATAGCACGTTCATAGAGAAGTTGAACACGGGCTGGATCTCCACAAGATTGATCAAATTTCAAGTAGATATGCAAAAATTTCAAATTAAAATAATAGTATTAACACTTTAAAGAAGGGAAAAAAAAAAAAAAAAAAAAGAAACCTATTACCACATTGCAAGTTCTTATGCAATCCCCCACCCCCAGGAAAAGAAGAAGAAGAGAAGATCTAAAGTTTACATAAATTGATTAATTATATTAGAAGCAAGAAAGACCATAAGAAATTGAAATTATAATGAAATTTCAACAGCAACTTTGTTGATAAACAACTTGACCTAAAATCTTAAGCTTGAAAGGCAAGGGCACAACAATGGTGTTAAGCTTCGTAACAGGCATCTTCACATGTTACATAAACCAATCCCAAATTCAAACAGAAAGACCAACCCAAGTATTGCAGGATGTAATAGATGGGAGACTCAATGTAATACTTTCTCTCTAGCTAGTATACTCGGAAAATAAATAGTATTTTAAGAATATATATATATATATATATATATGAGTATGAAATAATGGGCCCATATCCAATTTTTCTTTATATACAAATCTTTACATAATATAATAAAGTCAAAAAACAGTAACTCAACAGTGTTGCCAAACCCTTCTGCTTCTTGATGTTCTAAGTGACCGCATCTCACCTACTACCTGCAAAAACATTGAAATCAATGAGGTGAGCACTAATTGCTCAGTAAGTAAACCCGATATGCTACCCTTCTCTCCCCGTTGCTTAAATTCTAAATTTCTTTCCTTGCATCACACTTCTCTATTCTTCTCTGTTCTTTCTCTATTCTTTCTCTGTTCTTTCTCAATTTCTAATTTCTCACTACTCATGATAGTAGGCATGGTATCATGCATAGATATGATGCAAATGCACAAATGCATAGAATGTGCATTTTCTTTTGTTTTTCTATTTTTTCTTATTCTATTTTCTATTTCTTTTCTCTGTATTTCTTTCTTTCTTTTCTAGTCTTTCTTTCTTTCTATTCTTTTCTTTTCTATTCTTTCTTTTCTTTATTCTTTCTTTTCTTTCTTTCTATTCTTTCTTTTCTTTCTTTCTTGCCGATTGGACTCGGTTGAGGCATGGATTTGGAACCCTGGCCATGTGAGTGTATTCTCTAATTCTGGGTACAATCCTCATCCACATGCACTTCTAACGAACTGTACAATTCTTCTTTCTAAATTCTGAGGCCGCTCACTAAAGGCGGCATGCATGCGGAGCTATGTCACTCACGGGTTCCCTATCACAACAACCTTCTCTTCTTTTATCTTTTTGCACTTCTTTAAATAAAATTTCAGATTTGAACTTCTTTAATATTCTCATTTCTTTCTATTTGCTCTTTAATGTTCTTCAATGCTTTTTAATGCTCTTATGAGTATGTATGCATGTATATGGACTCATGCTTACTATTCTTTCTAAATTCACATGTTTGGGTGCAATAATGCAATATGGAGTGTAAACATGTCATTCTCTACCATCTACAAACTCATCTCAAGATAGCAAAAAATCATACTCATACATGCACTTCTATTTGACATTTCATCAAACAATTTATGTGCACACACAAGCTCTAAATTGGCTACACTTCTACTTCTCTTTTAAGCCACCAAAATTTGGAACAAAATTCTCTAAGATTAACTTCAAACCTGTCCAGGATTTACACTCCATAAATTCTATTCCAATTCTTCCATAATTCATCCAAACTCTCAACAAACATCAAGTACACAAACACTACTTCTCATGGATAAATTCTAACCATCATTCAACATCCATTCCATCAAAAATTCTTCATATATAAGCACATACATGCAGAAAAGAAATTCTCTACATGATATTACTCCAATCATAACTAGGGTTGGATTTACTTACCTTAGATGTGAGCAATCCAACACTTTAGTAGTCTTTTTTTATCCAACTCTCTTTCTCTTAAATCCTATGAACACAAATCATAAAATTCAACTCTTTAAAAATTAAAACTCATATCTTAGTGCAAGGATCTTACCTAAGGATGCTTGGGATTGACATTCCACTAAAAATAACTCAAAATCTATGAATTTCCCTTGAAAAAGAATTGAAGAAATTGAGAGAATTTGGGGATGAAGGTGGCATGAAAGAGAAGAAGAAATGACTAGGGTTTCACTCTTCAACTCTTGATATAACAAATATTATTTATAGTTTCCCATTTTACCCTTGCACTTTCTATAAAATTCCATCAATGTCCCTTAGTCAATTAACTTAATGCCCTCATTTTTATTGCATTCTCCATGAAATTCTATCTCTTTTCACTTCCCACACTTTCAACTAATTATGAGTGAAAAGACCATTTTACCCTTAATGAAATTTTAAGGCATTTTCTTCACACTTGTTCAAGATAACTTTAACAAAATACAACTAAGGGTATTACGGCATAAGTAAAGCTACGTACCTCGATGTGGGCGTTACACTCAAATCATGACCTCTACTTTAATATCATATTAAATTACCATTAACCTAAATGCTTAAGGTATCATGTAAGAGCCCAGCATTATCATTTAGATGTCTAAAACAATATCTGATAGTAAATGTTATATACCGTGAATTGTTGAAATTTTTCAAAGTCAGATATATCTTGGCTTGCAATCTGTTCTTCAAAATCAGCTCGAGCATTATACATCTCCAATGCCTTTTGATACGCTAAGGCAACAGTAGAAGGAATCCCATATAAATCACCTGATTCAACATCTAGAGCAGTCCCTAGTTCCACCTCCCAAGACTTGCAGGTGAGAAGAGTTGACCTTACATTAGCAAGGGGAACAAACAACTAAAGATGAAATATACTTCAGATGCGCTAAACCTATTTTTCTTTTTCCTGCAAAAGAGCAGTAATTTTCCAAATGTAAATTTTGAAAACAGATACTTATTCTGGGTACATAGCACTTCATAGGGAAATGAAAGAACAAGATTTATGAACTATACATAATGACAAAAAGAAGAAAAAAGGTTTCTAAAATAAATAGGGCATGCAACTTGAGCTATAGTTCTAGGAAATATAAAGGAAGATCCACAAAAGCATTATTAACCATAATACCAAACTAGTAGGATGGAATAAGACTTTAAATAATCAAGTAAATTGATTAATAGAATGCATCCCCTTCAGGCACATATTCTAATAAGTTTCTAATATATATATTATAAATTATCACCTTAATGTTGGTCTTATCTATCGTATGGAGAATGGCTTGCTCAAATTCCCTGTATGCTTCCCATATTTTACTACCTTCAGCAACATGCAAACCAGCAGTAGTTATAGCACGCTCGAAGAGACTTCTTCCCTTTGCAATACCATCAGGTGAAAATTCACGTACAGATGGATCATATTCTTGCACAAATCTCAAGCAGTCACACCAAAGTGAGACAGACTTCACCAGAACAAGTTCTAGTCATTCAATTTTAAAGAACTACTTAGTTAAAGGAACTCCAAAGAACGGAATTAATATTTTTATCCCCTGATTCCACATATATGCAAATTATGACTGAAAGTAGCAAGAACTTGATTTCCCACAAAAAGTAGGGAAAAAGATGACAACATGCAATTAATACTTCCAAAATGTATTGCCACTTAAAAAAATAGATTTCCATTCCCAAGACGTTTGAAAAAGTTTATCCTATCTCCTAATTTGGTAGAAAAATTTGATGATGCATCAAAAAGGAACCATGTGTCTTTAAACACCATCATAAATGTAAGAATGTTGACATCCATTCTAAATTGCAAGGCGCACAATCATCGCTACCATACAAATGAAACTAATGAGCCATTTTGTCATTAGTAATTACATATTGGAATAATTCAGCCAGTCAAAAGTCATAGATCTGGCAAGCTGAATTTTTTTACCATAAAGTTATTTTTAGGAAAATAACTAAAAATACCACAAATGAGAACTCTTAAGATCACTATGTTTTAATCCATAAATCAGCGCATAAAGTAATTCAAAATCCATAATGATAACAAAAACCTACCAAATAATTAGAAACTTCTCTTTCATAAATCTTCTCAATCCCTAGAAATGCCTCAGGTATGCAAAGTTGAAGCAGAGAATCAACAAGAAACTACCTTCAGCTGGACAGAGTGATAAAATCTTAAAGTATACCCAAAGCTTTAGTATCAGTCATGCAGAACAAGAAAAGATCAAAATCTTAAAATTTTAGTTGACAACCCTTTTATTTTTTTGCTTTTGGGGTAACTGTCATCAGGAGGTACACTTACTGATTTTCAACATTGAGTTTCATGTTTTCGATAAACTAATATGCTTATACTAAGAGAAATGAGTTTTGCAAGAGGGTAAGCCGGTTGTCCATAAAAGAAATGACAAGAGGGAACTCAAAATCTATAAACAAACAAAACATCAGTGTAACAACTGCTGAAAACTAGTACAATGCATGTATAATAACAATAGAAAATTGGGCCCAAAACTTTCTTTTCATTATAAGTCATATGTCTTTTATACACAAAGAGTATTGTTTACAAAAAATCATTTTAAAAGACAAAACAAGGGAAACAGTGTAGCTATTGCTCCTCGCTTGCCGACGCCCCTCCGACTGCATCAACACCTAGATCCTGCATCCACAAAGGAAAATAACGGGGTGAGAACAAAATATGCCCAGTAAGTAAAACCCTCTATCTGTCTGTCCCCTGTATTACACTTAATTCTTTCCTTATACTATTTCTGATTCTATTTCTGTTTCTACTAACTCATGGCCTCATCTTACTGGAGGCACGGCCGGATGGCGCTCCACAGCCACCATCTCACTCTCCATGACTATCGGGTGGAATTCACACAGTACCAACCCGTTCTTAGTGGCTATCGAGTGGGGATCACAAAGCACCTACTCGGTTTTCATAACTATCGGGTGGAGACCACCTAGCACCTACCCGTTTCTCATGACTTTGGGTAAAGATCACCAAGCATTAACCCGTCCTATTACTGTCGGTGATGATCACAAAGCATCAGCTCACCTCTAGTAAATGTCGGATGATGATCACAAAGCATCAACCCTTTCTCTAATGACTAACCGGGTGGGGGATCACGAAGCATCCACCCGTTCCTACTACTCATCGGGTGACGATCACAAAGCATCGACCCATCTCTAAGGGCTATTCGGGTGGTGATCACCAAGCATCAACCCGATTCCCAAAACTATCGGGTGATGATCACAAAGCATCAACCCTCTCTACTACCTTCTAATTACTCTATTCTACAGCATTTTTTCATTCTCTCTACCCTTAGTTAGTTGCATCCACCAAGTTCTCTACTCATAGAGTAATTGCATACACAAAGTTTCCTACTCTTCTTAGGTACTTCTCTGCACAATTGTGCCTATGATGGTTCATCTCCACTAATGCACTTATGAAATGCCAACATGCAATGTTGCAAGAATTAAGGTTCATTACTCATACTCAAACCTCTATTAGGCATTTCATCAAACAACTCAAGTGCATTATAAAACTCACTATAGCAATGATTCTAAATCTTTCTCTAACCATCCAAAATGGGAGAAACCCCCTTCTAGCCACAAACCTGCCAAATAAAAACACTTCCAAAAAGGATCCACAATACCCCTTCAATTCCATCTCAAACTACCTTTCCAACCCACAACTCTTTCTTATATTTGAAAGGTATAAACAATCACAAGGCATAGAATCTCTATTTAAACCTCCATACATGGCATATAATATGTATATCACATACATACATCATTTCTATCAAAACCCTAATCAAGAAAATTCTTAAATCTCAACTTGGGTTGGGATTTACTTACCTTGTTATGGAGAGACTTCACCAACTCTTCCTTTCACTTGTTTTGCTTGACTTTTTCTCTACTCTTAACCAAAGAACAAAAACCCTCAAACTTCAATATAAGCTAAAACTCACAAAGTCTCACAACCAAAGTAAGAATCCTTACCTTAGGAAGCCTTAGGTTGATTTTCTACCCCAAATCACTTCAAAAACCCCTTGGAACTCCTTGATCAAAAGAAAGAGAAGTTGAGAGGAACAAGAGTGGAGGTTATGTTTTTGAGAAGAAGAATGAGGGTTTGCTAACTCTAATTCCTTTTAATGAAATTTATACCCAAGCATTCCCATTTGCCTTTACTCTTCTTTGGGAATTCTATCTATATCCTTTGATTCTACAAACACACCCCATATCAACATATTCTCCATGAAAAATCCTTACAATTAACTCCCCATTTTCCTGCTAATTAGGGGTAGAATGGTCAAATTGCCCTAGGGAAGAAATATCTAAAACTTAACAAACATTTTAATCGGCCTTGTCGCCGCGGCGAAGAAGCTTCTGTCGCCGCGGCGAAACTATCCAGAGAGTTTCCCCGTGGTTTCAACACATCTTCGCCGCGGCGAAGATTCTTCTTCGCCCCAGTGAAGCTTGGCACTCTGAACTTCTTCTATTTTCAACCAATTTCAGGGCAAGCATTCAACACAACACTCAATCACAATATTACCAAAAACCCACTCAAATAAGAGCGAAAGAAAACAATACTAACGTACCTCAGGTGGGGCGTTACAATCAACAGTCGCAAATTATCAAAAACCAACCTCTCAAGTCAACCATCACTGCTTCCTAGTTGAAAACATACCAAAAAAAAAAAAAAAAAAAAAAAAAGGAAGAAAGCTAAAAACTTCATTTCTTTATACTCATTAATCCGACTATTGAGGCTACGCTCAGTAGATAGAAGTCACATAAACTTGAATTCAACATCGTTTTCACCATTTAAACCCTAAAAGATAATCACTTCCTCCTTTCAAATGAGTCCATTTAATTTTTCTCTTTACACTTTCTCTCGTTAACCATAAACCCTACGCGATCAAAATTTGATCATGAAACCAATAGCAAGAACACAAAATGCAAAAACTAAAACATACCCAGTTGAAATAAAAGCTTCATCTCTAGCCCACTCTTGCCACATAACAGGAGTCAATGGAAAAAAAACTCATTCATGGCTTCTCTTGCTTGTCTCAGCCTCTCAACTCACCAATTTTCCTCAAAACCCTTATGTACAAAAGCCACCAACAAAAACAATAAAAAAGCAAAACAATGTTATTACTAAAAACAAAAATCCAAGAACTGGGTATTGAAATTCATATTCAAATTGATATAAAAACGTACTTTAACATGGACTTCATAGTTGGAGGGCTCATTGGCAAGCTGGGGCTCAATAATTTTTCTTGTGCTTCATTTTCTGAGTCTAAGTCTGAGTTCGAGTCATTTGACTCTTCGAGTCTGGAGAGTTGGGCTCTGTTGCTTCTATGTTTTCGTTAGTATCTGTCATAGCCATGTTTGTGTCTTCGTTTTCTTCTTCTTGGGTTTTTGGCACTAGGATTTGATCTTTTGGTTCCATTCTTTTGCTTAGTTTGCTTTGCACTTCTCCCAAGTGTACTGAAGGGTGGGGTTTACTGAATAGATGAAAGTGTTTGCTAAACCTTCTTCTTACCATAACCAAAATAAAGCATTTAGGCAGTTGGATGAACTTTTGCAGGACTCTACTCTGTAAAAAGTCTCACTAAAGTTTTATCACATAAACTCTAATTTTGCTTTTGGACCGGAAATTGAGGAAGCTCATTCAAACATTCACAATAATTTTCGACCTTCATTAGTAACTGCATGACTAAGGACATTGTACATTCAGTCGGCTTCACATTTTTCTCCGCCATCTTATGAAGGAGTTCAACAACTTTTGGTTGTGCGTAACCGCTATCCATGGTTGGGCATTGGCACACATAGCCCCCTGCTCCTCGGCAATGAGCTGCAGCGCGCAACCACCTTGACCATGGCTGTGTGTGGCTATGCACAACCACTCAAACAAGGTTGTGCATGGGTGCGCACAGCCTTGGGGTAACCTGCCCCTCTTGCTACACATTGGTGTGCGCGACAGGCTCCTTCCTACTGCGTATTTGGCGCGCGTGGCAATTTCACCTACTGCTTATTGCTACATGTAGCTGATCCTAGTTGTACGTTGCCACATGCCACTAGGATGCCTCAAGGGCCCTTGGCCGTGCCTTCATGCACAACTGGCCTTCTTGGGGTTATGCGCCTCACATCGCACTACCCCCTAGTACATGGCGCTTGCTACATGCACAAACACTTGGCAACTACCCCTATCGTGCATGCAAGCATGCGGCAATGCCTTGCCTTGGCAAGACATTGCTAGGCATTAATGTGCCCAACTGCCCAAGACTTATGGACCTCGCACTACATGCATGGGCCTACTGGGAGTTGCCTGTTTTGGGTTGCTAGTGTTTAATGGTTGTTGTGTCAATAAGGATAAACCCCATGATCTTTTGTGTAAGAATTAGGGGGTTGAAAAGGAATTATTCCGTTGCCGCGGGATAAGGGTATTTTAGGGATTGGAGAAAAGCATTTGGACTTTTATGCTTAGCCATCAATAAAAGAATAAGTTGTTGCTATTCTGGACTGTTTAGTCATTTTTCAAACTAGATATGGACTAAATTGTAATTTTACAACGTTTAGAGACCAATAAAAACTCTACAAAATTAAAGGGGTAGTGAAATTTACCTGATAATTCAAATATGGTAAATTTGAATTTATGCATTATATGATTGGTGTCTATTATGCATGGTGTTCGATACTTGGCCATAGACCTTAGGTTTTATTATTTTGGATTTGTTTGTTTTAAATAGGGCTTGCCTGTCCTACCTTACCTCCCATTCTCAAATGTAAATTCTCTTCTCATCTAAATCCCCTCGAATGTAACTCGAGATCTCTTTGAATTAATATGTACAAGTAGAATAGGCTTTGAAGACGAGGTGAAGTCGTGACGAATCTTGAAGATGTTTTATTCTTTGTAATAGAATAATAAACCTAGGGTGACCTACCAACTTCCTCTAAGCTCGAGGAAATTGGTGTTAGAATGGCCATGTACCAACACGAGTTTGTTAAGTATCTTATTTGTACAAGCATGCTAAGGTTGAATGCCAAATGATAACATGCTAAATAAGATAATAAAATGGTGAGCATGATTAAAGCATAAACCTCTCATTAAAGATATTAAGTTAAAAATGAATCGAGCCTTCCATCCCATGGGATTAATCAAACCATCGTTCATCATGGTCTCACTTGCCCCTGCAAGGAGACACTTCTACCTTTGGGAAGTTAATTATCATTAGAGCTTTTCCTTAACAGTGATGGGTTATGACTTAACTAGTCATACTTTGCTGGATTCACCTCCGGAAGGATTGATAAGTACAACTAGAGGCTTGTTAGAGTTATGCATATTAAAGTGCACGAGTGGGCATGGAGTGTCCAAACTCATTGATCTGAAAGTTACACTTGAGGACTATGGTTGGTGCTGTTGAATTATGTAATTGGTTTGTTTGCTTTACTTACATTTGAGTTTAATAAGTTGGTGCCATTAAATGGTGTAAATTAAAGTTTGTGGCCTACCTACTCCTCCTACTTTGATTGACTTGCCCCCGCGAGAGGAATGATGGGATTTCGGCCCATTGGAAGACCGTCACTCCTTCCTGAGTTTAATAGTGAAGGCTATTAGCTTGAGTAAAATAGTGAGAGCTTTTTGATTGATAAAAGGCCTTGTCGATTAATAATAATATTAACTCTTTTAAAATTTGTACTTGTAGAAATCCATTTGATGGGTTGACGACCATTGCGATCGATCATCAATAGAAACATACTGGATGGTAGTAATTTTTCAGACATGTATTGATATCTTTGGATTGTACTAGGGATCTGAAAGTAAATTATACCATTGGGTAAGCTTTGCCTCAAGAGCGACGTGATGACATCACCTAGAAAATGCAAGATGGATAAGGGTGCCAAAGTTAGTCCTCATGTACTCAACATTATTGGGTACGTCGAGAGATTTGAGACTTTGGGTTCTGGTTTGGAGAGTGACATGGCATTCGACTTAATCCTTACCAAATTCTTAGTTCATATTAACATGAGCATGAATGAGAGGTCCCTCCTTGAGGTCATTAAGGACTATAAGAGCAAAACGTTGAAGCTAGTAGTGATAATAGTCGCTAACAATGATTGAGGGGCGGACAGGGGTAACGGTGAGGCTAACACCAAACCCAAGCTCAAGTCCAAACCTTAGGATACTTCTAAGTCTGTTTGTGATGATGGAAGGTAGTTTTCTTCTATTGTGGTAAGCCTAGCCATTGGAGGAAACATTGCAAGGGCCTTCTTAGTAATAAAAAAGAAAAAGCCTAAATCTTCTTCCAAAGCTATGTACATGATTGAAATCAATGTATCTTCTATTACATCTTAGGTTATTGACAGAGAATGTGATTCTCATATTTGTACTTCTGTGCGAGGATTGTGATGTAGTAGACTGCTCGGTCGAGGAAAAGGTGGACCTACGAGTTGGGAATGGAGCACACGTTGCTACATTAGCTGTAGGGGTTTATTATTTAAGTTTGCCTTGGGGCCTTGTATTGGAACTTGCTAATTGTTTTTATGTTCCTTTAGTTTTAAAGAGTATTATTTCTGTGTTCGCTTTGGACAACATTGGATATCAATTTATGATAATTAATGTATTGCTGTCAATTAGTTTAAATGGTGTTTAGTATGGAATTGCAAGATTACATAATGGTTTGTTTTTATGTTTACTTAATAAGACATAAGTTTGAATCCTTTGACAAGTTCAAAGAATTCAAGAACAAAGTACAGAATCAACTAGGCAAGAATATCAAGATTCTCTGATCTGATAGGGGAGGAGAATACTTGAGCTTAGAGTTTGATGCGTACCTTAAGGAATATGGGATTATATCTTGACTCACACCTCCTTATACACCTCAGCACAATGGTGTGTTTGAGAGGAGGAATCGAACCTTGTTGTATATGGTTCGATCTATGATGAGTTTTACAAATTTACCCACATCATTCTGGGGCTATGCCTTAGACCCTGTGACATATGAACTGAATTGTGTACCATTGAAATTAGTGGATAAGACACCATATGAAATATGGAATGGGCGAAAACCCATTTTGTATCATCTAACAGTTTGGGGTTGTGATGCTTATGTCAAGAAATTGACTTCAAACAAGCTTGCCTCAAAGTCAAAGAAATGTATAGACAAAAGGATTATATTTCTACAATCCAGCTGAGTAGAAAGTTTTCATTGCTGGAACTGGAGTCTTCTTAAAGAAGGATTTCCTTCTAAGAAAAGATGGTGTAAGAAAGGTAAACTCGATGAAGTTATAGAACTACAAGATGCATCAAACGATGAACAAGATGAATCAAACGATGAACAAGATGATATGCCATCAGAGATGGTTGAGCATCATATGGAGATTGCTCAACAAGGAGTAAAACAAAGCGAACCTCCAACACAAGAGCCATGTAGGTCTAGGAGAATACATCATGAGCTTGAGAGGTATGGTTTTCTCATGACATAAAGTGTCGACATATTGGTCTATCAAGACATGAGCCACATACAATGACGCCTTGTTGAATTCAGATTCTGTAAAATGGCTTGAAATATGAAATGGACTCCATGTACCAGAAGCAAGTATGGGATCTAGGGGATCTAGTTGAAGGGGTCAAACTCATAAAGTGTAAATGAGTCTTTAAGAAGAAGACTAACATGGATGGGAATGTTCAAACTTATAAGGCAAAGTTGGTAGCAAAAGATTTCAGACAAAAGCATGGGATAGACTATGACGAAACCTTTTCTAGCAATGCTAAAGTCAATTAGGATTATGCTAGCTATTGTTGCATACCATGACTATGAAATTTGGCAGATGGATGTCAAAACTACTATCTTTACTAGAAACCTTGAAGAGGACGTCTATATGACGCAACCCGATGGTTTTTTTTTCTTGATGGACAAGCAGGAAATGTATGCAAGTTGAAGAGATAGATTTATGGACTCAAGCAAGCATCAAAATTCATTTTGAAAAATCTGTAAAGGAATTTGGGTTTATACAAAACAAAGACAAGCCTTGTGTATACAAGAAAATCAATGGGAGCACAGTGGCATTCCTAGTGTTGTATGTCGATGACATATTGATCATTAGGAATGATATACCAAACTTGCAAATATTAAAAACTTGGTTATCCAAGTGCTTCTCCATGAAGGACTTATGGGAAGCAATTTTTAGAAAATTGATGAGCAGAGGTAGCGGAAAAACAAAAATTATTACCCATCGATTACTCTGATTTTGCCAAGATCAGGGTATATATATATTACATGCTTGGATTGAAATAACAAAGATCCATGCAAGGATTAGATTATACCAGCGTTTAGAGGCCCTGTCAGTATCTCTGAATGTGATTTCGCTATCGATTCGAGAGTGGAATCGAACTCACGTCGTCCACACGAAGACACTATGTTAGAGACCAAGAATTAACTTTTCTAGAGTTAATTCTTGGCTTTAAGGAACATGGATTTTGGAAGATTGAATGAAGAGAAAGGAAGAGAGAAATTTTCTCTTCAAAATCTCTCACCCACAGCTCAAATGAGAGAATGTTGCTCAAAACGTATTTTTGCTTTCTTTATATAATAAAGCAAAATTTCCGTTCCACCCCCAAAGTTTGCAACAACTCAACTTAGGTGGAATCTCATATAGGTCCCCTATTTAATTATTTAGTTAAATATTAATATTGACTTCGATAATTAAATATTTAATAAATTACTCCAATAATAAAATTGGACATAGGCTACAATCTCAGTAGACGAATATGCCCTTCCAAGGTTTACCATCCTTAAATTGTCTCCTAAGTGTGTGACCCGTAGGCTTCTCATCATACCGGCAGTGAGTAGTATCGTGATTGGAACTATCGTCTCACTACACACAGACCAAGATTGGCCCTTAGCAAGGCCACCCGATAGATTTGGATTTAGCGAGATAACTACCTATCAACGATATGATTACTATGCAATCAAATCCTTTCATCATCTGTTATCTCATCGAGACTGAGGTACATAAATAGTGTCAACCTCAGTTACTCTCGATGTGTTTGTATTTAGTTACTAGACTAATGACCGGAACAATAAGTTACATTGCGCAACAACTCAATCCCAATGTGGCCACAACTTTAGTGTCATTGCCCTTTACTAAATTATGCACTACGATAACTTCTCCCATACCTGAAAGTGATGAATCCTCTGTCGATTCACTATAGTCTTGGCACACTTCTTGATGCAGCCAACCACTACCGTATTGATAGCTCTAAATAGAACTACGCTAGGATAGTGTCAAACTACACCAATCGCTGCACAAGGCGCTTTGGTGATATCAAGTCTAAGGATCACATGCACCACCATTCATTAAAGGATTTATTCCACAGACACTGGGGTTGCCATCTATATGGAATCCTTTGGTAGGTCGGTCTAGTGAACTTGCTTACAGCAAGCACCCATGTGTTGCACCAGGTTGTCGACAAACAACCTTGACAAGTGAGACCAGTCATTGCCTTTCGATAGGGTTGTTCAACACTATGATAGCCTTACCATATTATCTGTGTCTTTGGTCAGATTAATACTGGGGCTACAGACATTTCTAGAATGGCCACCATATGGCCACCATATGTGATCATAGGGTTCTTAATATCAAGATTTGAAACACTTGGTACCCTCATCATGGTTCTACCATCCTAAGCACATATATCAATACATACTACTATGATTTACATAATATAGTAGAAAATGCCTTTTATTGATTAATAAACATTATTACAAAGAGTCAATACCATAATAATTGATTGGCTCTAGGGCACATACTCCAACAGCAACCTAAATCCACGGTACAAAGTTATATCGTGATAGATCTCGTAGGTTGTTGGGACTAAGTCAAAGTATACACATTGACAAAATATTAAAAAGATTCAGTATGGAAGATTCAAAGAATCATTACATTCCAATGTTACATGGCATGTATCTCTCTAAAGGTATTTGTCTTAAAACACAAGATGAGAGAGATAGGATTAGAGGTATTCCTTATGCTTCGATAGTAGGATCTATAATGTAGGCCATGTTATGTACTAGGATTGACGTCTCATATGCCTCGAGCGTTTGTAGTAGATATCTATCGAATCTAGGTGAAATACACTGGACAACAGTCATGAACATCCTTAAGTACCGTAAGAGGACTAAGGATATATTCTTGGTCTATGGAGTAGAAGATGATCTCACTGTAAGAGGATACAATGATGCAAGTTTTTAAACTGACAAAAATGACTATTGATCACAGTCAGGTTACGTGTTCTGCCTTAATGAGGCTGTAGTGAACTAGAAATGTTCAAAACAAAACGCTGTAGTGGATTCTACAATCGAAGCCGAGTACATCACATTGGGTGATGTGCCAAAGAGGCTGTTTGGATCAAGAAGTTCGTGATTGAACTAGAGATGGTTCCGAGCATTGCTAATTCAATTGTGCTTTATTGCGACAACAATGGTGCCATAGCTCAAGCTAAAGAACCACGATCTCACCAACGATCCAAGCATATACTCTGGCGATACCATCTCATTAGAGAAATAGTGAAAAGAGGTGACGTACAGATTGATAGAGTGCCTATTGATGATAACATCACAGTCCTACTTATAAAAGCTTTGTCACAGCAGAAGCGTGATAAGCACATAGCATCATATGGGATCAAACGTATGAATGATTGGCTATTGTGCAAGTGGGAGATTGTCTAAGTAGGTGCACTAGAGCCAATGTTTTAGCTCTTGTAAACTTATTTCAAATAAATGAATAAAAAGGCATCACTCATTTATGAGCATATATATTATAGCATCTATTTACTGCATGTAAAGAAAATAGTATACGTCTATAGAAAGGTTCAAACCAGTGACAAGGGAATTAAGCGTTATAAATCTTAATTGTGACAACCCTATGAGCACAAATGTTGGCTCTTCTTAAAGTGTTCATAGTCAGAGTATAAATCTGACCAAGGACACAGATTATACAAAAAGACTATCATCGCGTTGAACGACCCTATCGAAAGGTAGTGATAGATCTCACATGTCAAGGTTGTGGGCATCAACATGGTGCAACACATGGGTGCTTGCTTGTGCAAGTACACTGGACTTACCCATCAGAGGATTCCACAAAAGATGGTAAACCCAGTGTTTGTGGAATATATCCTCTTATGGATGATGGTGCATGTGGTCCTTTGACTTGAGATCACCATAGCGCCATGTGTAAATATCGATGTGATTTGACACTAGCCTAACGTCGTCTCTTTTAGGGATTACCAAAACAGTGGTGATTGGTTACATCAAGAAGTACGCTATGGCTATGGTGGATCAACAAATGATTCATCATTCCTAATTATAGGAGATCTTATCTCAGTGAGATATTTGGTTAAAAAACTACGACCTTAATTCTGTGGCCACGGAGGAATCGAGTTGGTGCTCGAATCCAATTTTATAGTTGTTAGATTCAAGAATCATGTAATACTTTCTCTCTAGCTAGTATACTCAAAAAATAACAATAAAACTCACTAAATATACATAAGAAAATATACATATAGATGAGGATAAAATAATGGGCCCATAACTAATTTTTCTTTATATACAAAACTTTACATAATGTAATAAAGTCACAAAACATCACTCAACAGTGTTGCCAAACCCTTCCGCTTCTTGACGTACCAAGCGACCGCACCTTACCTACTACCTGCAAAAACATTGAAAACAACGCGGTGAGCATTAATTGCTCAGTAATTAAACCCGCTATGCTACTCTTCTTTCTCAGTTGTTCACATTCTGAATTTCTTTCCTTACATCACACTTCTTTATTCTTCTATGTTCTTTCTTTGTTCTTTCTCTGTTCTTTTTCTATTCTTTCTCTATTCTTTCTCTGTTCTTAAGTTCTCACTACTCATGATAGTAGGCATGGTATCATGCATAGGTATGATGCAAATGCACGAATGCATAGGATGTGCATTTTCTTGTCTGTTTTTCTATTTTCTTATTCTGTTTTCTATTTCTTTTCTCTGTATTTCTTTCTTTCTATTCTTTCTTTCTTTTCTATTCTATTCTTCCTTTCTTTCTATTCTTTCTTTCTTTTCTATTCTTTCTTTCTTTACTATTCTTTTCTTTCTTGCTGATCGGACTTGGTTGAGGCATGGATTTGGAACCCTAGCCGTGTGAGTGTATTCTCTAATTCTGGGTACAATCCTCATCCAAATGCACTTCTAATGGACTGTACAATTCTTCCTTCTAATTCTGAGGCCGCTCACTGAAGGCGGCGTGCATGTGGGGCTATGTCCCTCACGGGTTCCCCATTGCAACAAATTTCTGTTCTTTTATCTTTTTACACTTCTTTAAATAAAATTTCAGATTTGAACTTCTTAAATATTTCTCATTTCTTTCTATTTGTTCTTTAACTTTAATGTTCATTATTGCTCATTAATGCTCTTATGAGTATGTATGCATGTAGATGGGTTCATGCTTATTATTTTTTCTAAATTCACATGTTTAGATGCAATAATGCAACATAGAATGTGAACATGTCATTCTCTACCATTTACCAACTCATCTCAAGATATCAAACAATCATAATCATGTATGCACTTCTCTTTGACATTTCATCAAAGAATTTATATGCACACATCAACTCTAATTTGGCTACATTTCTACCTCTCTTCTAAGCCACCAAAATTTGGAATAAAGCACACCAAGATTAACGTCAAACCTGTCCAGGATTCACACTCCATAAATTCTACTCCAATTCTTCCATAATTCATCCAAACTCTCATCAAACATCAAGTACACATACACTACTTCTCATGAATAAATTCTAACCATCATCCAATATCCATTCCATCAACAATTCTTCATATATAAGCATATACATGCATAAAATAAATTCTCTACAATTCATCCAAACTCTCTTTCTTTTTGTTCTTTAATGTTCTCGTACATGTGTATGTGCATGGAAATATGCTCATTCTTTGCTATTCTTTCTAAATGCAAATGTGAGAATGTGAGAATGCATTATGGCATATAAATATATCATTATGGAACTAGTATTCTCTACCAACAACATTCCCATACTTGAAATCAATCATAGATTATTAGACTAAAAATAACTAATAAATTGGAAGCATTCTTGAGGTAGTCATACTACACAGGTCATATTCAAGAAGGCATATCTTGAGTTACACATATCAGATTGCTATGAGCTTGGTCTCATTTTAAATCTTAGACAAAGGGCTACAACTTTTATGTTTAGGTCTCAACCTAGTTCGATGGGTAAGATGCTCAAAAATCACTCAGAAGGTCTCGGATTTGACAGGGCACCATGGTAACATGTTTTCTCTTAGGATTTTCATCAAACAATTCATATGCACATGCAACTACCATGTTGGCTACACTTCCACAACTCTCTAATTCAACCAAATTGTGAGCCAAAAACTCACTAAATTGAGTATCAAACCTGGCCGAATTTCTCACTTCTCTACACTCCAAAAATTTCAACATAAAATCTTCAACAACTTCATCAAATCATCACATAACCATACACTACTTCTCATGGCTAGAATTTATACATCAATAAACATCAAAAACAACCCATAATTCTCTCATAACATCACATAAAAACATGCAAAAACATTCATTCAACACAAGTCTTGCTCAAATTAAGGTTTAAATTAGGTTTACTTACCTTGAATTTGAGCAACTCCAACACTATACTCTCTCTTTGGTAAAATTCCCTCCTTCTCAAACCCTAAGCATATAAAACCATAAGAATTCAAAACTTTAAAATTTAATCTCACTTCTTGGTGCAAGAATCTTACCTTTGGATGCTTAGGATTGTAAATCTATCAAAAGTTAGCCAAAATCCTATGAATTTCCTTGGAAATTTAATGAAGAAATTTGAGAGAATTTGGGTAGAGAATGGCTTGAATGGAGGGTAAAGTGGCTAGGGTTTCTCTTCTTCAATTCTTAATATCATAAAATAATAATATATATAGATTCCCATTTTACCCTTGCACTTTCTATGAAATTCCATCTTTGCCCTTTAGTCAATTACAATAATGCCCTCATCTCCATTGCATTCTCCATGAAATTCTATCTCTTTTCACTCCCCACATTTTCAACTAATTATGAGTGAAAATACCATTTTACCCCTAATGACAATTTAAGGGATTTTCTTCACGCTTGTTCAAGTTAACTTTAACAAAATTCAACTAAGGATGTAAGGGCATAAGTAAAGCTACGTACCTCGATGTGGGCATTACAAACCAAATATAGAATATGTCAAGGTAGCTTTTGAGGTAGACACTAATTATGTACCTCAAACCTTGATGAGATAAAAGATGGTGAAATGGATCAAATTACATGGTAACCATACCGAAGACATGGGAAGCCTAAATCGCCGAATGTTTACTTACCAATGATTCATGATTCTTTTGGTAGAGGCCAATCTTGATTGGTGTATGAAACACTAATTGCTTGATGCTAAATTAGTTATCGACACACTACCGGCAAAGTGAAGAGCCTTCGTGTCATACGCATAGAAGGTAGTTAAGTGAGAAATGGAAATGGGAGGACAATCTTGTCCTTAGGCCGAAAAGGGTATTTCAATAATTTGGGAGTCCAAGGGCATTTTCGTCACTATGGGCGAAAAGGGCACTTTGGTAATTTTACTAAGGGTTGGCGTCATTATCCAATTTATTGGGAGAATTTTTAACAAAATTGGAATCATATTAATTTTAATTAATATTGAGAATATATAAGGAAATAAATAAATAGGAATATTTATTTAATTAGGATTCATATTTGAGGAGAATATCTTTAAGAGATTCTAATCGCTTATATCAAGGATTGCAATCCAATTCAAATATGAATTAAAAGGATTGTAACCCAATCCAAATAGGAATTAAGCATTTACAATCCTTATTGGATTCTTATTCGAGATTGCTTATATAAAGGGTCTTTGGGTTTTGATTTAATAGACCAATTCTCATAAAGTTTATTTTGCAAATTGAATAGCAAAATTAACTCTCCCATTCACGCCAAACCCTAACCACCTTGTGAGTTTTTCTCACACAAATTTCTGCCACCTTCACTTAAGCCCTTCGATTGATCTAGCAGTTAATCCTAGGGTGAATAGTACCCCATGAACAATGCCAATGAACAATACTGAAAGTTCTAATCTAGAGAAAGAGCCGCCAACGAGAGGTATATCACATAACCTTGTATGGTGTTTTAATTTATGTTGACAAATTTAGTTGGAATCATGATCTTGGGTAAGGGAATCGTACCATGGCAAGAATAAAATTTTTGTTATTTCGCTGTCGCCATGACACGGTTCCTACAACACCTACCTCCTATTTGGGTTTTATCCTAATTCACTCAAGATCCTGTATCTTATGTGAATTAGGACTCTCAATCCTACTAAGGCAAGTAAATCAAGGTCTTTCCTATTTACTCGTACTCTGTCATTATGGATTCAAAGTCCTGCTAAGATTCGAAGATCCTATGAACACTATATAAAGAGAGGTCCTCCCTTTCATCGGGAAAAAAAAAAAGTCAATATCACCTACTAGCTCCTAAGCTCTTGCTCCTAAGAGTTATACACATACATTGTAGTTCTAGTCTCTAACTAAACTTTTGGTAACCCTCCTTCCCTTAGCCCTCACTAAATATCCTTATTCAGCCTTACTAACTTGAGTGTCGGAGTGCCTATGGCAGACACCACACCAGTGTCTTAACTAAGCTTCGCGTTTGTTTACTTTGTGTACAAGTTCAACAAATTGTCAGTGGCCTCAACCTCACAAGATCAGACCTCATGATGTAACCATAGATTTTACCATCTACACTTAATAGTGATAATATGCATTATTAACTTTATTCCACTTGTTTTGGTTGCTGCTTGCTAGGTGGAAAAACTTTAATATTATGTTGATATTATTTACGATTGAGTTGACATTTGAAGTTTTTCACATGTATCCTAAGTTTTATTTGTTTGTAACGATTCTTCACATGTATCCTAACTTTTACAGTATAAATTTATGGTTAATAAATTGTGTTAGGCAAGACCACTTACAAGTTTTATTTGCTTTTTATAGGTATGGCCTTGACATCTACTAGCCAGTCGACATTGGATGATTTAACTCCCCATAACTCCATTGATGAAACGACAAGTATGCAACCAAGTGTTAGTGGCCCGCCAAATGAAGATGCAAATGATAATCTCTTGATAGGGCACTAGATATATGATAATTAGAGGTTGAACAAACGTGTTCTTAACTTTACTTGTTTACCTCCTACAAAAGGCGGTGTGCAGATTGCTGTTGTAATTTACAGATGCTTGACGAAATGGGAAATTGAAGACAAGGTCCAAATGATATCAATGGACTATGCTACTAGTAATGATGCTGCAATTAGGGTGTTGAAGGAAAATTTTACAGTGACAAGGCGGCTGAGTTGTAGGGGTAAAATATTTCATGTTAGATGTTGTGCAGACATCTTAAACCTGCTTGTGCAAGATAGGCTTTGGTAGATTAGGCATATCATCGACAAGATCCATGAGAGTGATATACATCAATGGTTCGGAGGGTAAGCTGAAGGTTTTTACAAAGATTGTGCAACAATTGCATTTGCCATGTCGAAAACTTATCCTTGATTGTTAAACAAGGTGGAATTCAAGCTATGACATGTTGGCAACTGTAATTAAGTTTAAAGAAGTGTTTCCAAGATTCAAAGAAAGGGATGAGGATTACAAATATTCTCCAGATGATGAAGATTGGGTGAAAGTAGAGAAAGTCTGTGAGATTCTAAAGGTTTTTAGTACAATGACCAATATCATCTTAGAAAGTAATTATCCAACATCAAATGTATTTCTAAAGCAAGTATGTATAATCAAAATCTTGTTGGATAAAAATAGTGAAAGTGAAGATGATTTCTTTAGACTCATGGTAAGAAAAAAGATAGAGAAGTTTGATAAGTACTAGGAGGAATGTAATTTGTTGATGGCTATGGCAGCTATATTGGACCCTAGGTACAAAATAAGGGTGATTGAGTGTTCTTTACCTAAGATGTATTCTGAGTTTGATGCATGGGCAAATGCTACAACTATCTGAGATGCCCTGTATGACGTATATGGGGAATATGTCACTGATAGTGACTCATCTAGTATAGCCTGCAGATGTACAAGTGAAAGGGTTGGAATTGGAGTAATTCCTGAGAGGTCTATGGAAGGAGAAGCCTCCTAATGGGAATTTGATGATTTTTTGGATGAGGTTGAAACTATTAAGCCAAATAAATCTAAGTTGGATATTTATCGAAGCGAGGCATGTTATAAGTGTTAGAGGGATTTTGAAGATTTTGATACTTTGGATTGGTGGAAGGAAAATGCTTTGAAGTGCCTTATCTTATCTAGGATAGCTCGTGATATAGCCATTCCTATCACTACGGTGGCTTCAAAGGCTACTTTCAGTGCCGGTAGTAGAGTTATTGACACGTATCAATCTTCGTTGTCTCTCGAAACAATGAAAATGCTATTATGTGGAGCTGATTGGTGTCGCATTTTAAATAGAGTGAAAAAAGGAATCACGGTATATTTATTATAATAGATTTATGAATTTATTCTATAATTACTCTTATTTCATTTGAACATTAACATTAACTTTTTTTTTCATTTTGAATTTCAGATACAGAAGGAACCATTAGAGATTCAACTTTCGAAAGTCTGAGTTGTGTGATGTCTATTTTGGTGATTCCTTACGTTTGTTTTGGATGATTTATGTATTTTGATGGAAATTTGTGTTTCTTTTTGTTTTGGATGATTTATGTATTTTGATGGAAATTTGTGTTTCTTTTTGTTTTGGATTGTATAATTGTTGTGCAATACATTATTTCTGTTGATTTGGATGCAAATTTACAAGGAATTGGATATGATTTGTGTAAAAAAGAACTGCAGGTTAAAAAAAAAAAAGGCCATTTCGAGCTACAATCGAACTTACTCGAGTTGAATCAATTGAGCTTACTTGAGCGAGTCAGTCGAGCTTACTCGAGCGAGTCAGTCGAGCTCACTCGAGTTGAGTCAAATGAGCTCGAGTCCAGTCACGAGCTAAAATTTTCTAACTCAACCAACTTGTGACTCAATTCAAACTCTGCTCACCTTGACCCGGCTCATTTACAGGCCTAAGCTCGACTATATATTTTTAATACCCAAGCTTATCCTGGGAAAAAGCCCGAGTTTTACAAAGACGAGCTAAGCTTACCTAGGCCTGACCCAAGATTGGTTGATATAATGAGTGGGTTTTTATAAATTTTACTTGATAAGTAAAGGCTGGATGTAATTAATTAACGAATTATTTAGAATTTTACAATACATAAGGAAGTTGGATTTCTTTTAGGGAGCAATCTAAACTTTCCACGAGTTGACAAAATTTTTAAAGACTATATAATTTTTAGGGGTTTATTTGAAATTTTACAAAACCTTGTGTATACATGTGGACCTAATTTTCCAAGCCTGAGCCAAGCTGAACTTGGGTTAGGCCATCCCCAAGCCTAGATCAAGTTTTGTTTTTGTTTTTGTTTTTGTTTTTGTTTGTTTTTTTTTTTTTTTTTTTTTTTTTTTTTTTTTTTTTTTTTTAACATAAGAAATGATTTTTAGCTCCCATTTAATTGATCTTCACCCCTCACTTTTAAATTTTTTTTTTTTTTTTTTACTAGTTTAACCTTAATTTAAATTACTAGAAATAACATTATAATTTCTAAATACACTCATACTCTATTTATATTTTTGTTTAAATTTTAACATCTAATCTTACTATACTCTAACCCTAAATTTTCATAACCTAATCCTATATTTTCATAATCATTGAAAACGTTTGTTTTATTTTAAATATTTGTTTGTTTGATAAAAATAAAACAAACTATGGAAAAAAATTACATAACGGGATGAATTTGAATCTGAAGAAGAGAAAATAAGTTGAAATTAGAGAAGTGGAGGAGAAAAAAATTATTAGTTTAATTTTGGTGGCGGGGGGGGGGGGGGGGGGGGGGGGGGGGGGGGGGGGGGGGGGGGGGAAGAGAGAGAGTGAAGGTGTAAAACAAAAAAACCTAATTTGTTTGAAATTGGGGAAAATATAACCTAATTAAGCTAAAAGGTTGTTTTCAGTATCAAATAGGGTTTAAAGAGATTTTTCTTTATTAATATGAGGGGTCTTTAGCCATAGGGGTGAAGATTAATTAGTTGGGGGCTAAAAATTACTTCACTTTTTTCATCCCTACTCTATGGTGCCAGAAAGGGCGCCAAATCAGGTCTTGTTGATGCCAAGAGGCCAAATGATGGCTTTTATTGACATTGACATGAAGCCTCCCCGGCTTCACTGGCTGTCATGAGGCCTAGGCCATTATCATTTTCCCAAGGAATTTGTGGAGTTCAAAGGTTGTTACGAGGCCCCAAGGTCTCTAGCAGATGCCACAAGGTTGTTGGAGGCATCGACAGCGTCACCATTGGTTGTGTGATAGAGCTTGATTTGGGATGAATAGAGGCCTCAGTGTCATTTTTATGAGTAATGGAGTTGGGGTTTGGGTGGAAAAAGGTCAAAATGGCCAATATACTAATCAACAGCTAGTCACTAACATATATGGACAAAATGGGGGCTAAGGTTATATTTTCGAAACCAATGGGTGCTCAGACAATAGCTAAACATGTGGGTGTTAAGGAAAGTTTTCCCACTTTTGTATATGTCTTCTAATATTTATTTATTGTTTTAATTTTCCCTCAAGTCGCCCTTATTTAATATTAATCAATCTTGTGCAAATAGTTGAATAGGTGTTTTGATTCCTATCTTTGGTTTCAAATACTGAACATCCCGATGATATTGCTACCTGACTGTGCAATATAATCGGCAAGTGCAATCTATGATGAAAATAATAATTCCTAAATTGTCAAGAAGATGCAATATTCCTTTATCATCCTTTTCAAGATAGGCAGCTAACTTCATTAATCTCTATCTTTATTTCAGCCAGGTTCAATTTAAATTATAATATATATATATAATATATATATATATTATATATATATATATATATATATTATATATATAGCTATTAGCTATTGCCACTAAACCTTTGAAACTTTGAAGAGATAATTGCATTACCCCTGGGGTTTAGGGATCCTACAGTTTAAATTATTGGGATGGCACTTTTAATCCTAATCACATTAAACTATATATAAGGGCATATTTGTATGTAGAAAAAATATTGTTTCAAAATTAGGATTTAATTAGCACTATTAGTTTGAGGGGGTATTTCTTACTATTTGAAAGGTCAGATCTTGACTCAGTGCACCAAAAGCTCAGGGTTGATTAAAAAGTCTTTCTTACTCCAAAAACTAACAAGGTCCCTTGCAAGTTTAGAAATTACTCTCAAGTTAGTTTTGTCACAATCAATCTAGATCTTGGTGGTTGGTAGTCATTCCAATTGGTCATATGATTTTTTTGAAAAATAAAAAAATTAGGGTTTTGGATTTTGGGATAAATTTTTTCTTTTCTTATTGGTTTTTTTTTTTTTTTTTTTTTTTGGGTAGACCTGGTAATTACGTCTATTTGACAACAAGATTCCCTAGGTATAGCTAACCCTAGTGGCTAAAGGGTTTGCCATCCGCCACAAAGAAAGAGGGGGTTTTGGATTTTTAGTTTAAAAAAAAAAAAAAAAATCATAGCTCCAAATGGAGGTTTTTAGTTTTTAGGGTTTTGGTTCTTTTGGATTTTTTTTTTTTAAATTGTAATACTATCTAGAGCTAGCCTATGATTAGTGTGAAAAAAGGAGGAAGATGAGTAAACAGTAACTTCGTAGGAAAAGGGGGACTACCTCTACAGGAGATTACTCGTACTGGCTCGCAGAGAACTAAAATAGCCGACAGGCAACTCAACTTACACTTGCTAAAGGTAGAAACTGGAACGAAAGTCGCTCCAAGGGAGAAGGGTGTCCACTTAGCACGAGCTAGTAAGGGGGGGGGGGGGTCCTAATGACTGAAATTCACTACAGAAAAGGAACGGGGCATACTGACCTCCTTGCTTTTGCTAATAACGGTTTTTTGTTTGAAAATTTTACTCTTAGGAATATTGTAGGTGTAATGTATTTTTTTTTTCATAAATTGTGTATGAGAAATACCTAATTCAACAATACTATCAAAGTTAATAGCTCAAACTAACGAAGGGTCTGTCAAGTGTAGTTTCTTAACTTAGTAAGGTCAACTAATAGTTTTTGAAGTTTTAGGGATATATTGAAATAACCTTAAATGCAATGGTTTTGATCAAATAATTTAGGGGTGAGCATGGTAGTGGGTTGAAACAGAACCGACAGGTAGAACCGAAACTAGAACCAGAACCTACTAGGAACCGACACTGTGTATGTAGATTATGGTTCCAATTTTTTTGGAACCGACACTGTGCGGGTCTGGTTCCGATTCTTGTGTGTGTAGGACCCAAAACTGGACTTGAAACTTGTAATGGGAACTAAGGTCGGGTACCCAGGATGGAACTTGTCTTGGAACCAGGACTGAAATGAAATATCAGTAAATATTGGAGGTTTATGAATTTTGCATATAAAAATTAAAAAATTGAAAATGGGATGAAGAGTTGAAGATACACGTGGGTGAGTCAGGTAATGTGGAAAAGAAGTGCGCGGAGGCCTGTAACGCCCACATGGAGGTAGGTAATTTAATTTATGCTCTTATACCTTTAGTTGATTTTTGCTAAAGTTATTTTAAGAAAATGTGAAGAAAATGCCTTAAACTTGCATTAAGGGTAAAATGGTATTTTCACTCAAAATTAGTTGAAATTGTGGGGAGTGAAAAGAGATAGAATTTCATAGAGATGCAATAAAAATGAGGGCATTATGGTAATTAACTAAGGGACATAGATGAAACTTTAAAGAAAGTGCAAGGGCAAAATGGGAAACTACGTATAATTTTATGTTATATCAAGGATTGAAGAGTGAAACCCTAGCCACTCTTCAACCCATTTTTGCGCCACCTTCTCCTCCAAATCCTCTCAATTTCTTCACTTCTTCTTCAAAAGAAATTCATAGATTTTGGGTATTTTTGAGTGGATTTTCAATCCCAAGCATCTTTAGGTAAGATTCTTGCACTAAGAAGTGATTTTTAATTTTTAAAGTGTTGAATTTTGATGGTTTGTGCTCATAGGATTTGAAAGGAAGAGAGTTTGATCAAAGAAGATTTTTAAAGGGTTGGATTGCTCATATCAAAGGTAAGTAAATCCTACCCTAAGTATGATTTAAGTTATGTCGTGTAGAGAATTTTCTTTATGCATATATATGTGTTATATGTATAATTGTTGATGGATTTGGTGTTGAATGATGATTAGAACCTATCCATGAGAAGTTGTGTTGGTGTATTTGATACTTGATTAATGTTTGGTTGAAATTTGGAAGAATTGAAGTGGAAATTTTGGAGTGTGTTTTTTGGGCAGATTTGGCATTAATTGTGGAGGATGTTACTCCAAATTTTTGGTGGCTAGAATAGAGATAGAAGTGTAGCCAAATTAATGTTGATTTGTGCACATGAATTGTTTGATGAAATGTCAAAGAGAAGTGCATGTATGAGTATGATTATGTGTTACTTTGGGTTGAGTTTGTAGATCGTGGAGAATGACATGCTTGCATTCCATAATGCATAATTACATTTAATCATGTGAATTTAGAAAGAATTATAAGCATGAAACTATCTACATGCATACATATTCATAAGAGCATGAAAAAGCACTAAGACATGTTAAAGAGAAATAGAAAGAATTGAGAATATTAAAGATATTCAAATCTGAATTTTTTAGTTAAAGAAGTGTAAAAAGATAAAGAGAAGAGAAGGTTGTTGCGATAGGGAGCCATGAGTGACATAGCCCCACATGCACGCTGTCTTTAGTGAGCGGCCTTAAAATTCAAAAAGAAGAATTGTACAGTCTGTTAGAAGTTCGTGTGGATGAGGATTGTACACAGAATTAGAGAATTCACTCACACGGCCAGGTCTCCAAATCCATGCCTCAACCGAGTTCGATCGGCAAGGAAAGAAAGAATAAAAAAGAAAGAAAGAATAAAAAACAAAAGAAAGAAATAATAGAAAGAAGAAAGAATAGAAAGAAAGACTAGAAAAGAAAGAAAGAAAAATAGAAAAGAAAATGCATAATCTATGCATTTGTGCATTTGCATCATGAATATGCATAAGACCATGCTCATTATCATGAGCAGTGAGAAATTAGACAGTGGAGAGAAAAACAGAGAGCAAAATAGAGAAAGAATGAGAAAGAATAGAGAAAGAACAGAGAAAGAATAGAGAGAAGAACAGAGAAAGAATAGAGAATAGTCGGGAAATGTGATGTAAGGAAAGAAAATTCAAAACTTAAGCAATGGAGAGAGAAGGGTAGCATAGCGGGTTTACTTACTAAGCAATTAGTGCTCACTCCATTGTTTTTAACGTTTTTGCAGGTAATAGGTAAGTTGCGGTCGCTCGGAACGTCACGCAGTGGAAGGGTTGGGCTACACTGTCAAGTTGCTATTTTGAGTATATTTTGTAAATATTTGTATATAAAGAAAAATTAAATATGGGCCCATACTTTATTACTCATTTATATGTGTATATTCTTATATATATATATATATTTTTAATGAGTTTTATTGATTATTTTACGAGTATACTAGCTAGAAAGAAAGTATTACATTTTTGGTATCAGAGCAAAGGTTTTGGGATTTGACAGTGTGCCTCTCCTGCCACGCTTAAACCTAACATTGTTAAGGATTTTTAGGTTTTGACAAATGCTATTACCATATTACCCTTGACAAATAAATTAATAAATTATTTTTTAACCCTAAATTAATGGAATTACAAAATAACCATCCGACTCTTAAATTTTCAACAAGACCCTCTCCTTGAACCTTGAACCTTCACCCTCTTCTTCAAGATGATCAAAATCAAAACTTTTCAAACTGTCGTCCAAATCACCACAGCCTATTCCAAACCACCACCACAGCCCATTCCAAACCACCCTGTTCCAAATCTATATCCCATTCTAAACCACCACCATCACAGCTGGTCCCCACCCACCATGAATCAAATCAACCCAACAAAACACATGCAAATAAACCCAAATCACACCATCAATTATTTTTTTTTAAAAAAAAGAGAGAAAACAAAAATGAGGAATAAAGGAAAATGGAAAGGGGGATCAAATACCTATTGTCTTGTTCTGCCCATTGAAAATCCACCATCGTTTTGTTTGATGTTAGCATATGTGTAACCAAATAGTCAATTATGGTTTTGCATGTAGCTCCCATCTCTTTCGCTTTGCTCCAAACTATAGCTACATTATCCCCAACATCCTTACAGAATAAAGTACAACCCCAACAGAGTTGCTCTATGAATTTTTCTTAACAATGTTCTAACACCTTGACAACCAAGGTCTGTTGGATCTTCAAAGAATAATGCATGGATTTGTATTAGAACATTGAGAACGTTTGTAAGTACCCTGTTAGTTTCACTCTGATCACTCATCTTCTCCGACAAAGAGTTATAAGCAAGGAAGCAACTTACGACGCGATGGAGAGGAAGGGTTGGCGTATAAGCAAGGGTGAGGTGGTGAGGCGGAGTAGATCTTGGCCTAGACCGCAATCTGGCATAAGGTCGGCATGGCGCTGGAGCGATATTAATGTTCAGTGGATAAAGAAGTGTGTTGTCGCGCATTCTAGGTAGCGGCAATTGCAATGCACGACCTGCTGGTGCGTAGATCGACCTTCAGGCAACAAGTTCTAGAAAGAGAGGCACCGAAAATGGGTCAGGGTTGTCACACGTTTGATAAGCTATCGGTGGTAGAGGTGGAGGCGAAGAGGTGTAGATAAGTTTGAGATTTTTCAATTCAGATTTAATGTAAATCAAATTACTCTTTTACCCTTTGACTGTTTCATTAAACATATTTATGTTAATTTAAGGGTGAGAATCTAGAATTAATGAAATCAGAGGTCGGAACTTTCCATTTCACAAAACTTCGGGTGGGAACATGTCGTTTACTCTTTAAACTAAATATTTCATATCCATGTATACCAATTTAATGCAAGTAAATAATATTAATTTGTATCATTTTTTGAAATAGACAATTAATGTTAAACCAAGTGTTTCAAATTTTTGCTTGAAAATTTGGTTATTATTTATTTAGGGTTAATTTTAAAATTTTAATTTTTTGTGAACCGGTTTATTGATTTTTAATATACGATATGGCCGGTTTTATTTCAAATACGGCTACTATTTAATTATTATTATTTATTTTTTTCATTCTGCTTTCATCATTTGTATCTCATTGTCTGCTTTAGGTTGTTGTATTGTCACTGCTTCATTTGATTACGACTGTGGTGTTTCCATTGAAGCTTCTTTTACTGAGGAAACAACATCTCTGCTTTGTTTGATTACGACTATAGTGTTTGTGTTGAGGCTTCTTTTACTAAGGAAACAACATCTCTATAACTAACCTCCCTTTTAATAGTTTCTTTTGTTTTTCCTTTTAATTGTAGTTCTTAAAATGTCTTTTATGTTATATTGTATAGTTTGTTCGACAGGCATTGCATTTTGGGAGTGTGGATTAGGTATGTGTTTGAGCTTTTATAGTTTTAGAAGATTGATTGTAGTTTTTCATATTTAGTAGCTAATAGAAGTTATGTTTTTGGTTTTGATTGAAATTATACATATCTAAGTTTTTTAGTTTTTAAACTCTTAATGAGTTGTTTTTTGTTTGCAAGTGTTTATTTTATTGAAATTTGTTTGTTAATACATTTCTATTTCTATTTTTATTTTTATTTATTTATTTTTTGTTAATATTGATAGCATGGAAAACACAAATCAATTCTTGAAGAAAGGGAAGCACCTTCTTAACATTAATGTTAGACATTTTGTTCGTTTCCAAGAGTCAAATATGCAAATGTAGAAACATGATATTCAACATCTGATTGATTCTGTTGTTCTTAATGAAAGTGATAAAGTGATAAATGTGAATTTTGAATTATCAATGGTATATTAATTTGATCATAAACAGATAAAAATCAGTAACATGTTATGAGGGATTTAATTTAATTTCTTTGTCTTTCTATTACAAATTGTATTTTACACATACTATTTGGTAATCTACACAACATTGTCTACAGGTGATATTTTCTGGGGTTGCTATTCTGTCCTAGTGTATAATATTTTTATCTTCTTTGTCGCAAGTCCCTAGTATTGTCCTTTTGATGAGAATCCTTGCTGTTGGAGTCATGAATTTGAAGGCTTGTTTACAATTTCTCATCTTGTTGAAATAGTTTGGTTGTTTTACCAATTTCAATAGAATTTGTATACCTTTATTTTCATATATGGTTAGCAAAGCAATTGTGAAATAATATAGTGCTTGCATGGTATTTGTCTTGCAAGTTGCACTCAACATAGGTAAAATGAACACTAAATGTGTTCCAAGCAGTAACAAAGCGTGTTCATTTTCTGCATTTACAAAGGTCGTTCAAATTGAAAGCCCCTCTAGTGTTATTGCTGGTAGTTTGTATATTTACTTGTAGATGTTCCTTTTATGCAGGACTTTCTTATATTCGCTTGTTTGTTAAGATATTTACACCTGCTAATTGTTAGATAAATAAAGAGTGACTTATAGCTTGCCATAGTATTTTATTATAATTATCAATATTGCTAGTGTTTCATTGAATGCTCTCTGCATGCCATAAACATATCCAAAATCCATACTCAAAATCTCTAGAAAACTTGGTTTCATCATAGAAGCAAGAGAAAAATTAGTAAGATTTCCTACAATTTATCAAGCTACCAGCGCCCAAGAAAAGACCAAAAGTTCCTGCACCCCATAAGGTAGTTTGACCAAACGAAGTATAAGAAGAGTCTCATAAATTCAAGTAGATACACCATGAAGTTTTTTAATACACAAAGGAAACTAAAAGATTCTGAGTAAAGGCAACTTGAAAATCTACTAAGCCCCCCACTAGAAAGTCTTAACGGTTCCTCCAATAACAACTACAAGTCAAAATGGACAAATTTAGCACAGAACCATAATGCAAATGTTGATGCAGTGATACCTTGCTGGAAATGCATCAAATATTCAGTTCAGCAAGTCTGTGTTTGGAAAGCTACTGAAGTTTCTCTATATTAGTGGTTCAACGTGCATGGCAGTGTTTTTGTAATGAATTGTAGTTTAGTGACTTAAGGGTATTTAAGTCAGAATTATTATGTGTAAGATGTTTGTAATATTAGTGGTTAGATTTGAATTTAAAAACTGGAAATATCTGTTGTAGTTGGTAATTAGCAGAGAGTTGTTAATTGATATATATGTTGACTATCTTCAATTTAAAAAAAAAAAAAAAAAGAACATTTTTGCATAAGTTTTCAGAGCTCTGTATCATCTTTCTCTTTGTGTTCTCCGGCTAAAACCAATAAATGGTATCAGAGCCTCTTACAAAAACGAGAAACCTAGCATTTTAAACCATCGATTATAACTCCAGAATACCCTCCATTCTCAAAACTTTAACTTGCATCTGTTCTTCTTCTTCCTTGTGACAGACATAAAAAAACAGAGACATGGCAACTTAATCTGCCTGATGGCTCCACCGGTATTCAATGTGGAACACTACCACATTTGGGCTGTCTTGAAAGCTTTTCTCCGTGGATAGGGACTGTGGCAGTACGTGGAAGAAAACAAGCAGCCACCTCCTCTTGGACAGAACCCCACGTTGAATCAAATGAGGTTGCATGAGGAAGAAACAACCAAAGATTCGAGAGCTCTCTCTCACATACATGTAGATGTGACTGACCTTGTATTTACAAGGATCATGGCATACAAAAATCCCAAAGAAGCATGGGATAAACTAAGAGAGGAATACATGGGCAGCACCACTACAAGGAACATGCAGGTGCTTAATCTAAGGAGAGAATTTGAGATGCAAAGGATGCAGGAAGCTGAAAAAGTGAAGGATTATGTTGATAGACTAATGAGTGTTGTCAACAAAATCAGGCTAATGGGAGTGGAGTTCATAGATCGAAGGGTTATGGAAAAGGTTTTGGTGGGTCTGCTGGAGAGATTTGAGTCTAAAATATCTTCCTTAGATGACTCTAAAGACATGATTCAGATCACATTGACTGAGTTTGTCCATGCTTTCCAAGCGCAAGAGCAAAAAAGGCTCTTGAGGCAAGAAGACACTAGTGAGGGTGCATTGGTTGCAAGCTATAAAGGCAAACCTGCACAAGGACAAACAAGGAAGTATGCTGGAGATAGGAAGGGGAAAGAGAAGAGTAGTAACCAATGGGAAAAACCTGGTGGAGTGAAAGAATTTCCAGCTTGCACTCACTGTAAAAAGAAAGGACATCCAGAGAGGAGATGCTAGTTTAGACCAGGCATACAGTGCAGAAGCTGCAAGCAATTTGGGCATATTGAGAGGGTTTGTAAGAACAAAGGAAGTTAGCCAACACAACAAGAAAAGGTTGGAGAAGATCAACAGCAGTGTCAAGAGGCTGAGCAACTTTTTGTGGCCATTTGTTACATGGCACAAACTAGCAATGAAGCTTGGTTAATTAACAGTGGCTGCACCAACCATATGGCTACAGCCCTGCAAAATTTCGTTAACCTAGACAGATCATATTGCTCTAGAGTTAGGATAGGAAATGGTGAGTTTATGGAGGTCAAAGGCATGGGGGATGTTGCTATCCAAACTTGGTTAGGTACAAAGATAATTACTCATGTGTTATATATGCCTAGGATTAGTCAAAATTTATTGAGTGTTGGACAAATGTTAGAGAAGGGCTATTCCTTACATTTTCAAAACCAAGCATGCACTATATTAGATCCTAAAGGGGCTGAATTGATGTGTCTAAAAATGCTAGGGAAAAGCTTCCCGGTTGAGCTAAAAAACACCAATAATTTAGTTATTTCAACTAGGCTAGAAGAGTCAGAAACTTGGCACAAAAGGCTTGGTCATTATAATTATAATGGCCTCAAGGAGTTAAAAAATGAAAACATGGTCCATGACCTGCCAGAAATTGAAGAGAAAAGTACTTCTGTAATGCATGCCAAATTGGCAAACTGAATAGACCCTCATTCCCCTCAAATCAGACCTGGAGAGTAATAATGAAACTTCAGCTAATCCATTCAGATGTTTATGGTCCTATGCAGACAGAATCCTTGAGTGGAAGCAAGTATTTCATACTCTTCATAAACGATTATACACGGATGACATGGGTGTATTTTTTGAAGCAGAAAAGTGAGGTTCCTACAGCGTTCAGAAAGTTTAAATTGCTGGTGGAGAATGAGGCTGGAACAAAGATCAAATCCTTTAGAAGTGATAATGGAAGTGAATACACTTCAAAGAAATTCAGTTCCATTTGCTTAGAAGTTGGAATTAGACATCAACTAACTACACCATACACCCCACAACAAAATGGGGTCAGTGAGAGAAGAAACAGGACCATCATGGAGATGGCTAGGTGTATGATGGCAGAGAAACAACTTTCTAAGAGATTATGGGCTGAGGCTATCAATACAGGAGTTTATCTCCTGAATAGGCTGTCAATATAGGAGTTTATCTCCTGAATAGGCTGCCAACTAAGGCAGTCAAGGGACAAACACCAGCTAAGGCTTGGACAGGAATTAAACTAGTAGTGGGCTATTTGAGAGTGTTTGGAAGTGTGTGTTATGTCATGGTTCCAGCAGTGGAGAGAACCAAGCTAGATGATAAGGCTGAAGTTGGTATTTTCATTGGCTACAACAATCAATCAAAAGGATTCAGAGTGTACATTCCTAAGACAAAGAGAATTATGATAACAAGGGATGTGAGAATAGATGAAAATACATTGTAGAATTAGGAGAGTAAGAAGATTAATGCTGACTGTAAAGTGCAACAGCTAACTAAAAATGCATTTGAGGAACCCGAAGATGAAGAAGATGAAGAACCGTCAGTTCATGGGACTAGAACTTTGGCTGATGTTTATGCAAGGTGCAATGTGGCTGTGTTAGAACCAGGAACCTATGCTGAAGTTGCTGAATCAAATGCTTTGAGGAATGCAATACAGGAGGAGATTTCTATTATTGAGAAAAATAACACTTTGAGGCTGGTTGAAAGACTTAAAAACAGAAGAATAATTCAAGTGAAGTGGATTTACAAGTTGAAGCTTAATCCTAATGGTACAATCCACAAACACAAGGCTAGGCTTATGGCAAAAGGATTTGCACAGCAGCAAGGGGTGGATTATACTGACACATTTGCTCCGGTGGCTAGACATGATACTATAAGGTTGATCCTTTCCATGGCAGCTCAATTTGGTTGGAAAATTTTCCAACTTGATGTCAAATCTGCTTTCCTAAATGGCTGCTTGAGTGAGGAGATTTTTGCAGATCAACTTGAAGGTTATCAGGTGAAGGGTGAAGAAGGTAAGGTGTACCTGCTGGAGAAGGCATTGTATGGCTTAAAACATGCACCTAGGGCATGGTACAGCCACATAAACGATCACCTTAACAGCCTAGGATATGCAAGAAGTCCCAATGAACATACCCTCTATGTCAATGAAGCTGAGGGTGACTTGATTGTTGTGTCATTGTATGTAGATGATTAGCTGATTACTGGAAGCAATCCAAACCAATTGAACAAATTTAAACAGTCTATGCAATCTGAATTTGAGATGACAGATTTGGGGGAGATGACATATTTCCTTGGTATGCAGATTTTTCAATCCAAAGGTGGAATCTTTGTGTACCAGGAAAGGTATGCAAATGAGGTTCTTGTAAAATTTGGAATGGAGAATTCCAAACTTGCAAATACACCCTTAGTCTCTAACCTGAAGCTGAGCAAGAATGATGGTGAGAAGAAAGTGGATGAGAGTATGTTTAGAGGTCTGGTGGGATGCTTGTTGTACTTAACAGCCACACGACTAGACCTGATGTTTGCAGCTAGCTATCTATCTAGATTTATGAGTTTTCCAAGTGATCACATTATAGGACAGCAAAGAGGGTGTTAAGATATGTGAAAGGAACTTCAAGCCTTGGTATTTGGTTTAAGAGGGTAGAAAAACTTGTATTGGGGCGTGCTGTCATAGGCATCCAGAATTAAAACCCTGAAAATACACGTAGTAGTGTGAGTAGGGATCATTGCCACGGAGAGTGTCTAGTCGAGTTTTATGTTATGTGAACCAGTATGGGGCGGATTTGAGTAAAAACAGAAACAATTTTAGGAAAAGAAATTCAACTTAAATTATCGAAATCAATCAAAATAACAAAACTTGGTCTAAGTCAACGTCCACCATCGGAATCTTACAACTGATCATTGATGCAAAAATAAATCAATTCTTACTTTGAGTATTCACCATTGGAACTATTTTCCTATCTCTCCTTAGTGGTAATTAATTAGGAAACAAGCGATCTAATTAATCTTACTACTAAATAACCCTAGACAAGCGCTAAAGATTTAATTTAGTGGCAGCCTTAAGACCTAGAGAGATCAATGAAGCTAAACAACACAAACATAAGCGGTTGTATTTAATTCAATCAAATGTTCTTCTTCAGACTTAACAATTCCTGACGCAGCAAACTCTTAAACCTTAATTACTTCACAAGTTAAAGGGATCAAACAATTACAGATTTGATATCTAACTTAGCAGTAGATTGCAACAAATAATAAACTAGTAGGCCTCCTAGTAATTAAACGCAGCAATCATGAAAATATGCATAGAAGAACATCCAATACTCAAAACATAAATTGAACAGTAAAAATTAGATTAGATCTCACAGTTTTATTGATTCCGAGGTCTTCGTTTCGTCCGACCAAGTTATGAAAATTAGCCGCTCATGGCCATCACGAAAATCAAAAGAGAAAAATCGTAGAAGAGAGGAAGAGAGGCATGTGTGATATATGTTATCCCTAATCTGATCTCCCTTTAAAAATATCTAATTCGAATTCGAATTCTACTCAATCTAAATCTCCTAAAAATATTCTAAAATCCCAAAATAACCTTTATCCTAATTTGAGTAATTGAAAATAAAATAAAGTCTTAATACAAAGTAGGAAAATGGTGTTTTCAGCTGTAATTTACGTGAACAGGTCTTCAAAACTTCTTGTAGTAATCTGCCTATTTGAATTGCATGACAAGGCAGAATGTTCCAGAACGTCAGCAGTGCAGGTGCATCAAATTCAAGCTCGATTATAACCTTGATGCAGTGAGCATCTCTCCAAACTCAAAACATGAACATTTTAGATCTCGTTCTTAGCGTTCCACAAAATTTTGAATCATCTCAATTGGAGCTTGGATGAGAGATTTATGCCCAGATTACAAAACAACGTCGAAACTGTCTGAATTCACTTAATTAATTCCGTTTTGCAATTAACGCCTCCATTTGCATCCTAAATCAAAATAGAATAATAATGAGTACATTTAGGCAGCAAATAAGTATAAAAGACTAGACATTAAGGGGGTAAATATGACATTTTGCATTCTCATCAAATTCCCCCACACTTAGCTTTTGCGCGTCCTTGGGCAAACTAATTCAAACAAACACTACACTCAAGTCATTTCCAGAACACCATCATGATCAAGTCATATCCAGCACACCATCATGATGCATAAGCAACAATATTTAATCCATGCATATTCATACTTAACTTAGGAAGCAACAAAATAAAATAAAGTAGAGTTAATGACATTCATCTCTCTTCATCATTTTCCACAATTACTCTCAATCAGTCAATGCAAACAAGGAAACTAATCACAACCAACTCATGTACAACTCACCTCTCAACTTTTTCCTCAATTGTTTCTCTTTACAACTACGAACTGGGTAGCAAACTAGGGATATTTATTTTTTCTTTTCTGTTTTTTTTTTTCTGTTTTGAAAAAGAATGAGTGCATTTTATGCTCCATCTCATTTCATGGTTGTGTTTATGAGTGAGTGCATTTTACGCTCCATCTTGACTCACCACATACCTCTCTTTTCTTTTTCCTATTTGCTTAAACCCAAATTTAGGACTAGCTTAAGAGAAACAATTTTTTTTTTTTTAAGGGTTGTTATACACTCCTCAATAATGCTTTGTCACCAAGTTCACACAACTTCTCAAGACATATTGTTTCAAAACTACAAAGATTCAAATATGATTAACTCTATTTTATGAAATATTGCTAACATCCTAAGTCAAAGAATATGCTCAATAACAAAGTCAAGTTACTATTTCATGCATCACTAGATATTTTTTATTTATTTTTTTAAACAGATTAAAACATAACCTAAATCCCCTCCCCCACACTTAAAACTGACATTGTCCCCAATGTAAGATGAAATGCAAAGAAAGGGCAAAAATAACCAAAATTTAAAATGTGAGAATAAGAAAACAAACTCCCCTTGGGTTGCCTGATGGGAATGCAAAATGTCATATTTAACCCTCTTAATGTTTAGTCTTTTATATGTATTTGTTTCCTAATTGTACTCATTATTACTTTATTTTGGTTTAGGAAGCAAATGGAGGTGTTAATTGAAAAACGGAATTAATTAGGGGAATTCGGACAGTTTCGCCACTGCTTCGTATTCTGGGCATAATTCTCTCATCCGAGCTCCGATTGAGATGATTCAAAGTGCTATGGAACGCTAATTCAAACAGATGGTGCTGAGGATCTGATGAGCTATGTAAGCAAAATAGATATTGTTAGTTTCCCTTTTGTTAGAGCTAATATCTTTACATACAAGTGAGGGTTGAAAGAAAAAAGAGTTAATTAGTATCGAAGGTAATTGATTTTGACTAATTTAATATTTCAGGCATGGAAACATTGGAGGGACGGGACACCGTTGCAATTGTTGGATTCAACCTTGACAGATTCTTACTCGAGAAATGAAGTGATTAGATGCATACATATGGGGTTGTTATGTGTCCAGGAAGATCCAGCTGACAGACCCACAATGGCAACAGTAGTTCTCACGCTTAATAGTTACTCTGTCACTCTTCCAGCTCCTCAAAAACCAGCATTTTTCCTTGGTAGTAGAGGGGGGGCTAGCATGCCAACAAAAGAGTGGGATTTTGATCAATCAAAAAGCAAATCAATGCCATGGTCTGTTGATGATGCATCAATTACTGAAGTACATCCTCGATAACATGGTGCTTCTTTCTTATATTGTTATTTTGGTGAACTCAAAGATCCTTCAGGCAGATGAAGCCCGGAAGTGAGATGTGGTCAATGTTTCGTCTTTTAAAATTATTGTTGTCTATGAATTGAGTAGAAGAATATCTTTTCTAGTTTCAAGTTTCCTTAAATTTGACTGAGATCATCTGTCGTTTTCCTCTACGCGTGGTCTCTAATTTATTGAATTGTCTACTTAATCAATTGATCTCTTTTTTCTTTTTTTCATATTAACCAGATTACTGATTCTTGAACAAAAATATCTCCACTGCTTTTATTTCTTCTTCTTTTCTTTTGTTTATCACCCTTCAACGAACCTCATCACCTCTCATCTCAATCTTGTTTATTACGTAAGAGTGCCACTCAGACTTTTGTAACTTCAGCCTTAATCATTTAATTCTTAAACTATAAAAATAAAAATGTTTCATAAATAACTCTTTGAAATTGATTAAGTTTAAAATAAATAATCAGTTTCATAGAAAAAAAAATCTAAAAGCTAATAAGGATAGCTATAAAAATCAGATTATTTCAAAAACTGATTTTGTACATTATAAAATAATAAATATACCTATACATAATTCCTCAAATTATGAAATTAACTTAAATAAACTTATGAATTTTTAAATAAATAATTTTATAATTTATTTATAAATTAAAAAAAAAAGTTAAAATAAAAGTGGTTGATATCGCCACCGGTGGTGGTCAACTGCTGATCAACTACAAGTCAACGGTTGTCAACCGATGGTCAACATTGATCAACGGTGGTGTATTGGTCAGTCAATAATTTTTTTATTTTTTATTAATTATTAGTTTTAATAATTTATTGAATATTTTTTTAAATACTTATAAAATACAAATTTAAAATTATAAAAATATTTTAAGAAATAAAATGTCCTTTTAGGTCATTACACATTATCAGAAACTACCATGGAGACCTACTATTAGTTTCTTTAGTTAAATTTAACCGGAATAGAGGCAAAATAGACAATGTTTAATGAAACAAAATAAACTTAAAAAAAAAAAACCATTAAATAAATTATATAACTATTAAAAACTTAAAAAGAAAAAAAAAAAGTTTAACCTAAATATCAGTCATTGGATTTAGTTAAACAAAATAATTTTGATGGATCAAAGTTAAAAAAAAAAAAATGAAATATCACAGTTGCTGAAATTTGGAGCACCAGATCGCATTGTGGTAAATATGATGCTCTATGTCCGTTGTGTCTAGAGTTCTCTGTCACATTATAGGCCAAACTGTGGTAGATTTAGGCTAGAATGTGATGGATCTGGTGAGATTGTACAATGATCACATTTTTTTGCCACGATCTCGACGAGTAGCCAAAATTCCAACAGGAAGGTAATTCTAATTTTTTTCTTTTTTTTTATAGTTTGATAAATATTTTGTACTATTTTGGTACTTGATATTGTTTTCATTTTGAATTTTTTTTTATAAGAATATTTTAAAGTTCAAATACATTTTATTCTTTTAAAAAAAAAAACAAATTATATAAATTATCAGTAAATTTTTCTTAAATTTTTTTATAAAAATTATTTGCCAATTTTTAATTTTTTTTTAATATTAGATTGTTTAAAAAATTAACGAAATTACAATCAAACTTCAGGGGCAAGTAGGACATTACATTGCTCAAAGAGAGTCAAAATGTCATTTTTAATGGGAGTCTAAATTTGACCATTGGCGGTTGTAATCCAACGATAGAAAATTTCCCAATGTTTTTGGGTGATAAAAGTCTAAATGAAAAAGTTTGGCATCAAGACGACTTTAACATAACTTTAAAAATAATATTTAATGATTTATTCATAACTGTGGAAGGATAGATTATTTTAATAGTTAATTATACTTATTTATATTTAATGATTGATAATTGATAATATTGATATATAATTATTAGTTAGTTAATACAATACCTAAAGTGAAGTAATGATGTAATCTTATAGAATACTATTATAAAAAGCAGCCTCAGTTTCTCTCATAGTAAAATAGTTAAAAGTACGTCACATTTGATAACAGGTGTTAGAACAAAGAAAGAATTAAATCAATTCAATTTGAACCTGACATAAAAGAATAGACAGATGTCATGTATTCAACTTCTGTCCACATCAACGACTAAAGATGCTTGACCATTCCAACATTAAGACACCAGAAAAATCAAAGTCTCTATTAATTGGGATAGAAAAGTAGACGTTCTTGACCATTTATTCCCTTAATTTCTTGTATTATCTATACCTGCTTTATGCCCCTAATTGATCAGTTTAAAGTCTAAACCCCTATCAACAAGAGTAAAAGCAAAGAAAGGTGAAGAATGGCCAGACTCAAAAGAAAGAAAACTATAAATTAATTTATTTCAGACAGTGTCCTTAAAATTCTGAAGAATAAAAGACTAATAAAGGAAAGGAATTCACATCAGTGTTTTCAGAAAAAAGAATATTATTCCAGATCAAAATCACAGGAATGCTGGTATTCTGCTACTGTCTAGCTGCTTACAAAAATTATTGAAACTCAAACGTAGAGTACTAACAAGCTTAAAGATCCAGCATCCTTATATCTTATCGAGGTTCCAACTCGGTAATTGAAGCTTCATTCACTGTAAATTGGACATTATTGATTTTTGATCTACCACGTAAAGTGATACTTGGATCATCCTGCCCCGCGGTTGTGTACAGATAAAATGCAGGTTTTGAAGGCACCGAGAGAGAGACAGAGCCGCTAGTAAGCATGAGAACAACTGAAGTCATGGTTGGTCTATCAGCTTTATTTGTTTGAACACATAGTAATCCAATATGAATAGATCTCATTATTTCACTACTGGAACGACCTCGCAAAATGGGATCAATAATATTGAAAGCTGTCCCTTCTTTCCAATTTCTCCATGCCTATGAACAATGAACAATATGCACAAACAATGTTAGTGCCTTTCTTTTATTTTTCAAATTTCATGATCTTTCCGAATCTGGAACTGTTCCAGAAGAAAATGAAAAAAAATAAAATAGTTAAAAGATTTCTACTTACATAAGTTAGCAGGTCCTCTCCCTCTTCTCCATTACAAAAACTAGTGTTCTTATGGCCACTAATGATTTCCAAGACTAACACGCCAAAGCTGAAAACATCTAACTTCACTGAGAGTTGTCCATGCATTACATATTCAGGAGCCATATACCCACTGAAAAATATCGTTATTTAAAATTAATTAGCTATAAAGGAAACCAAACCTAAACATGATCAGATGCAACTCCAAAATTTTTGTTTTGCCAAATAAAGGAAGTGCTAAAACTTAAGATTCTTGATATCTTCTTGTATATACTTACAAAGTTCCAACAATTTTACTTGTATCACCTCGAGTTTGGTCCATTTCAAATAATTTTGCCATTCCAAAATCTGAAATTTTTGGATTCATATCTGCATCTAAAAGTATATTGCTCGCTTTCAAGTCGCGATGAATGATTTTTATTCTTGAATCTTCATGAAGGTATAGAATTCCTTGAGCTATACCTACAATGATTTTGCATCGTTTTTCCCAATCTAATAATAATCGCTTGATTGGATCTAAAAATTCACAAAAACCAAATCACTAAATAGATTGCACAAATCCAGTCAGGAACATTAATTTAGTTTCATATATGTAATATATGTGCATATCTAGAAAAATGTTGCAATAAGACTAAATGGCAGAAAACAAAATACAATCTTTTTTAAGAAAGAAGCATAAAATTTTTATAATTTTTATGTGGATTATAAAATTTTTATAATCCACATAAGATAAAATATAATGCATAAATGACTAACCTTGTAATTTTTGCTTTTTGATTTTCTCATGCTTTGCCTTTCTCCTCCTCAAAAGGACACAAGTGAAAGCAACAAGGGATATGAAGATAATTATAGAGAGAACAATAATTCCAACAGTTACAGCTTCAATGCCTCCTCTTTCTCACAACAAAATCACGATAGACACAGATATAATATACATAGTCAATATACATGACAATTTTTTTAACTTACAAAGAAACTGTTCAGAGGAATAATAGAAGTAAAAACATCGAGTGAGAACTATCCTGCAGGAGTTGTCATAGATATCTCCGGAGGGGAAATACTAGGTGGTGGTGGTGGAGATGGCGATGGAGCATCTACTTTAGATTCATAAAAGGGATACAAATCCCATCGAAAAAACAGATAGGCCTCTGAACGAAACCTCCTCGATGCCCATGACAACAATTCTTATACTCTAATATAGATTGCCGTAGGCAGTAGTCACAATTACTCTGTGATAAGTCTGAAGTACACATCATTAATGCGTATATCTTCTCAAAGTAAGTCAAATTAGCTTCTTCAGTTGCAAACTTGAGCTTAAAAGAACCTGTAGAAGTTTTTGTGGCTAAGCGGTCCATTAAACCTTCCCACGTCTGATCAAACTGTGTCAGATTCTTAGTGATATTACCCGTATTATAGCCAGCTTCAAGGGGGTCAAGCTCCTGTAGTCCAAAAAAAGAGCGGTTCGCATAGCGTACAATGCACGGAATGTTATCTCCTCCCCATGAAAGTGCCTCTTTTTGGTTGGGACAGTTAGTTATAAGATGTTGGGTTGAGGCATTGACACATCTGAAACAAGTTTCTAGAGAATAATCACCATTGAAATTTGCAAGAGCGTAAACTTTGTTGGTGTCTTGGCCAATAGTTGCAGTAACAAAACCCCCGTTTGCCGATACATTAGAAGCAAGATTTGAGAGGATAAGATATCGGTTTTCGCCATAAACATTGCTATGAGTAATGCTTATAAATAGGTAAGGAAGAAGAGAAAAGAGATTTGTAAGATCCACGGCATGTTTATGAATTCTCATGTCGTCCCTAATCTAAATGGTTTAGAGAAGATGAAACAAGATACAATTTAATGAATCAAAACTTCAATAGTTCAGAGGTGGAGGTCCTAGTGCAGGAAATATCTCTTGCAGTTGCTTAAGAACATGTCTCTACAACAAAATAGCATTTAGAATGCTTTAAACTAAAATTAAAAGTGAAAGATAAGTTCAGTGCCAGAAAGAATAAAATTTGATAATGGCTGTTTAAACAAAAAAAAATAGTTAAATCTGCTCCAAAGATGAATTATAAAAGAATAGAGAGAAATTATGTATTCAACTTCTGTCTACATCAAACCTTAATGTTCAACGAAAGCATTAAGACGCCAGAAAAATCAAAGTCTTTTATGAATTGGATAGAGAAGTTGGAGTGTTGTAAACGTTCTTGACTATTTACATTCTCTTAATTCCCCGTATTATCTAAACCCGGTCTACACCCACTAACAGACTCCATAGTCTGAACCCTTATCAAGAAGAGAAAAGTATAGAAAAAGAGTCAATTACAAATTTCTCCCTTGAGGTTTAAACATTGCTGAGGCATATAGAAAAAATTATTAGGTTAACACAAACAATCCACTCCTTTTAACTTCCGTTAGAGTTCCTTTAAGGTTATTTCCCTTAAACCCTCTCCAACATATAAAATTGAACTTACCCCCCTTAATTAGTCACTTGTACTCTTTACTGTCAACTTAATTTTTTTTTTTTTTTTTTTTCAAAAAAGGTTGTAGTTTAGATAATCTAAGAATGGTGGTTTCAACAATAAGAGACACCTTCTTTGAAAAAAGAATTTAAAAAAAAAAATATTAAATCTTAAATACGTATTACTTTTTTAAAACTTTTTCTAAATATTTTTATTGTTTTAAAATATTTAATTTATAGTTCTTCTTATTTTAGATTATTTTAACACTGCAAAAATAGATGGTAGGGGTGTAACTGGTTATTTGTAAGGGGCAACTTGTCCCTTTTCTATATTGAAGGGGTGTAAGAAAAAACCCTAAAAGAGCCCTGTGGAAGTTAAAAGAATGGGATGTTTGTGGTAATCTAACAATCTTTTCTATGCATTTGCGAAATGTTGAAACTTCAATAGAGGTTTGTGTAAATAAATCAAGGAAAATTTGAAGTCAAGTAAGTGAAAGGAGAAAATGGTAAGATTGAAAAAGAATTAAAATTAAGAATTAAAAGTAAGTGAAAGGAAATCTGATTTGATAACCGTTATATAACAAAGAAATATTTAAATCAATTCAAGATTTAAACTTTTCCTACATAAAAGAATAGACAGATGTTGGGATATTCTAGTTCTGTCTCTACCAAAAACTTAATATTCAACACACGAAGATACTTTTGACCATTCCAACATTAAGACACGAGAAAAGTCAAAGTCTTTATTGATTGGGATAGAGAAGTTGGGAGTGTTGTAAACGTTCTTGACAATTTTTCTATACGCGGTTTAGGCCGCTTATTAAAAGTAAACAGAAGGAAGGAAAATAAAGGGGAGAAAGTGGAAGGAAAAAATGGTATAAGACTCAAAAGAAAGAAACAAAGTCTAAGCTTTATTTTAGACTGTTGTAAAATGCAAAATCAATCAAGGAAAATACGATGGAAGGTGATAGATGTATAAGATAATTTTTACCAAAGAATGATGCATTTTCAACCATGTATAAGCAAAATCATCAGATCACTATTCTTCCAACTTTTGAATAAGACTTCATTACACAAATATATATATATAGAACTATCATAGCTTACGTTGGTGGGAGTCACTATTTATTATGGTTAAACCACTTTTGGGCTTGGTTGGCCCAAACAATATATTGGGTTAGGTGCAAAAACATGCCCTAACAAGGCTCATAAAAGACCTACGGAATAGTGGATCAAAACCTGATCCATAAAGGGGCTTGTGTAAGCCTAATCTAAACTTTATGACCTGAGACTAATGATGGAAAAGTAACCCGTCTGCCCAGCGACGGGTTAGTGCTTTTGGTGGGTCGGGCCTAACCCAACCAACCAACAAAGGTGGGTCGGGTTAGGCCTGCCACTTGTTAGGGTTGGCTGGCACAGCTCGACCAGCCAACCCTAACCCGCTAGGTTAGGTTGTGGCCCGAGCCGAGTTAGCCCCCTTTTTTGATTTTTTTTTTTAATTTTTCTTTTGTTTTGTTTTGTGTAATTATTTTTAGTTAACTTTTCAAATATCAATAATTCAATTAAATTAATTTTTTTTTTTTTTGTTAACATTTCAAATATTAATTCAATTATAATACAATAAAATTGTAATATAAGAAAAATTAGATTTATTCACTTATCAAAAAATAAAATAAGAAATTATAACAATTATTGCCTCATTAAAAACCTCACCAAGAAAAACCCAATGGGACAAAAACTTAGTAAAGAAAAAAGAGTGCAATAATTGACAATTAATTTACAAGTTACAATTTACAAAACAATTAATTTGGGGGTTGACTAGGATCTCCCTCATCCGTATCATCTACATTACAAAATTGAAATGATTCTATTAAAGTATTGTCGAATATCTCGTATTGATCTTGATAGCGCGACCATTCCCAATCTCGAAGACATGTGAGGACTTCAATCATTTTTTGTGCAAGTTTAGTCCTCCTTTCATTTAAAATTCTTCCACTTGCACTAAATGTTTGTTTGGATGAGACGGTTGAGACAGGAAAAGAACATCCAAGGCAAGTCTTGATAATACCGGAAAAATACATTTTCTGGTTTTCCAATATTCTAAGACATCAAAGTTGGCTTTTTGTTGTGGATCTGCTGGTAACATTTCGGGGGTTCCCAAATATTGTTGAAGCTCATTACTTTGTGACCACACGGAGGACAGTATATTCGTTGTTGGTGCTTTTAAAGAGGAGGTTGTGTTTCAGATTCAGGTCCTCTATTAAGTGCAGTCTAGGAGTAAAAGTCTTCATTTGTTTCTTCTGATGCAACTTCCTTGGATATTCGCCTCTTTGCAAGTTCCTATACCCGTTTTCATATTGGTCTCTTACCTCTTCTAGTTGATTGGCATATGCTTCACTTTGTAAATTTTCAGTTAATGTGCCTAAACCATTTTCTAAACGTGCTAATTTAATTCTACGATCAAATATAGCACCTAAACAATAAAGAAAAGGAATGGATTTCCAATATTTTAAAAAAAAAAAATTTCCATTGCCTTTATTGGTCCCCTTAAAATTTCATTGTTTTTGTTTTTGTAAATAACTCTGAAATTTTTATAATTGTATGTATTACCAATGGACTAGTAGGATAATACACACCAGAAAGTTGTAAAGTGGATCGGTAAAAAATTTTAAGAAAAAATGAAATATTTTAACTATATGCCAATCATTTTCTACCAAATAATGAGGATCTCTATTATTTGCTACAAAATAACTAATTAAATTTGTATAAGGTAAACATGAATCAAACATTAAATAAGTACTATTCCATCTAAGAGGCATGTCTAATGCAAAAGTTCTAGGAGTCATATTTGATTTTATACAAGCATCTTAAAATTCAGCATTTCTTTTATTACTACTAGTAATTTAAGCTAAACAATCTCTAATTCTATCAATATTATCTTTAACTGTTTTCATACCACTTTTCACAATTAAATGTGACATGCACAACGTTAGTGAAAAAACTTCAAATTGTTATAAAAAGGATAATTAATTTTAAAAAAAATCTATAGCTGTATTATTAGCACTTACATTATCTAAAGTTAAACTTATCACTTCATTAATAACATCATAATCTTCTAAAACTTCAACAATTTTATTATAAATTTGTTGACCACTATGATCCTCATCCATTAATCTAAATCCTAATAAAGATTTATTCAATTTACATTCGTTATCAAAATAATGATTAGTCACACAAATATAATCTTGTTTAGCTCTGTCACTCCAAATATCTGCAGTTAGAGCCACACTAAGATGACAACTATGTATTTTATTTTTTAATTCTAATTTCATTTTCCCAAACAATTTTATTAGATCATTTCTAGTTGCGGTTTTAGAATAACTTTTAAATCCTAAAAAAAATGAATTTTTAATAAATCTTTCAAAATATTTATCTTCAGCCATATTAATAGGTTGATCAGTTGCAGCAATATATAAAGCTAATTGTTCCATATATACATCAGAATTATAATGCCAAATAGTACCCATATTAGTTATTTGAGTTTGATTGGTTTCTCTATTTCCATGTTAAGCAATATGTTAATTAGCATGCCTTTTTAAAGTACTAGTATTATTACCTGAATCAGCTTTATAAACATTTCCACAATACTTGCATCTTGCTTTCTTCTCTTGAACTCTATATTCTATCTCGTAAACCTTGTCGAAATGCACCCAAACGTTTGATGTGTGTCTGTCGTCGGTTTCGACAGCAGTTGATGAACTCGCTTCAGCTTGAGATGAAGTTGGACGAGGACGATGATTACGAGGATGACTTCTAGAACCACCGGGAGCTGTAGCAGCATGGAGAGGAATTGGGGGAATATTATGAGGTGTATCATATTCTGAGACTGGGAAAGCGGGACTATTTGAATTTACTGCATTTATGTTAGAAAATTTAGGGGGACTAGGATAGTAGTTTTCTTCATCATCGGAATTGATGGGATGGAAATATCTATTAAAAAAAATATATATTTGATATAGAAGAAATACAAAAATTAAAGAAGGAGAATTGGAATTTGGAAATATGAATTGAAAATTGCAAAAAATAATAAAAATTAAAATGAGAGCAAATTTACAAATAAAGAGAATAATTGAGAGATTTCAATAGAGAATTAGAGATTAGAGAAAATGAGAGAATTTGGGATGTGAGAAAAGAAGAGAGTTTAGGGTCTATTTATAGAAAAAAAAAAAAAAGGGGGAAAGAAAATGACGAAAAAGACCCCTTCAACTACTATAAAATGGCTATATTTCAAGGGTAAAAGGGGTATTTGAAAAAAAAATCAATTTTGTATTTTTTCGGCCAACCCACTGTTGCCAACTCGAAGGTCAACCCGGCGGGTTTGCGGGTTCTTTTTAAAAAAACAAAATAGCAACCCGTCGGGTCGCCGGGTTGCCATATAACAACCCCACCCACCCAGGGGTTGCATGCAGGTTGGGTTCACCCCGGCCTGCCTTATAGGCGGTTCAAGTTGAACCCTCTTTAACGAGGGTCGAGTTAGGGTTGACCCACCTAACCCGACCCATTTGTTCCACCGTTACTTGAGACCCTAAAAGTAGATTCGCAGGTACTGTCCTATGCAGCCAAGCTAGAAAGGTAAGCAAGACAATGGGGGATTAGGCCAAATCATGGCTTGGTACTTGGTAGCCATGGAAAAGTGTGATTGCCCGATCCCAGTGCAAGCAAAGTTGGCATTTGCGATATTAAGGGCCAAAAGCACATTCATCCCTTTAAAAAGCTTTAGACAATACATTAAATTGCTTGTAAAGAGTAAAGGATAAAGTGGAGTTGACAAGCTAACGTGCTAGTGTGCTACATGCGTTGCCACCTTTTTAAGGTCACAAGGCATGCAACAAGCATGTCTGCATGGGTGCCACGTGGCGTAGGTCAAGGTTAACATAAATTAAGCATCTGCTTGGGAGTTTTTTTTTTCACTAGTTTTGGGGGGTTTTTAATTAGATTGGTTTTGAGGTATTCTAAAACCATTACTTGCCAGATTTTTTATAGATTGGTTTTGACTGGTTTAAAAACCCCTCAAAACCAGTGTAGTGTATTTTTTTAGGGGTTTATAAAACACCCCAAATCGGGGTGTTTTGGCTGGTTTCAAAATTGTATCTCAAAAAAACCCATTTCTACTATTATTCCGTGATATACTATAATCCCTTTGCTGTTAAAAAAAAAGTCATAGCTATGTGATATCCAATTAAGGATAGCTATTAATTAGTTGGACCTTTGCTTGCAATTTTGGGAAGCTTTCAATTACCATGGAAAAGGTTGTGACACCAACTGTAATTTGGCTAACTTCAAGGAAAACCCATTTCAATTGTAGGTATTGAAAGTGCTTTGTTTGATGTATATTTGAAAGGCTTTAATGGATTTCCAAATGTATTCCAATCATATCTGTCTTGAAGTTATCATTTATAATGGGTATCTAGTTATACTTAAATTATAATGAATCTCAAAGTGGGGGATTGTGTTGATTGATAAATGTGGAACTAGAATTCGGAAGGTGGGCAGTTAAGCACAATGTTGATTTTTTGGATACTTAAAATAGAATTATCAGGTCTTCATCCTTTACAACTCATCAAAATTTCCTTTCCCTACCAAACAGTGACTAGTGTTCTTAAGCCAGATTTCATTTTGAGGAGCCGGGGCTATTGGAAAGATAAATTATGTCAGACCCTTGTTTATCCCTATTGCTTTAACACATATAGTAATGGATGAATTTGCATTTTAGCTTAACAATCCTAGAAGCAAGAGGGCGTTTAACCTTAACAATCCTAGTAGCAAGATGTTAGATTGTGTAGCTTGATTAATGAGGATGATATTTATGTACAAAACAAAGTTTTTACGATGAAACATATAATTTATATAGCATATGAAAGCAGATATCTAAACCAAAAGAAAACAGAGGATTGAGCACCGGTAATCTGGAATCATAAAGTTGTCATATGCACAAACTGGTGTTTGTTCCTGACATTAATTATTGGTTGGAGATGATGAATGTCTCGTAAATAGAGCCTTGTAAACTGAATCACATGTGTGAGTGTGACATGAAAATGATATATTACCATATTGTTTTTATTGGTTGCATAAGAACCTAGGTGTTTTTGTCCTCTTGTTTGATTGGAGAGAAAGAAAATAAAAACAAATAATGTAGGCATTATCTGTATTTATCAAAGTTAATTCAGCAAAAGAAAGAGTGTTTTAACTTTGTTTGGTTGTGTTTGTGTGAAGAAAGCGAACGATAGACAACATTGTAATTTACTGATTTGTACTTCTCTTCATTTAAATGTTTGATTGTAACAAAGCAAATTGTAACATTATTATCGTAGGTAGCTCCATGTCTTCCCTCAACAACATAGCTCCCCTCAATAAAATGAAAGAACTTACAAATAAATTAAACTTGGAAGGAACTTTGATACTAAGTATTGGTAATTGGAAAAAAAAAAAAAAAAAAAACTCCCAAGTACTGGTTTAAGTTGTGGTATTTTTATGGGCATATTTGTAAATTTATCAATTTAAAAATCATCAGAACCGCTGGATAATAAACTCCCAAGCACAGGTTGGGTGTTTTAAAAACCGCTACTAAAAACCCCTCAAAACCGCTACGGTGGTTTACCCTCAAAACCGCTACGATGATTTACCCTCATAACCACTACCATAAAACTCCTAAGCAGACCCTAAAGGTTTCAGTGAATATTAAGGAGAGGTACAAAACAATAGTCATACACTTTGAAACAAGGTGAAAAGCATAAGAGAGTTAACGCAAAACGAGAGGTGATAGAATTCATTAATGAGTTCTCATCACAAGCCTATATTCTCTCTTTTGTAAGTCTAAGGCGGAATTGCCTTGATTTTCATGTTTTCCCACTACATATCTCTCTCCAAAAACCAATAAACACTTACCGATAAGTTTATCCGCATACAAACATATTAATACATTCCATAAGTCTTTATAAAACCTAATAAACCTACATGCATAGGCCAAAATTACAGTTTTGCCCACCCTCCTACAACATGACTAGTTACAGGACCCTAAATACAATGCGTCTGACTTGAGTGTTAGAGGGTTAATGTCAATGGCACCCCCACTGGCCTCTTTGACCTGTGTTTTTCTTCACAAGAAAAGATTTGGTCCATCACATTGGCAAGAAAATTCCTAGGATTAAGGAATCAAGCAAGAAAAGACCATAGGCCCCAGCTTGCGAGTTTTCAACATCAATAGTTTGGCGCTAAAAAGACAACTGAATAAGTTCGTTGGTGATGATCTATTTGAGACCAATCGCTAATCAAATGGATGAAACAAACGATTACCTAGAGAGAATTGGGATCGAGGATATGAATATGGGGGAGGAAAGTCACGTTGACATAGACGTTACTAGGCCTAGGCGAGGGAGGCCCAAGAGCCAAGCTCGTAGGCTAGACTCCATTGAACACATCTTGTTGGAGTTGTAGAGGACTCGTTAGAGCCTGTACCAATGAGAGAATAATATGGAGGCTGACAAATCTTTTCTTTCCAAGGGAAGAACCCCTCTTATGCTAGATAAATTTCACGTAGGGGGTATTCAGTTTGAACATGGAGGTTTTAACAGATGTAAGACAAGATCCCCTCCTAACACTAAACACCAAGAGCATGTTGCACATGCAATGGACCGTTCCTAGAGAATGCACATGGGAACCAAGTGACCCCTAAAGGACAAGCCAATGGAAGGGACTACTTTGCTCAGAGCAATAGGAGTAGACGGGCTAGCAAAGGCATGTAAGGCTTGAAGCAGACTAGAAGGCATAACTTGGAGAGGTTTTGTAGGTTAACGGATCCATTACGCAGTAGAATTTAAAAAAAAAAAAATTATCCAGATCCACTAACCTTTAACCCAGATCCTTACGCCAATTACATTTTTTTTGTGTAACAATCAAATCAAAAGTATATGTATCATACCTGTTGGACGCTCCTTCAATTTGATGATGGATTGCAAATCACTTCAATATAGAATTGCACGATCAGTATCCACATGAAGACAAGACTATTGTCGTTGTGAGTTTTTATAGACCAGCAAAATCTCACAACTTTAAGAACAAAAGTTTTTGCAAAATTCTTTCTCCACAAAGAGTTTAAAAGTTTTGAGAGAGAGAGAAAGTGGCTAGGTTTTTAATTTTGCAACCCAAAAATCACTTAATGATTTAATTTTTTTAGTTGCACTTAAATAGTGCACACTAAAATTCTATTCCGACTTGGAATAGCCATCTATTCCAATTGGAATAGCAAACAAATTATTCCAATTTGGAATAGATAACCCTTGCAACAAACATGACATTCCAATTCAAATTTAAAAACCAAAATTTGAATTTCATATCATCAATTTAATATTAGATAGTATCCATTATATTAAATTCAATTCAATTCAAATTTAAAAACCAAATTTGAATTTCATATTATTAATATTAATATTAGATAATATCCTTTATAATTAATATTTATATATATATATATATATATATATATATATATAGATATATTTAAGCATATTTAAATATACATAATCTCACTAATTTAATTTTCATATAAAATTAAATTTAGGCAACAACCTTAGCAAATTTAATTGCACTATGAGATTATCAAAATGTCATTTCATTATAAATGTCTAAAATACCCTTTCATCATAAATGACGAAAATACCTCTCTCATGAATTATGTTTTTAATATGTTCTTCTATGTGTGTGACCCGAAGGCTTCTCATCGTATCGATAATAAATAGTATCGTGATTGACAATCAATCAATAGTCCCATTCGACACAGACCAAGATCAGCCTCTAACCAAGCATCATGGCCACCTAATAGATTCGGATTCAACGAAACCACTACCTATCAATGATATGGTTACCATGCAATTCAATCATTTCCTCATCTATTATCCCATCACGGCTGAGGCACAGAAGTAGTGTCAACCTTGGATATCCTTGATATCTCCGTATTCAGTTATTGGACCAACGATCGGAATAGATGTGATTGAGCTGCAACTTAATCCCACTGTAGCCATAGATTTAATGTCGTTGCCATCTACCAATTTCCTTAATGAGATAATTTCTCCTGTACTAGGAGTGATGAATCCTCTGTCGATCTACCATAGTCTCGATACATTTTTCAATGCAGCCAACCACTATCATTCTAATAGTCCTGAGAGGACTATGTTGGGTTAGTGTCAACTACACCAATCGATACACAAGGCACTCCATTGATCTCAAGTCTAAAGATCACATGCACCACTATTCGTTGGAGGATTTGTTCCATAGAAACTGGGGTAACCATCTACGTGGAATCCTCTGATGGGCCAGTTTGGTGAACTTGCCTACAGTAAGCACCCATGTGTTGCATCAGGTTGTCACCAAACAACCTTGATAAATAAGATCTATCACTACTGTTCGACAGGGTTGTCCAACACTGGATAGCCATATTGTATTATATGTGCCCTAGGTCAGGATAATACTGGGGCTACAAACGTTTCTAGAATGGTCACCATATGTGCTCATAGGGTTCTTACTATCGAGATTTCAAACACTCGATACCATCTTCACGGTTTTACCATCCTAAAGACATATAACTTTTTTCTTATACAAATATAATCTGATAATATGGTATAGATAAATGCCTTTTATTGATAATAAAATATGATTACAAATAGTCAATTTACACAATTGGATTGGCTCTAGGGCACCTACTATAACAATCTCCCCCATGCACTATAGCTAATAATTCTTGTATTTAATATCAAATAATGCTAAGTGCCTATCATGCTTCTGGTGCAACAAAACTTCAATAGTGGGTTAATAGGTATTCTGCATATCTGCATATCCCCTCTCTAATTGATTTGTTAGATCAGACTGAATTAGCTAAGTATGTGTTTTAGATCACTAGTGAGACTGTGGTTCCTTAGCCATAAAAATAGCTTCATTATTGTTGTAGTAGATCTTTACTGGATTAGTAATGCTTGGAACCACATCAAGTTCAGTAATGAACTTCTTGATCTAAACTACCTTCACAACTGCATTAGATAATGCGATATACTTAGCATTAGTTGTAGAATCCGCTACAGTACTTTGCTTCAAGCTCTTCTAGCTCACTGTAGCACCATTAAGACAAAATACAAAGCCTGACTACGATCGATAATCATCCTTGTCTAATTGTAAACTAGCATCACTGTATCCTCTTATAATGGGCTCATCTTTCCCTTCATAAACCAGGAACATGTCCTTAGTCATTTTTAGGTACTTAAGGATGTTCTTAACAGCCATCTAGTGATGCTCACCTAGATCCGATTTATATCTACTACAAGTGCTTAATGCGCATGAGACATCAATCTGAGTACACAACATGGCATACATGATGGATCCAATTGTTGATGTATATGGGATCTTCTTCATTCTATCTCTCTCATCGTGTGTTTTAGGACACATATTCTTGGAGAGATAGACACCATGTGACATTGAAAGAAATCCATTCTTGGATTCTTCCATACTAAATCTCTTCAGTCTCTTGTCTACATACGTACTCTAACTTAGATGTAAGCTGCTTCTCCTATGTCCTTCATGGAGAAGCACCTAGATAACCAAGTCTTTACCGATTGCAAGTTCAGTATATCATTCTTGATTAGAAGGATGTCGTCAACATACAACACCAAGAATGCCACTGTACTACTACTTACTTTCTTGTAAACATAAGGCTCATCTTCATTATTAATGAATCCAAATTCTTTTACACCTTCATCAAAACGAATGTTCCAGCTCCTAGAAGCTTGCTTGAGTCCATAAATAGACCTCTGCAACTTGCATATCTTAACAGCTTGTCCATCAAGAATGAAACCATTGGGTTATGTCATATACACATCCTCTTCAAGGTTTCCATTCATCCATCTGCCAAATTTCATAGTTGTGATATGTAGCAATCACATGCATAATCCGAATGGACTTAATCATGGCTATTGGTGGAAAGGTTTCTTCATAGTCAATATCATGAATTTGTTTGAAACCTTTGGCAACCAATCGTGACATATAGGTATACACATTGACATCCATGTCAGTCTTCTTATTGAAGACCCATTTACACCCTATGGGTTTTACCCTTTCAAGTGGATCCACTATAGACCATACCTGGTTTTGGTACATGGAGTTCATCTCAGATTTCATGGCTTTAAGCCATTTAATGGAATATGGATCCGATATAGCGTTATCATGGGTTCTAGGTTCACTGCCTTGGTAGACTAGTACATCACCATGCTAAATCATGAGAAAACCGTATCTCTCAGGCTCATGATGTACTCTCCCAAACCTACGTAGCTCCTACGTTACTTGAGGTGGTTCACTTTGATCCACAAACTATGGAGTAACCTCCTCATGATGTTCAGCCCCTTGTTATGGCACATCTTCCATCATTTGTCTATTGTATCTTATGGTTATAGAACTTCATCGAGTTCTACTTTTGTCCCACTAGTACTTCATAGGAGAAATTCCTTCTTTAAGAAGACACCAGTACGAGTGAAAAAAACTTTGCACTCTTTTGGGTGGTAGAAATAATATCCTTTGGTCTTCTTAAGATGCTCCACAAAAGTACATTTATTAGATTTCGGGCCTAGCTTGTTCGAAGTCAATTTCTTGACATATGCTTCATAACACCAAATCCTTAGATAAGACAAGTTGGGCTTTCGCCCACTTTATAGTTTATATGGAGTCTTATCTACAGACTTTGACAACTAATGTTTAAGTATGTGAGTCACAGTCTCTAGGGCATAACCCTAGAATGATGCAAGTAGATCACTGAAACTCATCATGGATCTAACTATATCAAGTAAGGTTTTATTCCTCCTTCCAGACACACCATTATGTTGGGGTGTATATGGAGAGATGAGTTTTGATATTGTCCCACATTCCTTTAGGTATGTCTAACTCAACTTACCACACTTGGCGTAGTTGTTACTTTGAGAGTATACATATTGTCTATCTCAAGAACATATAAAGTTATTATGAAATACTTTCATAAAGAATATTATTTATACTAAAAGACAACAATCCATTAGTAAAGCAATATTCTCACTTGTCCACGGTGGACACTGTTAGAGTAAATGCCCTAGAGCCAATCAATTATTGTAGAATTGACTCTTTGTAATAATGTTCATTAATCAATAAAAGGCATTTTATTCTATATCACGTAAATCATTATTATTGCAATAAGTATTGATATATGTCCTTAGAATGGTAGAACTGTGACGAGGGTATCAAGTGTTTCAAATCTTGATAGTGAGAGCCCTATGAGCACATATGGTGGCCATTTTAGAAACGTCCGTAGCCCCAGTATTATTCTGAAGTAAGGGCACAGATAATACGGTGAGACTATCATAGTGTTGAACGACCCTGTCGAAAGGCAGTGACTGATCTCACTTGTCAAGGTTGTTTGGTGACAACCTGGTGCAACACATGGGTGCTTGTTGTAGGCGATTACACCACAGCAAGTTCACTGGACTGACCCACCAGAGGATTCCATATGGATGGTAACCCCAGTGTCTATGGAACAAATCCTCTAACGAATGGTGGTGCATGTGATCCTTAGACTTGAGATCACCGGAGCGCCTTGTGCACCGATTGGTACAGTTTGACACTAGCCTAACGCAGTTCTATTCAGAGCTGTCAGTACGGTGGTGATTGGCTATATCAAGGAGTGTATCAAGACTATGGTGGATTGACAAAGGATTCATCACTCCCGGGTACGGGAGAAGTTATCTCACGGCGCAATTCAGTATATGGCAATGACACTAAAACTGTGGCCACAGTGGGATTGAGTTGTTGCTCTATCCAGATTATAATACGGGTCATTGGTCCAGAAACTGAATATATAATATCGAGAGTAACCGAAGGTTGACACTATTTCTATGCCTTCGTCTCGTCGAGATAACGTATGATGAAAGGATCGTATTGTACGGTAACCATATCGTTGACAGGTAGCTACTTTGCTGAATCCGAATCTATCGGGTGGCCATGATGCCTTGCTAGGGGCCAATCTTGGTCTGTGTATTAGTGAGACGATTAATTGGTGTTAATCGCGATACTATACACTACCGGTATGATGAGGAGCCTATGGGTCACACACATAGAAGATAATTTAAGAGCCAAGAAGAAAGAAGGGCGTTTTCGTCTTTTTAGGCGAAAGGGTATTTTGGTAATTTCACAGTGCAATTAAATTTGCTGAGGTCGTAGCCTTTTATTTAATTTGTTAAAAATTAAATAAGTGAAATTACGGTTAAATGTGTGTTCGCACATATTTAATTAAATCATCATTATTGTTAAATGTTAATTAAATATTAATTGATTTTAATTAAGATAATGATGAATTAAATTAAAATATCTAATTGGGAGTGTTTGGCAACATGGGGTGTTTGGGTTGGAGCCCAAGCCCATTCCATGTGGGAATAGGGCAACTTGGTTTGCCTATAAAAGGAATAGTGTTTGTGTGATTTGTTAATTAATTCATATTTGCCTTTTGAAAGAAAAGAAAAACATATAACACAAAGAACACACTCTCCCACGCCACTTTTCACTATTTGATTGAAAAATCAAATATTTCCTTTTCTTCTTGATTTCTTAAAGCCAAGGAGGATCTAGCAAAATCCCTCCTTGGTTCTTGGTGGTTGTCTTCGTGTAGACTTCTTGGTTCGATCCTACACTTGAATCGGTAGCAAACACGTTCAGAGACAATATTGGTGGAGCCTCCAACGTGGGTATGAATCTAAGCTTTAGATTTATTTTTCTGCAGATTCTTGATATTGTATATAAACTGTAAAATTTGTGCCTTGATTTTGGGCTTTAAGGAATGACCTACGGTTGTATAAAATTTTGTTTTCCGCTGCGCAACCGGGTCGTTTCCTAACAGTGGTATCAGAGCCTAGGGTACTAGATTTTACGGTTTTTATGAATGTTTGATTACATGTGTTTGTTGATAACATGTTGCCTTGATGAATCTGCCATGAAAACCCAGATTTTGTGAAATTTGAAAAATCTGTAAATCCACTTTTGAATGAATGAATCAATTGTTAAATTGGTTTAATAATGTGTTGATGAATGTTATATTGGTTGGTTAATATCTTGGTTGAACGTATGTGCGTTTGATTTGATTTGGATTCGTGTTTGTACACGAAAAACTGCAAAAACGCGAACTGTAAGCGAAGTGCCTCTGGAAAGTTTCGCCGTGGCGAAGTCTATGGCGGCGAAGTACATATTGTAAAGCTCACCGCGGCGAAGATAAAACCTTCGCCGCGGCAAAGTCTGTAGCTTCCTCGCTGCGACGAAGATAAAACCTTCGCCGCGGCGAAGTCTGTAGCTTTCCGAATTCTGTATTTTTTTACGAAGGGTCTAATCTGTAGTTTTTAATAATCTGTAAAGCCAATATACATTCTGCACATTTAATAGGGTAATTAATTAATAAACCCACCTAATTCAAAAATTGATTATTTTTGAAATGTATGCTTTGTACTTGTTTGTATGTTGCATGGTGCCCGGTACATGAGCCTTAGACCTACGGGTGAATGTTTTAAATTATTTTGGGTATGTATGGTTGTAATATTTTTTTTTAAATAGGGCCTGCGTGTCCTGCCTTCTCTCCTCTTCTTGATGTACATTCTTTTCTTATCTCATTCCCCTCGAATGTAAATCGAGGTTTCTAAATTTGTTGATGTAAAATTAGTTTAATATTAATTTTATTGTAAATTTATAATGATGTTTTTGTAATGTACTTGTAGTCTTAGCAAAGTACGAGGCAACCATACTTGAAGACTCAAGATGTTTATTACAGGACCCCTAGGTGACCCACCAATTCCTCTAGGCTCGAGGAAATCGGTTTTAGTTAGGCCATGTATCGGCACGTTTTAATATTTTTGTTTAGAATGCATGATAAGGTTGAATGTTCAATAACATGCCAAACAATGTCATTCTAATAAAGATAATAATCTGGTGAGACATTAAATAACAAAACCCTCAATTAAAGTATATTAAGTCAAGTAAGCCTTCCATTACCATGGTTTTAATCAAACCACTGTTCGTTGAAACCTTGTTCGCCAAAGCAAAGGGTACACTTCTACTAGTGAGAGGTTAAAATGCATTGGAGTTTTCCTTAATGGTGATGGGTCGACTTAAAATGATGGTTTTGCTTGTTCGCCAAAGCGAAGGTTGATAAACACACGTCATAGGCATAGTAGAGCAGTACACATATTATGTGTACGTGGTGACATGTAGTGTCCACTCCACTGATACTGAGAATCACACTTGAGACGATGGCATTAGTGTCCATTGGATTGTGTGATTGCTTGCTGGCTTTCTCACATTTGAGGTTGATAGTGGGAGCTATCAATTGGTGTGGATTAAGTTTGTTGGCCTACCTAATCAACTCATTTTGGCTTGTTTGCCAAGCGAAGGTTTGAAATGCAGATGGGATCTCGATCCACTAAAAGGCAACAAGCTTTCCCGAGTTAAGGTGAGGGCTATTAATTGAGTAAAATAGTGGGAGCTTTGTTTATAAAGACTATATTAAACAATAATAATGAACATAGTAATAACGGTTGCTTTTTCTACACTTGTAGATTCACTTAAATTTGAGCAAAATGATCCCAACATCACTGCGACAAATCATCGAACTGGGAGAGAAATGGAATGGTGAAAATTTCGTTGACTGGTATAGAAGTATAATAATATACTTCAGTCAACGATGTTATACACCATTGAGCAAGCTCTATCACCAAAGCCTGCTAATAGTTCTATCCATGAGACTGGGTATGTATATGTGAAGCATACCACTGATGCAAAAGCAGAAATGACTAGATACATTGTGCTTGCATCAATGGCACCATTACTACGACAGCAGTGCCAGAAAATGATTAGCTTCTATTCTTCATTTCTTCGAAGAAATGAGAAGCATATGGTGTCTCGGTCGTTATTATCAGTAGGATGAAGAGTACCAAAATTGGCGATCATATACTTAAGTGGACCGAGTATATGATAAGCTTGAGATTTTGGATGTGGACTTAATGAAGGTTTAATGATAACTAATATTACAGTCTTTGCCAGATCTTATTCTCAATTTGTCCATGACTTTATTGAGGAAGATAAGAAAATACCCTTTCCGAGCTTCTGATTTGTTGAAGGCTACTGAGTCGGGCATGAAAATGTCAGAAACATTGACGTTGGTTGAAGTCAACTCAATGAAAAGGAAAGGGCTCAAAGTCAATGGAAATAACTGTTGAAAGAGGCGTTTGTCCTCACTGTGGGAATCCCAGCCACTGTTGGAAACATTGCAGGCCTTCCTAGCAAACGGGAAGAAGAATGTTACTTCTTCGTCAGGTACGTTATTGAGATTAACTTCTCCCGTAACATCTAGTTGACACAAGATTGGTACTCACATTTGATTGATGTGTAGAAACACGGTAGAGTAGATTGCTCACCGAGGGAGAGGTGGACCTACCAGTTGAAAATGAAGCATGGCTGCTACATTTGCTGTAGGATCTTTCGTCTGATTTAGCCGATGGACTTGTTTCTTGGAACTTGTGGATTTTATGGTTTTTCTTCAGTTTCTAGAATTATATTTCTTGTCCACATAGGACAAATGAGAATATTAGTTTACTAATGATTATTTCCTTGAGTATAAATATATTCTTTATGGAACTGTTTCATAATAATATGTTCTTAAGAAAGACAACAAGATAATCTCAAAATGACTACTATGCCAACTTTGGTAAGTTGAGCTAGACATACCTGAAGGAATGTGGGATAGTATCACAACTCACCCTCCTTAAACACCAACACAATGGAGTGTCAGAAAGGAGGAATAGGACCTTACTTGACATGGTTAGGTCCATGATAAGTTTTAGTGATTTACCTGATCGTTCTGGGGTTATGCCCTAGAAACTGCGACTCACATTTTGAACCGTGTGCCATCAAAGTCTGTAGATAAGACTCTATATGAGCTATGGAGGTGGGCGAAAGCCCATTTGTCTTATCTAAGGATTTGGGGTTGCGAAGCTTATGTTAGAAATTGACTTCGAACAAGCTGGGCCCAAAATCCTGTAAATTTATATTTGTGGGGTATCCAAAGGAGACTAAAGGATATTATTTCTACCACCCAGAAGAGCGCAAAATTTTTGTTGCTCGAACTGGTGTCTTCCTAGAAAAGAAATATTTTCTAAGAAGTATAGTGGGAGAAAAGTAGAACTTGATGAAGTTTTAGAACCACAAGATATACTAGACGAAGCGAGGACGGTATGTGCCTCAGAAATGGTTGAGCATCATGAGGAGGTTACTCCACAACTTGTGGATCAAAGTGAACCACCTCAGGTAGCACAGGAGCTATGTAGATCTGGAGAGTACGCCATGAGCCCGAGAGATACGGTTATCTCATGATCAACATGATGACGTTATGGTCTACCAAGATGTGAACCTAGAACCGTATGAGATGCTATATCGGATCCAGATTCGTTAAATGGCTTGAGCCATGAAATCTGAGATGGACTCCATGTACCAGAACCAAGTGTGGTCTCTTTGGAACACTTGAGGGGTAGAACCCATAGGGTTAAATGGGTCTTCAAGAAGAAGACTGACATGATGGCAATGTGCATACTTATAAAGCACCGCTGGTTGCCAAAGGTTTCAAACAAATTCATGGATTGACTATGAAGAAACCTTTTCGCCGGTTGCCATGATAAATCCATCCATTATGCTTGCGATTGCTGCATATCATGACTATGAGTTTTGGCAAATGGATGTCAAAACAGCTTTCCTAAACGAAACCTTGAGAAGGATGTGTTATGACACAACCGATGGTTTCTTTCGTGATGGGCAAGCAATAGGTATGCAAGTTACAGAGATCCATTTATGGACTCAAGCAAGCTTCAAGAGCTGAACATTTATTTTGATGAAGCCGTAAAAGAATTTGGTTCTATCAAGAACGAAGATAGCCCAATGTTTACAAGAAAGTGAGTGGATGCAGTAGAATTCCAGTGCTGTATGTCGATGGCATACTTCTGATCGGGAATGATATACCGAACTTACAGTCGGTAAAGACTTGGTTATCCAAGTGCTACTCCATGAAGGACTTAAGGAAGCAGCCTACATCCTTGGAATAAAGATCTATCATGGTAGATCGTGTAGTTGCTCAAACTATGTCAAGTACATAGACAAGGTACTGAACACATTCAGTATAGAAAAATCCAAGAAGGGATTTCTCCTGATGGCATATGTTGTCTATCTCTGTAAGGATATGTGTCTTTAACCACACAATGAGAGGATAGAATGAAGAGGATCCCACATGCTTTGCAAGTAGATCCATCTTGTATGCTAAGATGATATCTAATGTGCATTAAGCACTTGTAGTGGATATCAATCAGGCTCAAGTGAGCAATATGTTATGTACTTAGATTGATGTCTTATGTGCATTCAGCACTAGTAGAATATATCAACTAAATCCAAGTGAATGACACTGGGTGAGTGTCAATGGACATTCTTAAGTATTTGAAAAGGGCTTAAGAATATATATTCTTGGATTATGAGGAAAGATGAGCTCACTATAAGAGAAACAGTGACGCTATTTCCAAACGGAAAAAGATGATTATAGTTCGCGATTTGGGATTACAAAATTTTGTCTCAATGTAACTGCAGTGAGCTGGAAGAGCTGCAATCAGTGTACTGCAGCGAATTCTACAATTGATGCTAAGTGTAATGCATTATTTAATGCAGCCGTGTAGGCATTTGACCAAGAAGTTCATTACTGAACTTGATTTGATTTCAAGCATTGCCAATCCAGTAAGTTGTACTGCGATAACAAGCAGCCATTGTTGTGCTGAGAAATCACGGTCTCACCAGTAATCCAACACTTACTTAGTTTATTCAATCTATCTGACAAAGATCGATAAGAAAGGGAATGTGCAGATTTGTAAAATACCTACTAACCCACTATTGAAGTTTCTGTTGTAGCAGAAGCATGATGGGCACTTGGATCATTCAATGTTAAGTGCATGAATGACTGGCTATAGTGCAGACACTTGGGTCATTCAGTGTTGAGTGCATGATTTGGCTATAGTGCCAGTGGGAGATTTTTAGAGTAGATGCCCTAGAGCCATCAATTATTGTAGAATTGACTCTTTATGTAATAATGTTTTATCATAAGGCATTTTATCTATATCGCTAAATCATTATTGTTGCAATATGTATTGATATATTCCTAGAATGGTAGAACCGGAGGCGAGGTGCAAGTGTTCAAATCTTGATAGTGAGAACCCTATGAGCACATATGGTGGCCATTCTAGAAATGTCCATAGCCCCAATATTATTCTAAGTAAGGGCACAGTATATACGGTAAGGTTATCTAGTGTTGACGACCCTGTCGAAAGACAGTGACTGATCTCGCTTCAAGGTTGTTTGGTGACAACCTGGTGTAACACATGTGCTTGCTATAGGCGATTGCACCACAGCAAGTTCACTGACTGACCCACCAGAGGATTCCATATGGATGTAACCCCAGTGTCTATGGAAAAATCCTCTAACGAAGGTGGTGCATGTGATCCTTAGACTTGAGATCACCGGAGCGCCTTGTGCACCGATTGGTGTGTTTGACGCTAGCCTAACGCAGTCTTTTCAGAGAATCAATACGGTGGTGATTGGCTGCATCGAGGAGTGTATCAAGACTATGGTGGTATGACAGAGATTCATCACTCTCGGGTACGGGAGAAGTTATCTCACGATGCAATTCAGTACATGGCAATGGCACTAAAACTGTGGCCACATGGGATTGAGTTGTTGCTCTATCCAGTTTAAATACGGGTCATTGGTCCAGAACTATACATAATATCGAGAGAACCGAAGGTTGACACTATTTCTATGCCTTCATCTCGTCAGGATAACGTATGATGAAAGGAACGAATTGCACGGTAACCAAATCATTGACAGGTAGCTACTTTGCTGATCGAATCTATCGGGTGGCCATATGCCTTGCTAGGACCAATCTTGGTCTGTGTATTAGTAAACGATTAATTGGTGTTATCGCGATACTATACACTGCCAGTATGATGAGGAGCCTATGGGTCACACACATAGAAGATAATTTAAGAGCCAAGAAGAAAGAAGGCGTTTTCATCTTTTTAGGCGAAAGGATATTTTGGAATTTCACAGTGCAATTAAATTTGCTGGGTCGTAGCCTTTATTTAATTTGTAAAAAACTTAAATAAGTGAAATTACGGTTAAATGTGTGTTCGCACATATTTAATTGAATCATCATTATTGTTAAATGTTATTAATTTTTGTTTTAATTGGATAGATGAATTATTAAAATTCTATTGGGAGTTTTTGGCAACATAGGGTGTTTGGGTTGGAGCCCAAGCCCATTCCATGTGGGAATAGAGCAACTTGTTTGCCTATAAGGAATAGTGTTTGTGTGATTTGTTAATTAATTCATATTTGCCTTTTGAAAGAAAAAAAACATATAACACAAGAACACACTCTCCCACCACCCACTTTTCACTATTTGATTGAAAAATCAAATATTTCCTTTTCTTCTTGATTTCTTAAAGCCAAGGAGGATCTAGCAAATCCCTCCTTGTTTCTTGTGGTTGTCTTCATGTGGACTTCTTGGTTCGATCCTACACTTAGATCGGAGCAAACACGTTCAGAGAATATTGGTGGAGCCTCCAACGTGGGTATGAATCTAAGCTTTAGATTTATTTTTCTGTAGATTCTGATATTATATGTAACGACTCCATCTCATAAATAGCAAGAAAAGTACATGTAAAATAACATAAAAAGTTGGGGCCCAAATTTCTTTTATTAAACTATGGTTCTTTATACAAATATAAACAAGATTTGTATCATATGCAAAACTTCAAAATAGGTGGACAGTGTAGCCATTTCTTCGTGTGTCAATGTCCTTCCGATTGTGTCCTCATCTAGAACCTGCAAAAACGTAGGGAACACGGATGAGCACAAAAACATGCTCAGTAAGTAAACCCTCTACACAAATATCCCCGTAACTCTCTCTATTCTTTCCCTACCATTTTTATTGACTCTTACTCTTATACAACTCTCTGTTTTCTCTTCTCATAACTCTTTCCTACTAACTCTCTTTCTAGTAAGTCACGGCCCCATCTGACCGGAGGCACGGCTGGGACTCGCTCCCACTCCTCTGTGACTTCTACTAATTCTAGCCGATGCGACTTGGTTATGCATGGATTCGGAACCTTTGGCCATGTGAGTGCATAAATCTCCGGGTAAACTCGGTATAGCCCTCATCTTGCAGTACTCTAGCGGCTACACCACTTCTCTCTCGATACTCATGTCGCTCTCTCAATGCGGGTACATGCGGGAATACTCTACCCGTACTCACAGGTTCCCCATCGCACAACCTACTCTATTCTCTTGTTTAGCACTACTCTATGCTTTTACTCTAAGCTTATCCTCTCTTTCTCTTTACTCTTAGATAGTCTAAACTCAAAAGTCTCTACTCTTTCTCTACTCTCTTTTCTATGCATAAATAAAGCATAGTTAATGCACATAATGACTCATACTCATCAATGCATTTATGAAATGCAACTATGACATGTAGCAACAATTAAGGCTTTTTACTCTACTTATGCTTCTCTTGAGCATTTCGTTATACAACTCATGTGCATATAAAACTCTCCTCTAACTCTAACTTTTCTCTTTTCTTTAATCATCCAAATGGGAGGAAACTCCCTCATAACTCTAAATTTCCTATTAAAGAAAAGACACTTCCATAAGCTTCTCAAAACTTCCTCCCAACTCTCAATCAAAAAACACTCCAACCTCAGTCAATAAAACAACACACATCAAACTCACACCCATCAACGTCAAACACACCTGGCAAATGGAACAATACAAATCAAAAAACCAAAACCTAGCAAGGTATCATTTTTCTCCCGATCTTGCGACTAACGACAAAAGCAGACTCAATCAAACTTCATCAAAACCAGTTTCACAGAAACAAGACCACAAATAAATAACGCCTGAACCAAAAAAAATCAAAAACCCAAGTCTTTCAATCAAAAAATCTAAACAATCAAATCAAACCATTAGTCGTCTTGCAAAAAACAATCAAACTCAACCACCAATCACCCTTTCAAAACCCCCAGCCAACATCAAGCAAATAAAACACTTCTCATAACTCAATTTATGTGTATTACTCATTCAAAACTACTAATCTCATTCATCTCATTTCAACAAACCTAATGAATACATATATATATATAACTCTACTCAAAAGAGTTCTTAAATCTCAACTTAGGTTGAATTTACTTACCTTATGAGGAAATAGCTTCTTTAACACTTCTCCTTTCCTTTGGGAGCTAGCCTTCTCTCTACAACTTTAACCAACAACAACATGAGACTCTAATCAAAACATAATAAAACTCTCATCTAAAGCAAGAATCCCTACCTTAGGATGCTTTAGATTAAAACCCTACTAAAAGTTACTCAAAAAGCTCTTGGAAATCCTTGGAAGATTGAAGGAATTTGAGAGAAATTTGGAGAATGGAGGAGGCGGTGGAATGGGAAAATAAAAAGTTCTCAAAGACTAAACCCCCTTAAATATCTCCTAACAAACTCATTCTTCCCATTTTGCCCTTGCTCTTTCTTGGAAATTCCATCCATATCCTTTGATTCCTTACAAACACACCCCATACTAACATATTCTCCATGAAATTTCCTTACATTTTACTCCCCACTTTTCCTGCTAATTAGGGGTAAAATGGTCAAATAGTACCCAAGGGAAAAAAATATCTAAAACTCAATAACTTTTCAACCGGCACGTCGCCACGGTGAAGAAGCTTCCTTCGCCGTGGCGAAACTGTCCAGCAGCTTCCCCCGTGGCTTCCACACCTCTTCGCCACGGCGAAGATTACCCTTCTCCCTGGTGAGCCCTGTAACAGCAAAAACCTTCTAATTTTGACTCAATTCAAGGCAAAAACTCAACATATCAATACAACCAAAGACCAACCAACCACTATTCACAAAAACCGACTCAATTAAGAGTGAAATAAGAAACATTAGTAATGTATCTCAAGTGGGGCATTACATTATACATAAACTGTAAAATTTGTGCCTTGATTTTGGGCTTTAAGGAACGACCTACGGTTGTATAAAATTTTGTTTTCTGCTGCGCAACCGGGTCGTTTCCTAACAGACACAAAAATATTATTTCTAGAAACTGAGGGAAAATGATAATAATCCATAAGTTCCAAATAACAAGCCTGTAAGCAAAATCAAACAATAAGATCCTACAGCTAATGTAGCATCACGTGCTCCATTGTCAACTAGTAGGTCGACATCTCCTCAACCGAGTAATCTACTCTGTCATAGTCCATTCACATTATTACAAATGTGAGAACCACATCTAATGTCAATGACCTAGGATGTAACAGGAGATAAGTCTCAATACACACCTTTAGAAGAAGAAGTTCTATTATTTTATTTTTTAGGAAGGCCTTGTAGTGTTTCCTATAGTGGTCAAACTTGCCACAGTAGAAGCAAACTACCTTTCTTACCTTTGTTGATGTCACCCCCAGACTTAAGAGCATCCTGAGGTTTGGACTTAGATTTGGGTTTGGACTTAGCCTTACCTTTACCTTTACCTTTGACGCTCCTCTACTAGTGTTAGGAGCAATTAACATCACTGGCTTAGACTTTTTAATGTCTTGCTCTACTATCTTTAAAGGGTTAGGAGGTCAGGAAGAGTCTTCTCATTTGTGCTCATATTATCTAAAAGCTGAGAATACGAAAGGGACATATTTGTTGGCTAATTTTAATTTTTTTTTTTTTTTTTTTTGTTCTTCTCCCTCAACTTCATAAACTTGATTTCTATGTTTCATAAATATTATAGAAGGCTACAAAATTCAATAAAAATCACATTTCTACCAAACAACAAAATCACCAAAAGAAAAATTACAAATACTTGCAAGACAAAAAGACCAACAACATTCAAAACAGAGCATGACTACTTGCAAGACAAAATAATAATAATAATAATAATAATAATAATACTTCAGGTCTCATTGTTCTCGAGTACCAATCAGAAAAAATATAAGTTCTCTTGTAGCCAAACAAATGAAACTGGAATTCTTCAATATTTGTGAAGCAAATGATTTTGTCTCCCACAACCACAAAAGTCCCAACATGACATACATGATAGATCCTATTGCCATGGCATATGGAATTCTACTCATTTTATCTCTCTCTTCTTGTGTCCTAGGACACATGTTCTTGAAGAGAGATACACCATGTGACATTGGAAGAAAACCTTTCTTGAATTCTTCCATATTGAATCTCTTTAGTATTTTGTCTATATATGTACCCTGACTTAGGCCAAGCAACCTACGAGATCTATCACAATAGATCTTAACCTCGAGGATGTAGGCTACTTCTCCCAAGTCCTTCATGGAGAAGCACTTGGATAACCAAGTCTTTACCGGTTGCAAGTTTCACATCATTCCCAATAATTAATATATTATCGACATACAACACTAGGAATGCAACTGTGCTCCCACTAAATTTCTTGTATACACAAGGTTCGTCTTTGTTTTTTATGAATCTGAAATCCTTAACAACATCATCGAAATGAATGTTCCAACTTCTAGAAGCTTGCTTGAGTCCATAAATGGACCTCTGCAATGTACATACATTATATGTTTGTCCATCAAGAATAAAATTAATCATCGGGTTGTGTAATGTAGACATCCTCTGCAAGGTTTCCCTTCAGAAAAGCAGTTTTGACATCAATCTGCCAAATTTCATAGTCATGGTATATGGCAATCACAAGCATAATCTAGATGGACTTTAACATCGCAATTGGAAAAAAGGTTTCATCATAATCAATGCATTTTTTTATGAAACCTTTAGTAACCAACTATGCTTAATAGGTTTGCACATTACCATCCATGTTAGTCTTCTTCTTGAAAACCTATTTACACCCTATGGGTTTTACCCCTTTAGGTGGATCCACCAAAGTCCATACTTGGTTCTGGTACATGGAGTCCATCTTAGATTTCATGACTTCCAACCATTTTACAAAATTTGGATCTAACGTAGCATCATCATAGGTTATAGGTTCATTGTCTTGATATACTAATACATCGCCATGTTGAGTCACAAGAAACCCATATCTCTCAGGTTCGCGATGTACTCTCCCAGACCTATACAACTCTTGTGTCATCTAAGATGATTCATTTTGTTCCACAATCTATGGAGTAACCTCCTCACGATGTTCAACCACTTCAAGCAGCACATCATTATGTCCATCGTCTAATGCATCTTGAGAATTCAGAACTTCATTGAGTTCTATTTTCCCTATTATCTCCTCTTAGAAGGAATTCCTTCTCTAAGAAGACCCCAGTACGAGCAACAAAAACTTGGTGCTCAACTGGATGGTAGAAGTAGTATCCATTGGTTTCCTTGGGAAACCTCAAAAAATAGCATTTTTCAGATTTTGAGGCAAGCTTGTTCAAAGTCAATTTCTTCACATAAGCGTCACAACCACAAACTCTTAAATAAGATGAAACAGGTTTTTGTCCATTCCATAATTCATATATTGTCTTACCTACATACTTTGATAGTACACAGTTTAGTGTATAAGTTGCAGCCTCCAAAGCATAACACTAGAACAGCATCGATAAATCTGTAAAACTCATCATAGACTAAACCATATCTGACAAGGTTCAGTTCTTCCTTTCAGATACACCGTTGTGCTGAAGTTTATGAGGTGTGATTTGAGATATTATCCCATATTCCTTTAGGTACACATCACATTCTGAGCTCAAGTATTCTCCTCCCTTACGAGATCGAAAAATCTTGATATTCTTGCCTAGTTGATTCTGTACTTCATTCTTGTATTCTTTGAAATTGTCAAAGGACTCTGATTTATGACTTATTAAGTAGACATAACCAAATCTATTAAAGTCATCAATAAATGTGATGAAGTAAGAATACCCTCTTCTAGCTTGTATAGTTAGTGATCCACATACATCACTGTGGATGATGTCTAACAGTTCTATAGCCCTTTCACTATGTCCAGTGAAATGTGACTTGGTCATTTTGCCTAAAAGGCATGACTTGCATACCTTATAAGACTGAAAGTCAAATGGGTCCATAACTCCATCTTTGTGGAGCTTTGCAATGTGAGTCTGGTTAACATGACCTAGCCTACAATGGTAGAGATATGTCTAATTAAAGTCACTATTCTTGGCATTTTTATTCTCAAGATTGAATATTTTTCATTATTATTTAAATCTAGAATATGCATACCATTATGTAATCTACCATTTCCGTAATGAATACCAATTTAACTAAAAGACATCAATCCATTAGCAATAATAAAATGATATCCATAATTGTCCAAAGCGGACACAGAAATAATATTCTTAGAAACTAAATTCACAGAATAGCAATCTGAAGGTTCTAATACAAGGCCCAAAGCAAACATAAATAATAATTTTCTATGGCTAATGCAGCAACTTGCACTCCATTTCCAACTTGCAGGTCCAACTCTCCTTGACCAAGCAATCTACTCTACCACTTCTTTACACAGAAGTGCAAATATAAGAATCACATCCATTGTCAAGACCCAAGATGTAACAAGAAAAATATTTATTTCAATCATATACATACCTTTAGAAGAAGATGTAGAATTCTTCTTCTTATTCACTAGGAAGGCCTTGCAATGTTTCCTTCAATGGCTAGGATTGCCACAGTGAGAGCAAACATCTTTCCCATCCATATTGATTCCTCCCAATGACTCTTGAGCTTCTCTTTCATCTACACTTGAGTTATCTTCAACTAACATCATTATGTTAGACGTGTTCATGTCTAGCTCTGTAGTCTTTAACATATTTAGAAACTCAGGAAGAGTCTTCTACTGTAATATTAAGTCCATTGATATATCCTCATCAAGACTACAAGCCAAAATATCGAGTGTCTCAATATACTCTCTCATCTTGAGTATATGAGGGCCAACTTTGGTTCCCTTCTCCATCTTGCATCTAAATGTCTTCTGTGACACGTTATACCTTTCCTTTTGTCAAAGGGTATGGACTATGGTAGATAAATCCATGTCCTCATACTCTTTGCAATACAGGTGTCATTGATGCTAACATGACATACTTTATAAGATTGATATTAGCATCATTCCAATGTTTTTTATAAACGTCTCCTTGTTGTTGGATGGAATTATCAATAGGATCTGGACACATAACCTATTCGATGGTGTATAATTTACTTTTAGACTCAAGTACAATCTAAAGATGTCTATACTAGTCTAAGAAATTATCANAAACAACCTTCCCATCTTTACTGATGCCACAAAAAGGCTTTAGAGCATCCTGGGCCCTAGGCCTCGGTCTAGGCTTGGCCATAGCCTTGTGCTTACCTTTGCCCCTTCCCTTGATAATATTAACAAAAACTAGCATCACTAGCTTGGACTTCTTCATGTCTTGCTCAATAGTCCTTAACAAGTAAGGGGTTTGGGGGTCTTCTCCATTGTGTTCATATTGAAATTCATTATGAATTAGGAGAAGGAATCAGGAAAGTATTGAAGAACTAAACTAATCGATAGTTTCTATCCATCACAAACCCCAAGTTCCCAATCCTCTCAATGTACCCAATCATCTTTAGTAAACAAGGGTTGACTTGGGCTCCCCCAGCCATACGACATCTCAATAAAGCCTTCGACACCTCGTATCTCTCTTGACGAGCTTGTTCTTGGAACAACTCCTTGAGATGAAAAATAATTGCAATAGCGTCTGTTAGAATCATGAAAATGACTCCATTAAAGTGATTTAATACCCTTTGTTATGATTTAATTGAATATATATTGAGACAATTAAGGAATTTATGAATTTATTTATGAAAAATCACATTCTAATGTTTTCTTACGAATTTTGCATGTTTGGAATGATTTTGGAAATTAAGTGAGTTGATATTAGGTTGTGGTTTATGGATTAGGGTTAATTTTGTATCATTTATGTTTATCAAGGGGTAAATATATCACATTTCCTACGGGTTGATTTTGTCACTTTTCAAATATGTAGGGACTAAAGTGAAATTTACCATAATTTCCATTAAAGGAAAGTGAACAGTGTGAAAAGGCAGCTAGCTACCCAACACCCAAACCTTGCTCATCTCCACTAGATTTTGGCCACCTCCGGTGACCCTTTATCTACCAAAACTCTGATGGACCATTACCTCTATCATCTCCATCATCTCTTTGAAGAGTTGCCGCCGTTGCCATTCATCACCATTTGTGCCACCATGATTTCCTCATTTTTTTGGTGACATTTCATTTTCTATGGCATCAATTTAGCTTCCTGAGGTATCGATCGTCCTTCCCTCAATGTTCCCAAGCATTTCCGCCGTCGTTTCAACCGTCGCCTTCGTGAGTCCATTTGCGCCACCATGTCTCTTCGCATTCCAACCACGGTTCTTCCACTTTTTGGTGTTCATTTTTCTTCCCTTGTGCCGATCGACCTCCCAAGAGGATTTCCACATCAATTCCGGCAAAGAATGACAGGTGTCTCTTCGTTTCCACTCAAGCGACCGTTTGGCTTCTAGGTAGTTTTTGCTCACTTTCTAGCAACCTCTCATCTCCCTAGTGCCTGATTCAGACTCCCCATTACCTGATATTTCCATCTGTACCGTCAGATCCCATTTTCACCACCATTTGCTGGAAAACCCGCCAAAAAGCTAATGTATTCTGGTGAGTTGTGATGATTCGTATTCTGGGCTGTTTTTTGGTCGTTTCCATGCTTTCTTCACATAATCTCATTGTCGATTCCACGCTCTTTGCCATGACCAGCTTCGTTGCCATTGCTCTAGCCTTTGTTGACACACCTATGGACGGCTAAGCTTCCGGTTGTCTATTACAGTGTAGGCGAGATCGAGATTAACTCCACTATTTTTTGATATAGCACCTATTGCAGGATAAATGTTGGTTTGAGATAATTAAATGTTGAGTATTGGTTTAAATTACTTCATATAAATTGTAATCAAGGTATATTTGCATTTAATGTCATTTTTGCTTGTGTTGCATTGATTATTTAATTGGTTGATTGGATAATACGTGTTGACAAATTGCATTTGTTAATCACGTACCAACTAGTGGTGTTGTCTTGTAGCATTTCTTGGTATTCAATGATAGTCTTTAGCCAATCGAACTTTAATGATCGAGTGAGATAAGATAGATTATACCTAGAGTGCCAGAAAGCGATTTCATTGATTTACCTTGCTTTGTAGGTTTAAGGGATCGTAGAGTGTAGAGGAGAGTTGTGAGAGTTGGTCTCGTGTTGAACCAAAATCGTAGCAGCAACATTTTTATTATAAAATCTTAATTTATTTTAATTTCAAGCTTTTATTATTTGCATTTAGTTTGTTTAGTTTTAATTAAGCTCTTCAATATTAGCAATTAGTTTCCCAAGTTTTAATCAATCACTTTGCCATCTTACGTTTGTTTACTCAAATACGCATTAGGTTGTTTGTAACGCCCCACTTGAGGTACGTAGTTATTGTTCTTTCGTTTGCTCTTATTTGAGAGGGTATCTTGGTAATATTGTTTGTTTGACATTAGTACGAGTGTTGTGTCGAATAATTGCCCTAAAATTGGTTAAAAATAGAAGAAGTGTAGCGTGCCAAGCTTCGCCGGGGCGAAGAAGAATCTTCGCCGCGGCGAAGAGATGTTGAAACCACGGGAAACTTTCTGGACAGTTTCGCCGCGGCGACAGAAGTTTCCTCGCCGCGGCGACAGTCCGACCAAAATGTTTACTAAGTTTTAGATATTCTCTTCACTAAGGGCAATTTGACCATTCTACCCCTAATTAGCAGGAAAAGTGGGGAGTAAATTGTAAGGAAATTTCAAGGAGAATATGTTAGTATGGGGGTGTGTTAGTAAGGAATCAAAGGATATGGATGGAATTTCCATAAAAGAGCAAGGGCAAAATGGGAAGAATGAGTATTAAGAGATATTAAAAAGGGTTTAGCCTTTGAAAGTTCTTCATTTCCCATTTCCACCGCCTCCTTCATTCTTCTAAACTCTCTCAAATTTCCTTCAATCTTTCAAGGATTTCCAAGAGCCTTTTTGAGAAACTTTTAGTAGGGTTTTAACCTAAAGCTTCCTAAGGTAAGGATTTGTGCTTTAGATGAGAGTTTTCTTATGTTTTGATTAGAATCTCATGTTGTGATTGTTGGTTAAGTTGTAGAGGAAAAGCAAGCTTC